>NC_056523.1:269969954-269997620 GCF_019175285.1 Sceloporus undulatus
TATTATTATTATTATTATTATTATTATTATTATTATTATTATTATTATTAACCTTTATTTATAAAGCGCTGTAAATTTACACAGCGCTGTACATATATTCTTTTTAATTAGACAGTTCCCTGCCCTCAGGCTTACAATCTAAAAAACACACCACACAAAAGGAGTAGTGGTGGGGAAGGGGATGGGGTCCAGCAGTTCCTCTCTACCTCCAAGGCCTGGACCAAGGCAGATGGACTGGAAGGAGGGCTTGGCTTCATAATGGATGGTTAATCTTCATCCAGGGAGGCAAGCAACAATTATGCAAGGCCTTGGAACGCTTCTCTGAACAGGATGGTCTTCAACTCCGTTTTGAAGCTGGTTAAAGAAGTGATGGCTCTTGTTTGTGGGGGAAGAAGGTTCCAGGAGTGAGGGGCAGCAAATGAAAAAAAGGGTGAATCTGGGATGGGGCAGAGGAAATCCTGGGCTGGGACATTAGACCTTGACTACCAGAATGGAGGGCCCGAGTGGGAAGGTGAGGAGAAAGAAGGTCTGATAAGTAAGGAGGGGCCAGCCCATGGAGGACTTTAAACGTGGACAGCAGGAGCTTATACTTGAAAGAAGAAAGGGAGGGGGAGCCAGTGAAGGGATGCCAGCAAAGGAGAGATGTGGTCAGAGCGGTGGGTGGATGTGATAATGCGTGCAGCTGAATGCTGGACAGATATTAAAGGATGGAGGTGAGAAAGAGGAAGCCCTGCCAGAAGGATGTTACAGTAATCAAGTCGTGAGACCACTAGGGCATGGACCAGGATCTTGGCAGTAGAGGCGGAGAGATATGATCAGATTTTAGCAAAATTGTATAGAAAGAATCTACAAGCCTTGGCTGTGGTCTGGATCTGTGGGATACATGACAGAGAAGAATCAAAGATAAAACCAAGACTGCGGGCTTGCTGGACTAGTTGAATAGAAATGTTGTCCACAGAGACAGAAAAAGAGTGTTGAAGGGCAGACTTAGGAGGAAAGACAAGAAGCTCCGTCTTGGACATGTTGAGCTTCAAACGCCGATGGCGCATCCACTGCGAGACAGCTTTGAGACAAGACAAAACTTGCTGTTCAAGCCTTGGAGAAAGGTCAGGGGTGGAAAGATACAACTGGGTGTCATCGGCATACAGATGGTAGGAAAAACCAAAAGAGCTAATGAGTTTACCTAAGGACAGTGTGTAGAGAGAAAACAGAAGGGGACCCAGAACAGAGCCCTGGGGAACTCCAACAGATAAGGGAACAGGAGATGAAGTCTGACCGCCTGCAACCACTGCAAAAGATCTGCCAGACAAGTAAGATCTAAACCAGTCGAGAACAGAGTCTGAGAACCCAAGGTCAGAAAGTATATCAACTAGAAGACAGTGATCAACGGTGTCAAAGGCTGCAGACAAATCAAGAAGGATGAGAACAGAGTAAAGGCCATTAGCCTTGGCCTGTAAAAGGTCATTCGAGATCGTAGTGAGAGCTGTCTCTGTAGAATGCCTTGGGCAGAAACCAGACTGAAAGGGATCGAGGATGGAGTTGGCTTCAAGAAACTCAAGACAGCGAGAATAAACAACCCGTTCCAAAACTTTAGAAAGAAAGGGAAGAAGAGAAATCAGATGATAGCTAGACAAAGAGGAGGGGTCAAGAGAAGGTATTTTCAGAATTGGGGAAATGAGAGCATGTTTGAAGTCCAAAGGGAAGGAGCCTGTAGAGAGAGAGAGACTGAAGATATGGAGAAGTGAGGGCAGAAAAGAGGGAGCTATAGAAATTAGAAGATGAGTAAGAATTGGATCAAGAGAACAGGTTGCAGGTTTGGAAGAGTTCAGAAGTGTAGAGAGTTCATCCAAAGAGGCAGGAGGAAACACAGAAATTTTTTTAGGCGAGGGCGATAGAAGATTATGAGCAGAAGAAGAATGGGGGGGGGGGGACTATCTCAAAGCGAATAGCGGTAATCTTAGAGATGAAATAATTAGCAAAGTCATTAAGAGAGAATGATGAAGAGACAGGAGGAGAGGGAGGTTTAAGCAAAGTGTTGAAGGTGGAGAACAATTACTGTGGGTGCCTTTCATTGGCAGAGATCAATGATTTGTAATAATTTTGTTTTGCCATAGAGAGGACGCGTGAGAAGGACGAAAGAACAAATTTGAAGTGGATAAAGTCAGCCCACTGTTTGGACTTTCTCCAAAGACGTTCAGCCGCTCTAGAGCAGGACCAGAGAAACCTAATGACAGGGGTAAGCCAGGGCTAAGGCCTAGTCTTAGAGGAAGAAGTGCGTACAGAGACAGGGGCAAAATGATCGAGAGTTGAGGAAAGAGTGGAGTTAAATAAAGACATTGCTGAATCCGCAGAATCCCCGAGATTTAGGGAACAGAGAGATGAATCCAGGGTCTGACCAAGATGGTTAGAGTCAACAGATTGCAGGTAACAAAAATGGCGTTGAACAGTATGACGAGGAGGTGGAGTATAAGTGAGAGCAAAGGAGATTAAATGATGATCCGATAGTGGAAAGTCAAGTGTCAGGTAGTCGGAAATGGTGCAGTTTGCAGCAAGAACTAGGTCAAGACAGTGACCAAGAGAATGAGTTGAAGAGTTGGAATGTGGTTGGAGGCCGAAAGAAGCTAGCAGAGAGTTGAAGCGGGACGTTGTAGGGTTTTTGGAATCATCAATGTGGATATTAAAGTCACCTAGGATCAAAGTGGGGGCAGAATCTGAACGAAAGAATGTCAGTCATGATTTGAAGTCTGAGAGGAACTGGGTGGCAGGACCAGGAGTGTGATAGATAACTGCAACCTGGAGCTGTAGGCGAGAAAAGAGTCTAATAGGATGAAACTCAAAAGAAGAGAAATGATAGCTGGGGGGGAAAAGATAGAACTTGGAACTGGCAGGAGTTAGATAGCAAGATACTTAGAGGTCTCCAATGGTCTAGCCCAAATTTTAATCCTATTCATGCAGTGAATTGCCTGACCTAGGTGGCCAAGACAGGTCAGCATTAGCCCACGTCTCCCAAGCAGTATGGGCTCCTGCCACAACCTCAACTAGTACAAGGTTACTTAGGCCTGAAGCAGACAGGCTAAAAGGGCTGCTGTCAGGCTGATCTGGGCATATAGTCTTCAGATGACACATACCCCCAGATCAAGCCAAAGCCACACTGCAACCACCTAAGGTGGCCCAAACCTGGTACAAAAAAGAGCACAAAATGTGCTCCTTGCTGGTGGTCTGTTGTGGATCATGGTGCCAGCCAGCGTCAGTATCTAGTCATCACAGTCCCATGCCAAATGGGCTGCGATCAGCGCAGAAGCGGCCTGTAGTGGCTCCTTTTGCCCTGTCTGCTCGGGGCTTTATTTATTTATTTATTTATTTATTATTTCATCTCAAATTTTTGATTCAAATAAGACACCTTATTTATTATTATTATTTCATCTCAAATTTTTGATTCAATTAAGACACCTTAGGTGGCACACATCATCAAAAGCTTGAAAATATATATATTTAAAAATCCAAAAAAGCAAACCTTGATTTTGCCTATTTTCGTTCTTTTTTTGGTATTCATGGTGGCGGGGGGGTGGGGGTGGGGTGGGGTGGTGGGGAAGATCCTGGAATCAAATTGCAGCAAAGGGCCTACTGTATATAGACTAGTTCTGTCATTGTAGGGGGCATGTTGAAGGTCTGAAGGGTGAATAAAATTAAAGATATCTACAAGGGACCCAGTGCGGTGTTGTGGTTTAAGTGTTGGACAAACCAACCAAATCATCTTGGGCAAATCACATGCTCTTGATGTCAGAAGAAGGCAATAGCAAGCTCTCCCAGAGCAATTGTTGTCATGAAAACTCCATGTTAGGTTCACCTTAGGGTGACCATAAATCCGAACTGACTTGAAGGCAGAGAACAACATAGTTATTTGTATATCATGTGTATGACTCTACCCCCCCCCCCTTCAGTTGCTATGTTTGTGGATCTGTGTCAGCATAGCAGACACATCAGCACAATACTACAGTGACATAGCTGCACAGTTGCACTAGTGTGGAAACAGTCTCACTCACATTCTACTGGCACAGATGAGTTTGGACCATAACATCTAGCTACTCTGGTGATGTTATTGAAGTAGAAAATTCTGTCCTAAATGTGTGAAGACATAATGGTGGAGAAATAAAGGATAAGGCAGATTTCCCTCCATGCAGAGACATGCAATTTATAGCAAATGTACATTGAAATATCCAGACATGCAGTTTTGTATTATTATAATATAAAATGCTTTTCAACAAGGAGCAAATCCAGATAGAAATCTTCTGAGCAGTCCAAGTATCATGTGTCTATGAACATGGATATGAGGATTAATACTTCCATTTCTGAACTATTTTAAGAGAAACTGTCATAACTGCACTCTGGTGAGAAAATACAGAGTAAATTGCTTATTATTCTTGCAGTTGATTACATTCTCTTGATAACTGCATATTGCACCATTTTTTGCTTCCCCCTGAATTTTGCCTATAGACTTCAGCTATTTTCAGAAAGAACACACAACTTTGGAGTCTCCATTATTAAAGAAACTCCACAAATAAAAGTTATTCATTTTTTGTGGAAGACATAAACAGAAGAGAAGCAAAGACTGGAATCATAAACAGAACTTCCTTTATAGGATTTTAATTTTAGACTTAATTCTGATTCCATACATTTTTGGATTAATCTGCCTCTGTTAGATCAGCGCTACTGGGGTTGATTCTTTGAGGTATAGAAAAGGTCAACATAATTCCTGGGAATAGATTAAAATACATCCCTGATATCAGTGCCTTCATTTTGCTTTTATGTACTCTGAAGAATGTCAGAACCATTCCAGAGACCTTGTGAATCCAATGGAGACATCTATAGTTTTGATCAGAAAGCCCAATGGTTAAATCTGAATTCTTCCACATCTGAATTCTGATTGGTAGCTGAAGACCTATTACTTACAATAAATATATAAATATAGCCGGTCCTCCATATCCTTGAAGTCTTTATACACCTTAATTTTGCCATTTTACACCATTTAACTATGTCATTATATTTAATGAGAACTGAGCATCCATGGATACAAACCCTAGTGGGTACCAAGGGCACACTGTGCTATTATCTTGTATGAGAGCCAGCAGAGTGTAGTAGTTTGAGTATTAGACTGGAGGAGAAGGGTTCAAATTCCTACTCAGCCATGGAAACCCACTGGACAACAGGATCAGTCACACTCTCTCAGACTAAAGGAAAGGCAATGGCAAACCTCCTTTGTACAAATTTTGCCAAGAAAATATTATGACAAGGTCACCATAATTTGGAGTCAACTTGAAGGCACATAACAGCAACAATTTCTATAGTTCTGTCTCATGTTATCAGTTAACCTGGGTTAACAATGACTTACCTGAAAGTGTTGTTGAAAAGTTAAAAGTAAACTGGTCTATAAATTTGGGCTTTCATAACACACTACAGGAAGGGGCTTGGCCCTGACCCAAAGAAAGTCAAGCTCAAAGATTTCACCAAAATTCTGAATTTAGGAGAACAGTCTACAAACATCCCCAAACGTCTCAGCTATGTCTGATCCCATATTTCTGTGAGGATCACTCTAATTTCACAATTAGTTCAGTTCTAATGTGGGCATCACTCTTCCCTGACACTGTCTTCTTTTTCTCACCACTCAATTTTCCATAGCAGTGGAAGTTATGATGATTACAACTGATCCTGTAGTCTTTATTAGGCCCTGGAACATTATAACAAGATTACAAAACCCCTAGGGGAACTGTAGTTTCTCAGGGATCCTGGAATCTCAGTGCTTTTGGCATTGATAAATAGAACCTAATGGGGGTTGCAGCAGCATGACTTGTTTGTCTTTATTCCCAATTAGTTCTGAAGAATGAAAACCAACTGTAGGTGAGGAAGGACTGAAGCAGACCTCTGGCCACTCTGGTCACAATCACTCTGGGACTGCAGCAATTGGATGGCTTCCTCCTGAAGATTTAATCTGCTCCTTTTGTTGGCAGCTTCAGGCCTCCTTAGGTAGCTTCTGGTCACTTTAGGAGCATGCATCATCTAAATGCCATGCCTCCAAAGTGGCTGGGAGCCACTCTATTTGGCCTGTCTGTTTTGGGCTGAAGACTCCAGTTACCATTGTCTGTATAAGAACATCAACAGCAGTGCAATGAGATCTGGAAAATGAAATGTGCTGAATGTTAAAACAATTTAATTATGGCTTGATTCAAAATAAACCTAATTTAATGCACTTAAGAAGGGTCCATTTTGAATTGAACCTTGGGGGAGCTCTACCATCAACGGTTTTCGAGTCAACTAATTTAACCTTGGCCTAGTTTTCACAAACATTGAATAGGCAACAAGATTTGTATGGACTGTGATACTTCATAATTTTGATATGGAGGAGCAACCAGTCATGAAACTACCATGTAAGGTATGGGTTTCCAAGTCAGGCCTAGCCCAGGTGCTGCGATTTCAGAGTGCAAAGGAATGGGCTCTGGTAATGTTACAAAGGTGATGTTACAAGGAAAAGTGGGAGGAATCTCAGGATGACAGAGCTGACTTCAAGGGTCTCTGTGTGTTTTCTAATTTTCTCATTTTTAGATCCTGTACGCTTCATTTGAATGGTGTTCTCTGTGCCACTGTGCCAGATTTTTTAATGTATCATGCTTAATGACATTACCAAGGACATTTGTAGTAGTGGCACCATTGTTGTAAGAATAAGTTTTCCCCAAAGCTCACCTCAGAAGCAAGGCAGCTGCAGGAGTTGAAAGGGTTCTGGGGCACTGGAGAGCAGGACTCTAAATGATGATACATCTAGCTCTCTTCTGCCAGTGAGATGCATTGTGAAAAGCAGGTCCCTGCTGCTGCTTTTGCACTGCACCTCTTTGGTGAGAGGTGTCTGAATGTATCATCATTTAGTACCCCACTCTCCAGTACCTCAGAACTTTTTCTGTTGATATTGCTGCCTGGCATGTAAGGTGTTGTTTTGTGGATTGGGGTTGAATTGGGAGATATAGATACAATGCCAGAGCTTTGCTGTTGTAGCCACATCTGACAATCCAGAACCTTGCCTTTCCCCCCATTGTTTTAGATGGAGAAATTTACCAGCTCTCTCATGAAATGATCCTCACCTCATGAAACTCACATTTTGCCTCTGTCTACCTCCCCTGACATGGGCATTTAGCCAATGATGGAGAGCAAGAGCATGTGGAGGTGTGTCTGCCTAGGTCCCTATAGCCAGATGTATTACCTGAACATTGTCTTCCAGGACTTTGGGAGGATCTGCAGGATATCACAGTTGGATGCCTTTGTTTTTCCACATCCAGAGATAGGGATATAATAGGGACATAATTAGACACTTCTTACCATGCCCTGCTGTCTACTGGCCACTAAATGATCATGTTGTTGTGCATGTGTGGAAGCAACAGGTGAGTTCTGTGGTAGGAAAAAGGGGAGATAGAGTGGAGTCCAGCTTTTGTAGAACTTTACCCTCTATCTCTCCATTCCTGATCTTGGTCAATGGGTTTTATTTTATTTTCAGTAAACTTAATTTTGCGTCTATTTCTGTCATTAAACAAAAACCTCTCCCTTCACACCATTTTCATCCAATCGCTTCTGAACTGTATTTCCCTACTACTACTATGTTTTTCCAGCAAACCTGGATTGGTCTTGTACATGCTAGCTTCCTGAATAATTCAACATCTTTCAGATTGCTAGTCAAACTACATTCCGAAGTCCTTAAAACAAGCATCCTTGCCCTTTAGATTCTGTTCAAATATTTTCAAGAGTAAAATTAAAACATGCTTTTATGGGGTGGGGGGTTGCACTTGCACTGCTGGTATGATTATTGAAAATTCCAGATTTCCTTCTTTGCAAGTTATACTCTGTCTTTCCTCTTGACTATGACATTTAGAATCAAGATTATTCCTCATCTTTATGGTGACACAAGTTTGTTTCTTCTCAGTTGCAGGGATCAAAAACAGTATCATATAACTACTTGTCTTATCATTTCCAGTTGGATACATAAAAAGTTTCAACTGCTTATTGAGCAAGCAGCAAACATTTTATAAGGCTATATGGACCAGTTTGGTAAGTGGGAAAGATTAAAAAATGGTTTGCCTCTGTCTAAAGACAGTCTTATGTCACTGTTTAAAAGCCTAATCATTACGGCTCAAAGTAACCCTTTAATGCTTGGTTACTATTAAAGCCCACATTGTACATTTTCCTTGTGATTTTATATCCCAACAATCCCCTCTAAAAATGAACAATGTGTGTTTCCATGAACCTTCCTGTTCCACACAGTACCTCAGGCTTTAAGCTTCTGCTCGTGGTGCCATGCCCAACTGCACTGACAACATCTCGTGTCTGTCTGCCTGTAGGGCCTTTGTGAGGATGTCTGCAACATTGTCCTCTGAACTAATATAGGCAAGACTCAAGACATCGTTTTGCACTAACTCCCTCACATTCTGGCACTTCACACCTATATATTTCAACCTATTCTTTAGGTCTTCTACTTCAGACATGGCAATACAAAACTGTGAGTCCTCATGTACAATAGTCCCCATGTCCCTTATTTGGCTTGAACTCCTGTCTGCCAAACCCACAGAGTCTACATATGAGGGCTTGCAGTTCTTCAGCAAAGACTTCACGAAATCCATGCCGGCAACAAAACAAACAAATGCTCGGCCTTGACAGCCTTCCACAGCTCTCATTATCTGCTGAATATAAGAAAATGGCTGGCAGCTCAGCTCCTTAACTCTTTGCCTTCTGGCCCTCAGACAGTTTTAGCTGCTCTTCTGGATAACTGCTCACAAAACAGCTACTCACTTAGATGCACAGGCAGATCCTGAAGCGCACACTGGGCCCATAACCCTTGTTAAAACGCTTCTGATGTTGTTACACAGTGCGTGAGGGAACACGTCAACGTTTGGCACCAGATTTTCCACCTTCGTGACTGTAGTCAGCAGCTTGTGATCTGGAGAAACACCTCTCCCTTTCTCAATGAGCAAAGAGACACTGTAAACCTCTCTCCGATGAGGCTTTTGTTCTTAGAAGACGTTCCACTGTGTATAACAATATATACATTGACCCCATCCACCATTCCCACTAGTAACAACCCTCTCTGAGCTAAAATGCTCGTCACTCCTCTATCAAAGGCTCCATGAGGCCTGCTAGGCCTTGCCTCTCCCTCTGTGTCACAAAGGATCCAGTCACCCTCCTGAATGACCTTTCATACCGGGTGGCATTCTACAGGACTTTACAGCCCTTGTTGACTGTCTTTTTGATGTCACTTCCTGCATAAATGCCTAATCATTATGGCTCACAGTAACCCTTTTATGCCTGCTTACTATTAAAACCAATATTGTACATTTTCCTTGTGACTCTATATCCCAAAATTAAAGATCATAGGATTGGAAGAGACCACAAGGCCATCCAGTCCAACCCACTGCCTCTAGGAGGAATACACAATCCAAGCACTCCTGGCAGATGGTCATTCAGTCTCTGTTTAAAAACCTCCAAGGAAGGAGACTCCATCACTCTTTGAGGCAGCATGTTCTACTGTTGAACAGCTTTTATCTCTTAATTGCTCTTAATACAGAATAAATGCATGGATGTTGGTAATGTTTTAAAATTGTCCATTGATCATATGCCAATAGCATGGATAACCCATTACTCGGACAAGAGATGCAGATCTATTGCAAAAGTACATACTTCTAAAACAGGGTAGTGATAGAGTCCCTGCCCTATGGAAACTCTATCTGCTTTCATTCCGGAGAGGAGACTCTGCTCATTCTGATAGTGACTAGAAATAGTGGAGTTTTCATTTTCTACTCTATCATCTGGCACTTTGTGGGGTCAGGACTCAGCTGGGTCATGAAAGCACCAATTTGCAAGTGCTAGTTGAGAGGTCTTTACTTTGTTGCTCTCTTCTCCAGACACGGAAATGAGAGAGGTGGAGCCAAGCCTGTTCCAGGCCAAAGTGCTTGGTGGAAAACCTCCAACCGGCAAATTGGCTGGGAATTCAGTGATGCTGCCACACAAAATAGACCATATGGATCAGGATCATTTGCTTAAAAATAATCAGAGCTTGGAAAAATTATTGGTTCAGAGTACAAGTGCCAGAATCTTCTAGTCAGCGGATCCACTGGGAGCTATTCTGGCAGCTCTAGTGGGGAAAAGTAACTTTTCCAAGCTCTTAAAATAAAAACCAAATAAAATTCTCTCCCATGCATAGCTTACACAGCTGGTTTGTTTTGTTTTTTAGGTACTGCAAATTTGCAGCACTCAAGTGGAAGCTTGGAAAGTAAACTGCCAGAAAACAGTGATGGTGCATCAAGGAAAACCGTCATGCTAAAATAATATTTTAGGTTTTAAAGACTGCATGATCCATACTGGCCCCATGAACAAGTGTGTGAAGAGGGGAGTGTCTTTGAGGCTGTTTGTATACTGTATTCCCATCTGAAAAGTCGTTGCCTACATAACTCTTTATTGTCTCAGTTTCACAAGAACCTGTGCAATAAAAACCAGAGCATTCTAAGAATGTCATTGTAATGAGAGGCAAAATCCAAACAGCTTCTTGCCTTGTGCTGGCCTTTCCAGATTCCCCACCCAACACAGACTCCTTGTGTTGCATGCATGAGATGCTACTGTAAAAAGTCCTTTGACTTTTCAAATGCTTTCATCTGCTAGCAGTGCCTTCCTCCTTTCTGCCTAGGACAAATAGCTCAGCTTCTGTGCAAAATAGTCACTGGACACAAATTTGACATCAGAAATGACAAATCTGGACCCTGAGTGGAACAACATTTTAGTGTCTCAAAACACTCCACTGTTAACTTGAGTACCGCTATTTTCCAAGCAAGAGACTTCCAAAAAAAAAAAAAAAAAAAAAGAGCCTAGAAATCCCTGTGGTGTATTCTGGAGCTGACAGCACTGAAGCAGTCCAAATAATAATGGCGCGTTAAAGACCGCCCCTTTGGGGCGGCCTGTAGGCGCACCTTTCCCCGCCGGATCGGGGCCTCAGCGGCCAGAGCGACAGCCACTGAAGCCCCGATCCGCCGCTTTCCGGGCTGCGGGGAAGCAGCAAAAGGCCCCTTCCCCACAGCCTGGAAAGGGGTGTCCTTGGGGCTTCAAGCCCCAAGGACACCCCGCGGCGGCGGGGAGAAGGAGAAAGGGGCCCCCCTTTCTCCTTTGGTCCGCTGGGCGCAGCTGTCTGAAGGCTGCACCCAGCGGACCAAACCAGGAAGGAGCTCCGAAACGGAGCTCCTTCCGGGGTCACGGAAAGGGCGCCCTAGGCGCCCTGCTGCAACCCCAATACGTCACAACCGTGTCGCCTTGTTTGGAGGCGGCGCGGTCATCACATATCGATGACGGTGGCCGTGTGGAACGGCCACCGCCATTTTGTGTGTGCACAGCGCGCACTAGGGTTAGGGCAGTGCGGAAGCACCGCCCCGTCTTAACCCTAGTACGCGCTCTGCACATACTTTTAAGTCCGTGTGTAACGGGCCATTATAATTTATTTATATTCCGCCTTTTTCTTACGGAATAAAGGCGGATTACAAGCAAAGGTAACAAAAAATTACAGATACAAAGTACAAAATAACCCCCCTGTCAATTAAATAACAGCAAACATAATAACAATAAATTAATCATGCAAAAAAGTCAAAAATACATGATAAGAATACAAAATACAAAAATCTCCCAGCAAATGTTAATAGTACTTTGCTATGTTTTTGAAGTTGAAGGCTTTCATGGCAGGCATCCATAGTTTTTTGTGGGTTTTTCAGGCTATGTGGCCATGTTCTAGAAGAGTTTATTCATGATGTTTCGCCAGCATCTGTGGCTGGCATCTTCAGAGAATCAGAGATTGCTATGTTTGACTCTACTCAGAGGCAGTGAAGGTAGCCTGAACTCTGGAAGCAAAGATGTCTAAACTTAGGCTGTCATAATTTGGAGCTATCATGAGATGACATCACTCCCTAGAAAAGACAATAATGCTTAGTAAGGTAAAAGGCAGCTGGATTAGAGGAAAATCACACTCCAGATGGATAGACTCAATCAAAGAAGCCACAGCCCTGTGTCTGCAAGATCTGTTGATGATAGGGTGACTTGGAGGTCTCCCATTCATAGGGTTACCATAAGTCAAAGCTGACATGACAGAAGTTAACAATTAACATTTTCTTATCCATGGCTCACTGAAGAGCACAACAATAAGAAAGCCCCTTGATGAGACAGCTGGTGGCTCTGTTACTTCAGAGTATTGACTCTATGCTGGTTTTTACCTCAGCTTGTTGCAGTTGTGGCCTCAAATCATTTCTGACTTATGACTATCCTAAGGCAACCTTACCACTGGGTTTTCTGAGGCTGAGAGTGTGTGACTCGTCCAAGGTCACCCAGTGGGTCAAGCAGTGAATCAAACCCTGGTCTACAGAGTTATAGTTTAATATTCAAACCACTAAACCACCCTGGCTCTCTTTTACTCCAGCTACTTCTAGATGACTAAGAGAACTTTATGAGAGCTATTACTAAAATAAGTCTAGCACTGTATGGTTCCTGCCAAACAGTGAGTCGCTCCTGTGATACGCAATGTGGATTCAACAGTCTGCAGTGATGGAGCCACCTGCAGTCTCTGGCACCTTGTGAAACATGTCCTAGGAACAGACAGTGGGCTTATTAGTTACACAGTCCCATGCCCTTCACCCTGGCATTTTCACAGAAACAAAATTTAAAGACTTTCCCTCCTGCCTTTCTGAAGCCCAAGTTGCACACAAAATATTAGCTGGGATTCAGCTATTATTCTGGCAGTTTCAAAGAGACTTTCCCTAAATCTAATTACTAACATTTAAATTCAGCTGCAGATACCTAGGCTTGGAATATGTGATTAACATTTTAAAAATAAACAATAGATGCTGTAGCATAAGCAAAAAAAATCAGACCTAAGGCAGATCAAATCAGCATGGCATCCAAATCATTGTGTCCTTCTGGAAAACATTTTACATCTAAACCGACAATAAATGAAAATCAGGATTGTTATCAAATGACAAAAATCCTGTAAAGATATGTAAAATCAATATGATATGTAAACTGAATATGAAGCACTTTCTATTAGTAGATTAGAATTCAGTTATGCAAATGAGTCTTTGCTATCCTTTCTGTTATTTGTTTCCAAGTTCTTTTGTTTTGCTTCAGGCACCAGAGAGATGCAAAGATGCAAACACAGAAGATGAAAGAAACTCCTGGGAACATGACTTTTGTCTTAAGGAATCAAATCCCATAAGACAGCCAATTTGGACATTCTTTGAAAGTAGGATTGCATGTATGAGAATTTCTTCTGCCTTTAATAAAATGAAATCTGACTCAAATAGGAACAAACTGATCTCACTTTGACTAGATTTATGTGCTGAAACAATTCTGAAGCCTACAAACTTGATTGTAGGTGAAATACAAATATTCCTGCTTTGGATGGTACTTAACAGGAATTCAGAAGCACAAGCGGTTCTCTTGTATATAAGATCTCCTTGGATTTCTGCTCATGTATAATATCAAAATTGGCCCCAAATCAACCCTTATCACATTTATTTTAATCTATTTCTGGCAACAGAGATGACATTCTTAAAGCTTAGCAAAAAACAAAACAAAACAAAACAAAAAAACAGAAATGCAGCTAGTAATGACACTTTTATAGAATTAATCCAGAGGATTCATACATGCTAGAGGTATATGAATTCCAATTATACTGGAGTTGGGTTTTGTTTTTTTCCTTCTGTAGAAAACATGCCCAGAGACAGAGAGGCTTTTGACTTACCTATTTGGTATGTTTCATTATTAAACCATTCATAGAGCTTTAAAAAGGTAATCTATAAAACCATGACCATCGGGGACACTTCATGCTGCCACACTAAAGCATCTGACATATAGGTGGCACAGTTGTGGTTTTAATTTTTCATACTATAACAAGGCTGAAGTTAGTTCTCTTAGGCAAAGACCTCATTGACTTTAGCTGGTTTTGAGCCATCTACCCAGACTGCATTCTAATCTCCTAGCTGTTCATTCCTGGCTTGTGGCCCATGAAGATATTATGCCTTCTCACATATGGCAATAAACTATCTCACCAAATGCTGCCAGCTCTGCCCTTGAAGCTGGATCCATGGCATGCTTTGCCTTTGTTGCAAAATGCCCAGGCCCACACAAAGCAAAGCACTGGTAACACTTTGCATTCCAATCAAGGCTATATAGATAATTCATCAGTAGTGACTAATGCTGATTAGCCATTGGGCATAAGGCCATAGCGGTCTGTTCTGGGAAATTCCCAGATGTACCTCTGCTCATCCAGCATTTATAATGGCTCCGTTTGCTTGCATTTGATTCTGCCTGACATTCATGGAACATTTTGATGAGCTTGTTCATAGGTCTGTCAGTTCCTCAGACTCATAACTTTGCTTTCAGCAGCTATTTCATTTCTTTCCTTCCAATTGGTGATTATTATCTGCATGGAAGTTACACTGGAAATGTAACTTCTTTTAACATGGTTCCACATTCTCCAGACGGGGAAAGTACATTCTATTGTTGATTTCAAAATGGTAAGAAATTGAATGGAGACAGGCAAGATACCCAAGCAAAATCCTCAGATATATTGTCCCTTTGGAGTTTCAGGGAACAAGCCTATATCTGGCAGTAGTCCTATTAAACTCTGTATGACATACTTCTGAGCAGACGTACCTAAGATTGCATGAGTGGAATCTAATAAATAAAAGGATGATCTAAAGTGGACCAAATAGCCACTTCTGTGAATCAGTGACCTTTTTCAATGCATTTCATTACACATTATGCTCAATTAATATGAATATCAGACTTTGATGCATAAGGCAGGAAAGCTGTCTATTGCCAAGGTCTGTACAAATTGTTGATAAAGCATAATAGATAAGGTAGGGCATTAGCTGGACATTTTGTCCATCTGGGAAAAAACCAAGCCAAACTAAAAACTGGAATTTTCCTCACCACCACAACCCCTGGTGACAAGGAATACAGGTTACGCATCAGGACAATCAGATTTTGTTACAATCATTGTTTTTCATGATCTACAGAATCAAAGGTTTTACTATAATCTAGAAAAGCACAGGCTGGTTTTCTTTTAAAAATTTTTTTGGTGCACTCCATTATTGAATATATGTTTGCACTATGATCCCTAGTGCCTCTTCCTTTCCTGAACCCAGTTTGGATAACTGGCCTTTCTTACTCTATATATGGTAAATGTCTTTGTTGTAGAATCTAGGCAACACTTTGCTTACATGGGAAATTGATGCAATGATCCTGTGGTTACTGCAATCCCTGGTGTCCACTTTCTTTGGAATTGGGATGCATATTGTTTCCAGTTTGTGCGCCATTGGGTTTTTTCCCCATATTTTTTCAACAGATTTTGATTAGAACTAGAGTAGATTCTGTTTCTGTGAATTGAAGAAGCTCTGTTTTCTCCATACACTTCTATTAATTCACCCCAACCATCCTTTAGCACACTTTATAATGGCAAACTCTGTTGGTCAGTTACTTGTTTGCTATAGACTTTTGCCTTAGCTTTTGAATAATAACATATTTCATAATGATCATTATGACAAATCAATGCTAAATGCTCAAGTGGACTAACAAAAAGCCTCAAATTGTTTCTGTAAGGATTCTCCCTCCCTCCCTCCCTCTTGAATATCCAAATGATATACCTCCTGTCCTGATTTATTTTTTGGTGAAGTCCTGAGACCAGCTGTTAGTTTTAAGATTCTTCCTTTTTTTAAAATCGTGGAAGATTCTGATACAGACAGAGGTTGTGAGAACATTTTGCTTCCATTCCTACAGTACCTCTGGGTGGTCCCTGATAATGTGTTGCATGGGGAAGGATGAGGAGGGATGAAAATGCAGGTGGTACTGCAATTAACTAATGCAACCTGGTGTATTTATGGCATGATTGGATGCTGGGCCAGGAACAATCCAATCGTGCCATAAATACACCAGGTTGCATGCAACAGAGGAACAGAATAGCCTGATTTTTATCAAGAGTGTTGGCTATCTCAAGGAGCCCTTAGAAACTTATGGCTGTAGAGTCCTAATTTATTATGAGAGCAGGAAATACTTTTAGATTGTCATCATCATCCACACTCTTGTAATCTCTCAGATTGATAGCTGAAAAGTGCTCTACGTTATTATTATCATTATTATGCTTTATTTATATAGCGCTGTAGATTTACACAGCGCTGTACATACAAACAATAAATGGATAAAGTAAAACTGCCCATGGCGTACAGTCTAAGAAATAATAGCATAATACATATGAATAATACATAACAATACAGGAAAGGGTTCGATAAAGTAAAGCAGGCAATAAATTAAAAACATCAAATAACAAATAATAGTCACACAATGCCTGGGAACGCTTCTCTGAACAGGATGGACTTTAACTCAGTTTTGAAACTGGTTAAAGAAGCGATGAGCCGTGCGGCTCATGGGGGAAGAAGATTGCAGGAGTGAGGGGTAGCAAGTGAAAAGGGACGAATCCAGGATGGGCAGTGAAAATCCTAGGCTGAGATAGCAGACTTTGACTACTAGAACGGAGGACCCGAGCGGGAAGGTGAGGAGAAAGAAGGTTTGATAAATAAGGAGGGGCCAGCCCAAGCAGGGCATAGGGGATCCAACTTAAACCCAGGAAGCCAAACAGAAATCCTCCAACAACCCCTCTGAGAGCACCCCTCCAGGAAAGAACAGAACCACTGTAGAACAGTACCTCCAAGCCCCGTCCAAGACAGGCGATTCAGCAGGATACCATGGTTGACAATATCAAAAACCACAGAGAGGGTGGAGCCACTTCAGCTAGTGCTGAGTTTTGCAGTTTGATGGATTACAGAATCATGCACAGAGAAGATATTAAATCAGTCTTGACTCGATCTGTTTTGTTTTTTCTTGTCAGCATCTAAGCTTTACTCAAGTAGGTAATTATGAGTCAGAAATGCGTGGCCCTTTATCAGTTCTAGACAGCATAACCAAAGATGAAGAAATATGAGTGCTACAATCCAAAAATATTGGAAAGCCATGTGTGCTCCATTCTTGCTTTAGTCCTTAGTAACCTTATTCCAAAGTATGTTAGGGAAATCTACTCTCATAAAAAGAGATAAATTGATCTGGATTCTGGTAGCACCGTTGAGACTTTTGGAAACTGGGGGGGGGGGGGGGTTGGGGGTTGGTTTTTTTTTTTTTTTTAGCATAAGCTTTCTACAGTCTACTTTCTACAGTCTACCTCATCAGGTGCAACTATAGTCCATGACAGCTTATGCCAGAAATTTCTTACTGGAAAATTTCTTTGCAGTTGCTCTCAAAGGCATTACTAGGTTCCTTTATATCTTTTTATCCTAAAACAGGCCAGCACAGTTATCTCTTTGAATACTGTTTGTTCTCATATGAGACTCCCCACATCTTAAGAATACCTGGGGCATATCTTCTTGCAGGCCTTCCTTTTAGAAATTTAAATGCATCCAAGGCAAGGCCTTTTCTTTTATAGAGCTACATGTAGTAGAATATACTCCCCAGGCCATCTCTAATTCCCCTATTTATTGTCTCACTAAAATTCTGCTGTTATTTCAGTGTGTATTCAGTAATGACTCTTCCTTTTCCCTGGCTGCAAAACTGCAGTTGAATGGTAACCATGAACTTCAGCCTCCAGCCACTATGTGAGTGCACCCCAGTGCCATAACAGCATTGCACTGAAAGCTTAAGTCTGCCAGTGGAGCTTTATATTCCACTAGCTCTGAACAGGTTCTCAGCCAATGTCTTTCAGGTCATCCAGACTCAAGCCATAGAGGGCTTTATAAGTCATAACCAGCACTGTGAACTATGCACCTTGAGCCTTTGAACTCCAAAAGTTGTTGAATAAATATTTTTTCTTTAATGAGCATTATGCACTACAAAATCCCTTGGGAAGCCACTTTGCAAGGCACAAACATATAACACTGACTGGCTTACAGAAACAGTATGCTGTTAATGTTATGAATTGCTCTAGGTACACTGCCTCAGTAAGCTTTTGTGTGAATGGTTTTGTAGCACAGCCCTAATAGCTGATAAATTTCCAGGGGTCAAGTGGGATCATGCCTGCAGTCTTTCCAGGGTGGGTGTTGGGATAGGAGAGTTTGAGATGAAAGTCTGCAGAGTCTGCAGATTTCCTGTGTGGCTTCCAGTGTGTATAGAGGTGAAACAGCAATTTCATGGGCACTTGTCACTTCTTGGGTTTCATTTCTAGTGGTAGTGGAGAGGCATGTGTGTTTGCAATTCTGTTTCGTTTATGAAGCTTTTCATCAAGTTACTGCTGCAGATCCCTTGGGAGCTTGAAAGGAAAGTCAGGGAAATACAGAGAACAGATTTTCCTTCTTTCAGTATTCTTATCAGCTGCCTTTTCAGTTTGCTTCTGAATAGTAGGGAGGCACTCTTCACAGTTTTCTATCCCTACTTCTCTAATTTTTAAACAACCTTAGGGGAGTATTCTATCTTAATCCCACCACACTCATAGTCATGAGAGAGAGAACTCACACCCACAGGTAGCTAGGTAGGTCCCCTTCCTAGTCTCTTTCCATTGGTAGCAAAGATAGACTTCTGGGAGTCTTCAAAGATGTCTCTCTCTCTCTCTCTCTCTCTCTCTCTCTCTCTGTGTGTGTGTGTGTGTGTGTGTGTGTGTGTGTGTGTGTGTTTTGCTTTTTCTCTCTTTTTTGTTTCTTGTTATAGTTTAAAATACTTTAAAACCATACCCTCAGTGGTGTCATTGGGAGTTGTGGGGAAACAGTTACTTTTCAGTTTATAAAACTGTTCAGTTCTTCTAGAACATGGCCACACAGCCCAAAACCCCCACAAATAACTATGGATGCCAGCTATGAAAACCTTTGACTTCACATGGTTTAGTTCTTGCTCACAAGGAAAGGTACTTCAGTAACTTTCTGCCTATACGGACAAAATAACCTAGCCAAACTTCAGGATCTGTGCATGTATTTATCTATGTAACCCTACCAAGCCCTTAAGACTGGCCAAACAGATCTTGCTCTCAGAAAAACTGATGATGCACATCAGGCAGGGAAGCACAAGAGTGTCCTCAACTGCATCTAGGGCCAGTCACATAACACCAGTGCTCAAAGAGCTGCACTGGCTGCCTATTCGTTTCCGGGCGCAATACAAGGTGTTGGTCGTTACCTATAAAGCCCTAAATGGCTTGGGTCCAGGGTACCTGATGGACCGCCTCTCCCCATACAATCCGCCCCGCACTCTCAGATCATCTGGGCAGCAACTTTTAAGAGTTCCGGAGGCTAGATTAGTTTCTACCTCCAAGAGGGCCTTCACGATCTCAGCCCCCAGCCTCTGGAACTCGCGGCCCACAGAGCTTCGCGCAGCCACCTCCCTTCCCCAATTTAAGAAGGGGTTAAAAACCTATTTATTCGGTCAGGCTTATCCCTGAATATTTCCCCCTAGACTATTATTCTCCCCCCCTCCCTCCGCCAGCACTGTAGACTGGCATGAGGTTGCAATGTTTTTAAAATGTTTAGTTCTTTATTGTATAAGGATTTTGTATTTTGTACTTGCTTGATGCCTATTGTATTATATGACTCTGTTGTGCACCGCCCTGATTTGAAGAAGGGTGGTATAAAAATAAAACTTTTATTTTATTTATTATTTTTAATGTGTATCAGATTGAGCTGCATCAAAATATGGACCAAGTACAATTCTTGACTATCCCTGGATCCTTGCTAATGAAAACCAGGTCTGCTAATGCCTGTACATCCCACCAGTTCTGACCAGAACTCAAACTGCCAACAAGCTGGATCAATTATACCACTCTCCTTTGACATAAACAGTGCAAAATAAGCAAAACAAGGTATGCCAGCATCAAATCAGGATGCACCAAATGAGTTTATTATTTAGTTTAATTTAAATGTAATTTAATATTTTTATTTTTTTTTTTTGCTGAGCAATGAGCTACTCTTACATTATTGCATATGGTGGATGCAGGATTTGTAAGCATAATTGTCAGAACTTCAACTATCTCAATACTTCAGCTAGCTGTTGTCTATAAAGTAATGTTTCCAGGCTATGTTTTCATGTGGGACAAGGGGGCATGATCCTCCATGTTTCCATTTCATTACAAATGGCACAAAGGCAAATCAATCTCTTGTAAGAGATCGAGGAGTTGCCTTGAGGTAGGCACTGTTTTTCTTCCTCTATTTTTCTTGTTGCTATTTAATAAGTAAAGATAAACAAGTTAAACACACAATGCTGTAAAAGTTTTCTTAAGTAAGAGATTCCTGGTATGTAAGTTTTTGTGTAGATTAGACTAAATTTGAGATGAACAGGCTTTTCATATTAAGACTGAAATGCACCACTTTCCTAATCATTCTTAATTATTTCTCCTCTTTGGTCCTTGATTTTCACTCTGAAAACCATCTCTGTTTCTCTACTTGATCATAACAAATTTCACAAGGGCTTAAAAGCTATTGTTGCTTTGGCTATATAATGCAATAAAATATTTTCTATAAAGTCATATAATACATTTGTAAGATATATTAAATAAAAATATATCCCAAAGCACAAAAAAAATCTAAAAACATCATAACAAGAGAAAAAATTATATAAAAGACACTTTTAATGGGAAATATGTACAGCACATACTGTATTATTTTATGACAAGCTGTAATGGAACATGAGTACTTTGGCATGGCCTTGTTAATTCAGTACTGCTGTGTAACCTACATTTTAAAACTTGTGCAAGCAGTAAATGTATACTGTGATCCACAATTCATTTTCACCATATTATGAATCTGGCTGACTCTGCCCATCCATGCATGTTTACTCTGATGTAGGTCCCACTGAGATCAATGTGGGTTGCTTCCAAGAAATTAGGTAAAGGATTACATACATATTTTACTCCATAAGACTCCACGCTGAAAGCAGTCTAAAATGTGGCCTCAGCATTAGGTCCTTAAGGCTGAAAACTGGTGCCTCTCCAGAAGTGCTGCCTGGATCATAACTCCAAGCATCCTCAGCAAACATGGCTAATTGTCCTGCTGGCTGGGACTCTGGAAGGGCACCACTTCTGGGAAGTCTGTGCTGTGACAATCAGTTACAGTACTAGTCCCACTTTTCATAAGTGTTCCCAAAGATCTGGATGTGCAAACAAATACTATGAGATTTAAAAAGTTGCAGCATTTAACCTCAGTCCAGTAAACAGTGTTCACTGGAACAGAAAAATATACATAATTGAAATGAAGTGATCCTTCTGAAGTATCTGCATAATTATGTTGTCAAAGTGCAACTTACCTGGAGAGAAATAATAGCAATGCACTTCATCAGTGAAGGTTGAATCCCTCCTCAGCTTGAAATGAATTTGGACCACATGTTTTTAAGCATCATCTCATTTGTGAATGCTTGAAAATTGGGAGCAGTGGGGAAGAGAGAGGGGGGGGGATGATACCAAGATTTCTAAACTGGATCAATTTTTGGTTCATGGTTTTATACTGAAATTTGGGGATTGTAGTGCAGGGAGGAGATTCATTCATTCATCACTTTATTTATATCCTACCTTCATCCCAGACTAGGACTCAAGACAAAATGATGATTTTCCTAGTGAAGATGCTCAGAAGACACACTTGACTAATCTGAAGTTGTATTCAGTTCTTATTACTGAAACTTGCATTAAATCAGTGGAGAAAATAATTCACAGGTTTCCAGCAGAGCAGCAAGGTAAACAAGATAACAGGCACTTTGGTTGATTCCATATTTTGTAAGAATTAAAGGGATACTAAATGTGTTTGAGGTTTGAAGGTGGATTTGCATGACAAGAGAGTGAAGTCGAGATGAATTCATCCAGGCCAGCACTCAACTGAGGCCAGCTAGATGCTCAGAAGCTGGCAAGCAGATCTTTGTAAAAACACTACTGCCCATATTGTTTGCCCTCAGCATCTGCATATGTATTTATTTATTCTACCTAATTCCCCCCACACACCACATTCATCTGCCTTAAGTAGCATTCAGGTTTAGTTTTGGCAGGGTCTACACAATCAGTGGTGTGTGTGTGTGTGTGTGTGTGTGTGTGTGTGTGTGTGTGTGGAATCTCAAGCCGGAGAATTGTAGCTTAGAACCATTACTATTTTTGGACTACAAGTACCAGAATCTGGGAACGCCTGGGATGGGAGCAAATTCATGGCATTCTAGTCCAAAAAGTAACATTCTGTGTGAAGTCAAAGGCTTTCATGGCCAGCATCAATAGTTTTTTTTAAAATTTGTTTTTCTATTTAATTTTATTCACATACTTCACATCCCCCACCTTAACATACAAAACATACAACTTAAAAAAGAAAGAAAAACAAAAACTAACTATAATACGTATAACACCAACATATACCTTACATTCTTATTTACATTCAACCCTGTGACTTCCATCCTCTTTGTTTGATATGTTACTTATTATATTTCTTATATCTATCCTATTACTTTCTCTTATTCATCTATTTCTTCTATTGGAAATTACCACTATCCATAGTTTTTTGTGGGTTTTTCAAGCTATGTGGCCATGTTCTAGAAGAGTTTCTTCTTGGTGTTTCGCCAGCATCTGTGGCTGGCATTTTCAGAGAATTCTGTGCTCTGGCAACCACTATATGGATGATAATCCGCAGACAAATCAGAATCCCCAGACTCTCTGTTTTTGCTTTTAGAAAATGCCATCTTCCCTCAAAAGTGACCCTTTTATACCCTTCCACTCCTTCTCCATGGGAAGCTTTCTACTGATTTATGGATGATTGGATTCACTTTTATCTGTCATGGCAGGTTAGTTCCCCCCCCCGCCCCCCACTCTGTGTGTATTTATTGACATGCAAGCCCAACTCACATGTAGTTAGGTGGCATTGTCCTAATGGAACTAGGAGTCACCTTCACATGAGCAGGAATAGTTCTATCTTCCTCTCATTTCTCTCTCTGTCTAACTGCAATCCTCGTGGTAGTTTGCTGAGGGAAAGTATGTGTGGATTTTCCAATAGCAATACATTGATGTGAGCTATTCCTCATGTAATACGGATTATTCTGAGATGACTTGGTCTTGGATGGCAAATTAAGACCCATTATCTTGGCAAAAGCCCAGCTCTTACGGGAGATGAAAACTGCTAGAGCCAACCAGTTAATTTGGATTGACATACTTGCTTGCATTTTGGGCCTCTTATTAATGGTGTAGCTAAAAGGACTGTCATGATGGGTGCCAGCACTTCAATATTTACCCCCAGCACAACAAGTGACAGCAGCAAATGCCTGCAGCACCAACAACCAATGGCATAATTGGCCTCCATTGAACTCCATCCTCAGGCTTTGAGTCCAGAATCTAGTCTGATAGGTAGGCCTCTAGGCATGAATCCACGGCTATGTATGTGCAGAATGTATGTTTGAGAAACTAGCATCTTTCTAATGTGTTTTATAAATTCTGGAGTTCTACTGGTGTCTTACATATGCACAAGTTTTCTGTGGAAACAGTTGGACATTTTTGGCCTATGATGAACATATGCTTTCAGTTCAGAGTTGCAGATGCCAGGTTTTTAATGAGGTGTATTATGAATGCAGCTACTCAAGAGATATACATTCCTAAGAGATACACATTCAGTTGTGCATGTTAATGAAATGTTCATTCAGTTGTACATTTGGTTATACATCCACATCTTCATTCAACTGCACAGTGTTGCCATTCAGCACAAGGATTGTGTGGTGCAACCAGTCCTTAATTCTACATGAGCTAATTTACCATACACAACTCTGATGTAGGATATCAGCTAAGAGATACAATACAGGGTACTTTGGAATAATGGTGGGCCCTTGTAATCTGTACAGTGGATACTCCATATCCATGGGTGATTGGTTGCAGGACCCTATGCTGATATCAAAATCCACACATGCTCAGATCCATGTACTGACAACCAGTGACAAAAGGGCCACCCACCTACCCTCCTTCCCCATGTGTCAGCTGCAATGGGAAGAGACCAAAGCAACTCCCCTGCCTTCATCAGGCTTCAGCTTAGTCCTCTTATGAGGCTGCCATAGAGCAGGCAAGATGAGAGAGATGAGATGTCCTGCACTGCTTTTTTCAATCCACGGTTGGTTGATTGCTTGGATCTGGAGCCAGTGGATATAAGGGGTCTACTTAAAAATCAAGGTTCATATGGAGTCAAAAGAAACAGTATAGGTGTTAGGTTACACGTAATGTGCATATGTTCTTTAAAATGTGATATGGTGCTACAATACTTGGTACTGGAGGCATTGGTTCTCACTGGGCCCTTGCTTGCATGCTTTCTTGTGTCATCTTTCTGGATGTTCACAGAAGATAAAATGCCTGATTGTGGCATCTACTGTCTTCCATGTCAGTAGGATGTTGAATCAGCCCTAGGTTTTATTCTAAACTTAATGGTGTTAATCAAGATGTTGGACTCTATCCCCAGAATAGGTACAACATCTTGGATAGCTTATTTAAATTCAGACCAGAACTCTAGAGTGGATTCACTATCCTCACTAACCTGGACATCATCAGCTGCCCCTAGGGCAGTGTTTCTCAAATAGTGGGGCGGGCCCCCCAGGGGGGGCGCGAGGCTTTGTAAAGGGGGGCGCGAGGCTCTGTTATGCAGAGGTGTACTTATAACAATTTTATAGACAAATGATACTATTTACAGTCGCGCGGGGGGAGCGAAATGTTTTCTTCTTCCTGGGGGGGGGGCATGACAGAAAATAATTGAGAAGCACTGCCCTAGGGCAAGATGGGCACCTAATCTTTCCCAGTACATTGCTGGTTGTTGTTATTATTATTATTATTATTATTATTATTATTATTGAAGCACTGTAAATTTACACAGCGCTGTACATATAATCTTTTTAATTAGATGGTTCCCTGCCATCGGGCTTACAGTCTAAAAAGACATGACACAAAAGGAGAAGGGAGTGGTGAAGGGAAAGGGGATGAGGTTCAGCAGTTCCTCTCTACCTCCGAGGCCTGGACCAAGGCAGATGGACTGGAGGTAGGGCTTGGCTTCATAATGGATGGTTAATCTTCTTCCAGAGAAAATACATACTTTCAAGTAGGATAATACATAAACAGTACATAGCAATACAGGAAATGGTTATGGATTCTTTTTGTTGCTGCTGGGTTACATTTTAAGATCACAAACCAAAATTAATCTTATTTACCTGGGAGTGGAGGTAGGAGGGATTGGGGAGATATTCTCATCTCATCTTTTACTACTGCCATATTCCAAAAAACTGCATGAGAGAAAGAACAGGAGCTCTTCCACACTGCAAAATTATAGCACTATCATTTCACTTAAACTGCCATGGCTGCATCCTATGGAACCTTCCAATCCCATGTTTTCATAGGATGGAACTACTGTAGTTAAAGTAGAATCATAGTTTTATAATTATGCAGTGTGCAAGGCTCTGTTAAGAGCAGTGCACTGCTTGTGTGTGTGTGGAGGGGGGGCTCTTCTAGGCACTAGCTTTTTTCAGGATCCTGCAGGCTATAGGTATTTGCAAACAGACAATTAACCATGTTGGCTTCAAACAAAAATGAGGTAGAAGGACAACCTGATTTTGCAGTGAAAACAATTATTTCTTTATTAAAAAGACAGAAAAAGATAGCAGCAGAAACCAACAGAACCATCTAAATCCAATGCAAGCAGTTTCTCAAAGTGAAAGAGGAAAAACAACAACATGAAACTGAAAACCCCTTCTTCTAAATAATATAAGGGGGCTTGAGCTAAGTCTAAGGCATTACAGGCTAGAACACACACATGGGTCTTCTCCCCCTCCAACATGAAGAAATGGCCTTTCTGGAGCAAGAGAAGGAAGCCAGGTCTCAGAGAGGAAAGCAGGTTAAAGAGAAAGGCCCAAGAGAGCTACAGGTGAAAGAAAGGGAAGTTCTTTCTGTGTCTCTGTATTTTAAATGTCTTCCTAACTTGATGGGCACATGAGAGTGAAAGGAAGACCTCTGGGTGGAGCAAACATGACCTCAACAAGTGCTTGAGAAAAGGGCAGAGGTGAGCATGCCCTTCAGGTTATCATAATGGCTCTTAGGGAGTCTGGGCATCAAAGTATGATATTCATATTTATTGAGCACAATCCGTAACAGGTCCAAGGTCAGAAGTAAGGCCAATTTACCAGATGTGATTAAAGGCCACTTCCCTTTTCCTTCCTTTCCATCCCTTTTTCCTTTTTGTTTTGTCTGTATGCTTTTTTTTTTTAACTGCATGTAGGCAGGGACTGTCTTTTATCAACTGCATGAGCTGTTCTGGGAGACTTTGGGGCTGAAGAGTTAGATCAAAATATTATAAATAAATAACTATTCTAAAACTCCACTCCAATATCTATCTCTTCCCTGTTATTTCTACCCCCCACCCTTTCTTCCACTTCTCCTCCAAATTGGGGCAGGCTCTTCTTTCCCAATCAAAACAGCACCCAATCAGTGACTCATTCCTTTGCCTTTTGTCAGCTTAAAAATACAACACATCAGTGTGATGCCGGCTGATCCTAATCAAAAAGCTTCCTGCTCTCTTCAGCACAAACCCATTGTCATTATCCCTTCGATCAGGGCCCTTCATTTCCTGTATTATCCCACCAGGTGCCTTATGAGAAGTTTTTAGCAGCTCTTAGAGACCAAGAGCACATGAGTTTAGCAATGCAAGGTATCCGAATCAAATATTAAAAACATCAGGGAAGAATATGCTTAATGTAAGACACACACACACTGCTGCCCAGCAGCAGTGCAGAATTTTTATACCTCCTGATGCCCATGCATATACTTGATGTGAAAGGCTATGGAAACATCTGCCCATTTCTTCTAGCATTTAGGGTCACAATTGCTAGTTAGAAGATCCCACTTTCTTTAATTCTTTCCTCCATGCTCTTCTCTAAAGTGCCAAGAGGTGGAAAGAGGAAGCAACAAAGAGGTCTTGTAGAGAATGCCCACAAAGTCCTAAGAATTCTCCTGTAATTCTCACCTTTCTTGGTAGCTGGAAAAGAACCCCGTAAAGAATAAACAATGTACTTCATTAGGGGTTCATAAAGAAGGAGCAGCTGTGAGAGGCAACATTCACTCCAGTATGATTTAACAGAGGTCATTTGTTACAGAGAAAGTTGATTTTAAAAAAGGGGAATTTAATGGAGCAACCCCACAAGGCAATGCTGATGGTGCCCATGCCTGCAATGAGGTGTATCCTTCCGGTTTATCCAAGACTTTAAAGGAGGTGTCCAAGGCAGCATTTCCTTGGCATATAATAGGTTCAGAACACCGGACAGCTCCTTAAGAGTGAATTCACTCTTAAGTGATCTCACGACTTGATTACTGTAACATCCTCCTGGCTGGGCTTCCTCTTTCTCACCTCCGTCCTTTAATCTCTGTCCAGCATTCAGCTGCACGCATTATCACTTCCACCTACCGCTCTGACCACATCTCTCCTGTGTTGGCTTCCCTTCACTGGCTCCCCCTCCCTTTCCGTATTCAGTACAAGCTCCTGCTGTCGACAAGCCCTCCATGGGCTGGCCCCGCCTTACTTACCAGACCTTCTTTCTCCTCACTTTCCCACCAGGGCCCTCCGTTCTGGTAGTCAAGGTCTGCTGTCCCAGCCCAGGATTTCCTCTGCCCCA
>NC_056523.1:270000620-270003650 GCF_019175285.1 Sceloporus undulatus
ACCTTGACTACCAGAACGGAGGGCCCTGGTGGTCAAGGTCTGCTGTCCCAGCCCAGGATTTCCTCTGCCCCATCTTGGATTTGCCCCTTTTCACTCGCTGCCCCTCACTCCTGGAACCTTCTTCCCCCGCGAGCAAGAGCCATCACTTCTTTAACCAGCTTCAAAACAGAGTTGAAGACCATCCTGTTCCGAGAAGAGTTCCCAGGCATTGCATAATTGTCCCTTGCTATTTGATGTTCTTTTGTTGCCTGTTTTAGTGAATCATTTCCTGTATTGTTATGTATTTTATATGTATTATCCTACTAGAGAGGCAGGCTAGCTCCAACAGGCCTCCCTGGAAGATGATTAACCATCCATTAAGAAGCCAAGCCCTCCCTCCAGTCCATCTCCCCTGATCCAGGCCTTGGAGGTAGAGAAGAACTGCTGGCCCTCATCCCCTTCCCCACCACCACTTCCTTCTCCTTCTGTGTCATGTCTTTCTAGATTGTAAGCACCGAGGGCAGGGAACTGTCCAATTAAAAAGATTGTATGTACAGCGCTGTGTAAATTTACAGCGCTTTATAAATGAAGGTTAATAATAATAATAATGTTGTGTTCTTAACTGATGTATATCTGTTGTTGTTCCCCATGGGGAGAGGTGGGTAAGATATCATCATCATCATCACCACCACCACCACCACCACCACCACTTTCATTCTGTGTTCCTGTTAATCTTTAGGAAGGGACTTGCCTACTAAGTTCCACAACAATTAACTAAAAAGTACAAAATGTAAAGGATTCTTGTAGCATCTTTGAGGCTAACTAAGGGGCAGTACAGACCTCCCTTAAAGAGTGGACTGGAGTTTCCCGTTTTAACAGCGGAAGGACGCTCCAGCTGCCAAACCGAGTGGCATTCCTCCGCAGTTAAAAAAAAAACCCCAGTTCTTTTTGTGGCGCATTGCATACACCACGTGTATGTTATTGATGCCCATGTGGACAGGACGCCACCATGATGCCACCGCCCATACAAATTAGGATTCTGGAGCGTGCGGTTGCCACGCGCTCTGGTACCCTAGTTTTGCCAGGGCACACCACTTTTGGCCGGTGTGTCTCGGGCCTGAGAGAAAGAAGTTGGTAGCATAAGCTTTCATAGACTTAAGTCTATTTCATCAGGATGACATTAACAGTTAATGCCACTTCATGAACTACATCTATGAGATGGTAAGGAAGAAAGAGTGAGCTGGCTGAGCACACTGGGATGAACTGCCACATTTGACCTAATGGACTATCCTCTAATAGGGCAATGTATTTCATTTACCATTAGGAGAAAGTGTCATATATTTGTAATATCCAAAAAGGATGGTCTCTTGGCGCCCAGCTTTGGTCTGCGGGGAAGCCACAGCCTCCAGACTGCGGGACTTCCTCGCGGACCAAAAAGAACCGGCAAAAAGCACTGATGCCGTGATGTGCTGATGCTAGGCGTCCGTTGTGTAATGATGGCGGTGCCCATCTGTACAGGGTGCCACCATTTTGACGCCCTTGTCACATGCGAGGGGCAAGGGGCGTCTAGAGGCACCGCCCTTCGCATGTGACGAAGGCGCCCTATTGCGCCCGTTTGAACCTGGCCAATGTTATAACGCTGTTAAAGATAGTCTTGTAGGACATTACTCAAAGTGCAATCCTAAACACATTTATTCATATGTTAAATCCTACCAAATTTTGTTCAGATTTATTTCGTGTTCAGGATTGCAGTTTTAGGACAGAATTTGGTTGATGCATTATGCTACTGGTTGCACTTTTTCAGGTCTACACAGCAGTGGCAAGGGAAGGCAGACAAAATCTGTTGGCTCAAATCATCCACTTTCTCCAGTGCCTTAGTTCCTTTATGGGCTGGCCACGGTGGCTGCAGCCTCTTCCCTCCTTCTACCACTGCATACAGCAGCACAGTTGTGCTGTTCTATTGCACAAACAAATTTCTACCCTTTATTTTACATATTAATAACATATAAGCTTTTCTTTGATACCTTTTAAAATCAAGCTTGATGCCTTTGTCAGTGGTTTTAATTTCATTTAGCCATTCCTTTAGTGTGTTATCACTACTTGTTTCTGGTGGATGAGCCATAATTGGTTCTCCGTCCCCCTCACAAAGAAGGACATCTGCTTCTATCATGTGGGCAGTACCTGTACATAAACACAAGAGCAGGAAAGATGTAAGTGCTATGATATAAAAAAACAATCAGGATAAAAGTTACTGCTTTCTACTGTTAATACAACAATAGAATTAGTTTAATCCAGGGAAGGGAGAGCACGAAGTATCCGACAGAAGGAACTACAGTCTTTCAAAGTTTCCACTTTACAAAACAGGATTATTACTCTTCACTTAGACTAGGGTGAGAATCAAGTGGCCTTCCAAGGGGTCATTCACACTATGAAATTCATACTGTGGAAACCGGGTTATTTCAGCACCACACTGTGCACCGAACGCACTCAGCATAGTGGGGGGGGGCAGGGGCGGTGAGAAAGCAACTTTACCTGGTGCATTCAGCACCGGGAGCAATTCACATTTTTGTAGTGCAAATGTGGTACCAAATCAATTCGGATCGCTGGGATCCATTCCTGACCATGACGCACTGCCATGTTAATCCAAAAGTGGCACCAGTGTGAATGCAGAACCAGGTTGCAGAGATTTGATCGCTCTAAACATAGTTTGGACATCGATTCAGTATTACATCACTGCACAGATCCACATCTCCTCGGTACAAAAAAGTGAGTGTGAATGACCCCAAATGTAGTTGTTCTGCAACTCCCAGCATTCTTCATCACTGGCTATTTTGGTCAGGGTTTCTGTGAACTGAATGAAGTCCATTAATATCTGGAAGACCACATGATTTGCACCAATCATTTTGACAAACTTTGTCATCCCACTACCCACTACCTCAACAATGTTAAATGATGGAAGGAAAATGATGAATTCCACTTTTAAAACATGTACAGTATATTGAAAGCTTTATTTAAAAAGCACCAGGTGAGAATTAAATTCACAAGTAAGCA
>NC_056523.1:270006650-270013499 GCF_019175285.1 Sceloporus undulatus
TAATAATAATAATAATAATAATAATAATAATAATAAATTCACTGCAACATGACATGATGGCTCCAGACACTCCTAGTTCCTTTCACCTCCAATCTGTTGCAGTTTCTTCCATAATTGAAAGATTTCAAGGGAACCACTACACCACACAAATAAGTTCAGCATCTTGGATAACTCCTTTAAGATCTGGAAAAATACACACAGTGGATTCCCTGCACCAACATAAGTGCCTTCAGCAGCCCCCGACAACACCCCATACCACACACATGCACACAGACAGTTTGTTGCAGATTGCTCCAGTAAAGATGTGATTATCAAAACCAAAATCTAGTACAAATTAAATACACAATCTTGTTAGAAGAAATAAACATCTGGGTTGCTATGTTCAGATGTCCCACAAGGTTAATTTGCTTGATCTTTTTCAGTAATAGAAAATACTTTGGTTAAGAAAGATATCAAGAAAAAAATGAGTCAGATAGTTAGAAAACTAGTAATATTGAGTAACTGGTCAAAATACCAATGTTTCAAAAGCTTCAGTGTGTATGTGGGTGTGCAGCTATCTCTGTTTGCCAGGATGCAGTGACAGGCTGCAAATGGACTTGGCATATGATTGCCTCTCAGGAGCACATGCCTGACTAAGGCTTTCTCCCATCCCTCATTCTTTACTCTTGAGTCCTTGTCACATTATGCTGTGAACATAACCCCAATGTAGTAAAGACATGCTCTGGGGGATTGGTCTGCAGCATAACAAAGCATTCTTTTATTTATTTATTTCAAGCTATTCCTGTAGATGCAAATGTGAGCCGATTCCAAACAGAGAGAATTGCCAAACAGGAATCTTATTTCGAAAAACACAATGGAACATGCTGTAACATCAGTCCAGCTGATACAACTCCAGACACCAGGAGGGAAGGGGCTTATGTAGCTGTGTGAGTGATATTTTCTGTGTTCTCGACAATTATGCATCCAATTCTTAAGTTGTTTCAGAGTTAAGGCTAGGGCAGAGGGGACAAACAGCTTCCCTGCACAGAAAAGCTTCACCAACTTGATCAGACAATTGGCATTCCTGAAGCAAAACAGTGTCCCTGCACTTTTGCAAAATATTCAGCAGAAGCAAGGCATCCAGATTCACCTCATCAGCTGACTATTCAATCTGCTGCGCATAAAATATGTGTGTGTGTTTTATCACATTCTGCTCATGAGTGCAGATCCTACTAGGGTTAATGGGGTCAACCTAGAATAGCTCTGCTCCTTCTTTCCTTTCCTTTCCTTTCCTTTTTTTTCCAGAGAGAGAGAGAAAGAGGCAGACTGTGGTGTGATTGCTTGAGAAGAAACTCAGAAAAACGGGGGCTGTAGCGAATAAGATTAAGTATGCCAGATCAAGAATTCAAGAGTAAGAGGAGGGAATTGTTGCATCTATTATATCAAGACAGCACTCACACTTCTGTTCTACATTGGCCATGGTATTCAGTGCTCATTCATTTGTACATGGTCATTCCTTAATCTTCAGTAATTAAGGGAATTAAGGCCAATTAATAGTAATTAAGTTCATACATGCATGTCAGTCCCTTTCTCTGCTGCAGTTATTTCCATATGTTTGATTTGCATGAGGAAAGAACGCAACGTGAACCAGGTTTCACTCAGAGACAGCCTTCAGCCATTTCTGTGAACATGACAGCACTTTCCCCCAGTTTCCATTAAGGCTTCTGTACATAATTCTGTGTGCAAAAAATTAACCAGCTCTGATATATGGATCATGCCTACCCACCTGATCTTTTATAAGAGATCTTAAATACTCCGCTTCTGATCTGATTGTATGAATGTTAGTGTGAATGTTAGTTGATGATCCATTATTTTAGTGAATTAATAGTAATGTCATTGTTTTAACAATTGTATTTTATATGGAATTGTTTTATTGTTGTAATCCCGCCTCGATCTGCAGGGAGAGGCAGGAAGCATAAATAGAAATTATCATCATCATCATCATCATCATCATCATCTTCAAATGATTCCTAGAATGTATGAAACAGGCCTCATTCATCAAATTCTGTAGGCAGACAGTTATCCTGCAATCCTATATGCACCTATATGAGATTAAGTCTTATTGAAGTTAGCAAAATATGCTTCTTAGTACAAACCAAAGCATGGGAAAGTTACCTTTTTGGATCACATCTTTCAGGTGCTGGGAACTGTAGTTTAAAAAAAATTCCATAGTTCTTGTATATGCAAAAAAGGAATTCACATTTTTCAGTGGAAGCAGGTCTTGGTTTTGGCAACAAGATTTACAGGCACATGTGAATCAGATCTCAGTCAGAACTTGTAGCACTGATCATTGATCCCTCTTAGCCCACCACCCATATATTTTTTTCTCTGAAGCCCTCCTACAAGTGGCCCCAGCAGATCAGATGGAAGGCAACATAAGATGTGGCCTCTTTAGTAGTGATTCCACAGCTGTGTAATGTTGTCCAGGGGGAAGTTTCAGGGAAGGCTGGGGAGAAAACCCTGTGGCATATTACAGTATTTTTGACCCCCTTTCTTCATTTGGGGGAACTGAGAAACAGCTCCCAAAAATAAAATTTGAGACAAGGCATTGGAGTCCAGAGGTGGTCCACAGGCCACATTTTCCCCACCCAAGGAATGTAAAGCAAACTGGGGAGGGGGAGACATTTTGAGGCACAAGAAGTAAATCCCGTACAAAATACACAAATGTTTGAAAATTAATATATGGCATTGATTATTACATTATTATGTTACCAGGCAGTGAATAGGCACTTTTTACAAAATAAAGGAACAAGGATGACTGGTCACTCTATTTTTTTCAAAGCACATGCAAGAACCAGCTTGCTAGACCAGAGAAGAAAGGCCCACTGGTGACACAAACTGACATTTGTTGGAAATGGAACAGATGAAACAGTAGGGGAAATGCAGTGCAGAATAGGTAAAGAGGTAGTACAGGAATATCTGACTACTCTAAACAAATTCACATTTCTAGGGCCAGATTAATTACATCCAAGGGTATTAAAAGAACTGGCAGAATAATCTCAGATTACTGTGAATAATCTTTGAGAATTTTTGGAGAACAGGAGAGGTCCCAGCAGACTGGAGGAGGGCCAATGTTGTCTCCAATCTTCAAAAAAGGAGAGAGAGAGAGAGAAAAGATCCAAATAATTACCACCCAGTCAGCCTGACATCAATTCCAGGAAAGATTCTAGAGCAGATAATTAAACAGTCAACATATTTCTCAAAAATAAGTCAGGCCAGACTAATCTTATATCTTTGTTTGATAGAGTCACAAGGTTGGTAGATGAAGGGATTGCTATGGATGTAGCATATCTTGATTTCAGTAAGGCCTTTGACAAGGTTCCCCGTGATATCCTTGCAAAAAGACTAGTAAAATGTGGGCTAGACAATGCGACTGTTAGGTGGATTTGTAATTGGTCGACCAATCACACCCAAAGGATACTCAACATTGGCTCTTTGTCATCCACAGTTCAAAAAGGATGTGGACATGCTGCAGCATGTCTAGAGGAGCATGACCAAAATGGTGAAAGATCTAGAAACCATGTCTTATGAAGAGTGGCTTAGGATGCTGGCTATGTATAGCCTGGAGAACAGGTTAGGGTGGTGACATGATAGACATGTTTAAATATTTGAAAGGATGTCATACTGAGAATGGAGCAATTTTGTTTCCTGCTCCTACAGAGATAACAACATGGAGCAATGGATTTAACCTACAAGAAAAGAGATTCCATCTAAGTAGTAGGAAGAACTTACTGAGAGTCAGAGATGTTCCACAGTGGAACACGCTGTCTCAGAGAATGCTGGAGTCACCTTCTTTGAAGGTTTTTAAACAGATGTCTGTTGGGCATGTTTTGATTGTGTATTCTTAACTCTAGGATTCTATTATTCTTTTGCCAGCCATAGCCAGCCAACCAAATGTCTCTGAAAGCAAAAGGAATATTATGTATAGGATGGTCAGCTCCTATAGTTTGTCCTAAGCATTTAAGGCAAACATGGAGGTTCTGTTTATATATTTGTGTTACACATTATGTTAGAAAAATTTGAATATTAGACTTTGATGCATAGGACAGGAAAACAGGTTGCCAACGTTTGCACAAATTGTTAAGAAAGCATACTGGAGCTTTCTTAGAAGCCCTGGTGGTGCAGTGGTTAAATGCCATTATGCAGCCACTTATTCACAAACCACTAGGTTGAGTTCAGTACCAGCCAGGGACTCAGAACTGACTCAGCTTAGCATCCTTCCAAGGTCTCTAAAATGAGTACCCAGCTTGTTGGGGTCAATTAGCTTACAGTTGTAAACCACTTAGAGACTACTTATTGCGGTATGAAGCAGTATATAAATGAAGATGGTATTGCTATTGTCTCAGTACAAATGAGAAGCTGGATTTCCCCAGCACACCATAACACCATAGCTCTGTAATTCTGGCCTTTATCACAAAGCCGGCATGGGCAAGAGGCTTCTCAGTTGCTGCTCAGCCAGCTGCTTGTTTGCTTCTGCCAAGGGAACTGGCTGCCTGGTTCCACCTCAACTGTCTGCTTGGGCACTGCTCCCTTTGCACCTTGGGAGCAGCAACCAAACAGCTGGCCAACTGACCTTCCTTTTGCTGTAAGGCCAGCATAAGTGAGAGGGAGGAGCAAGGCTGGCCCACAGCCACTGCTGTTTTCACACATGAAAGGTGAAGATGGTAGTGGAAGCAGAAGAGGAGGAGGTGGTGGTGGTGGCAGTGGCAAGGTTGGTGCAGCTGAGGTAGACACCACTGGCTTGTTGGCTACTGCACAAACAGAAGACTTAATATAAAAATATAGGCACTGGGGGCTCTAGGATTGTCATCTAAGAGGAAAAGGGGCAGTAACCCAAAAATGTTTGGGGACCACTGGCTTAAAGTGGTACTTGTGCTGTAAAACAAGTTTTAGAAATTTTAATATTTGGTGAAGGAAAAGAAAAGGAAAGGGAAACAAAAGATGTAGGTGAACAGGCTGGCAGAGTATAAATTAGAGAAATTCTCTTTAAACATTTGGTTGATGCAAAGTTCTTTTCTATCCATTAGTGAGATCTTTGTAAGTAGAGATGCTGGAGCTGGAACATAATATGTTAAGCATGCAAATCATGTGCTCTCTCTCTCTATCTCTCTCTCTCTCTCTCTCACACACACACACACACACAGATGCACACACTGAGATAAGGTTGTCTGGGAATGCTGTTCAATCATTTCATCAGGTAGGACCACAGTCCTTTCACATGTCACCCTGTTAGCCCTCTGAGAGTGGTGTGGGTGGGTCGGTTCAAAGTAAAAGGGATCATAACTCATAATAAGCAAAAACACCAGATGCAATGAGAGAATAGGGTGGACAGTTATTTGCAGAGTGGTATAGATATTTGCCAATTGGAAAAGGAAATGACAGCATGATTTTTTTTTCTTTTGCGAAATACATAGAAAAGGAAGAATTGAAACATTTTGACAGTTTTATCAGGGGGGATGATATAACTGTTTAAAGTCTAAAAGGCTCCCCTTTTGCTCTACTGACTTAGAAAATTGCTTCTAAATACCTTCCAGTTTGGCTATGAGCCCTTGCTTTTGCTGGCCTCATGGACCCGTGTTGCATGTTGCTGAGTTCAAGAAAGCAAAGCAAAAAGGGAGCAACATATCAATCTGTGGAATGTGTGCCAGAGCTGCAGATCAGAGCAAATTTCAGGTAATGTTCAGAGGAAATAATTTTTTTAAAGGTCATTAAATAGGGTGCACTCTAAACAGGGGTAATGAGGTTTTAATATTTATTTTACTAACAAAACACATTCCTTCTGAAACAAAGGGATGGACCTTGTGGTCTCTTCCAATTGTATGATTCTGTGAGCCTTATCACACTAAATGAATCCTGTTCAGAAATGGGATTTTAAAAGCAGAAAAAACCTGCAAATGTGGGATGTTTTTCAGATGCATTTCTCCCAAACAGCAATAATGTGAAAATAAAGTGAATGGAAAGTAGTCTAAATGACTTTTGGCAAGTTCCTTAAAGTAAAAAGTGTCGTTTTTGTCCACTTTCCATTTGCTTTATTTTCACATTATTGCTGTTTCTCCAGGTATTCTTCCAAGAAAGCCGGAGGCTTGTGTTTGAAGCTTTGCTCTGACCCTGTGGTGGAGAGATAACCGACGTCCGTCTTCATCCACTCGACATCGGACCAGATTCATCAACAAGTGTCAACAGTAACTGCTTTTGCACGCTTATCCAGGCTGGGTTTTGACATCAAGGGATGGCAAGCCTGCTTCAGCTCCTGTTGAGACCCACAATGAGATGACTCACTGTTTTCCCGGAGTAGTTTTATGTTTTTGCATATCTTGGAAGTTTTTTCTGACTTATGGTGATCCTAAGGCAAAATTACCACAGAGTTTTCTTGGCAAGATTTGGTTTGGTTTTTTTTTTGGGGGGGGGAGGGTCCCTTTAACCTCTTCTGAGGCTGAGAAATAATAATAATAATAATAATAATAATAATAAATATTTATTTACTTATACCCCACTTTTCAGCCAAAAGACTATCAGAGCAGCTTACAAATTGTTTACTGGACATTTCCCTGTCCTCAGGCTTACAATCTAAAGTGTGATTTGCCTAAGATCACCATGATCAAAGGAGAATTTGACAAAGTGGGTTTCCATAGACAAAGGAGAATTTAAACCCTGGTCTCCCTATGTCTAGTACAACACTCAAACCATAATACCATACTGGCTTTCAGGATAGTTTTATATTATATGAAATTTACATAGTAAAGTAGAGAGCAAATGATGTTAATGTTAGGGATGATGGGAGTTGCAGCTGTTCTCCTGGCTTTCACTCTC
>NC_056523.1:270016499-270034053 GCF_019175285.1 Sceloporus undulatus
TACATACATTATGATTGACATACCATACTTGGCTCAATCTAGCCCTCTCATTGCATCATACATTACTGTCCACTCAATGGCTCTCAGGTGATATCAATTGCACCTTTTCACTTTGTCATTGCCTCATATGTCCTTGGCTTTCAGGACCTTCTAATTACATTACTTATAACACCTGTGTGACAATTCAATAACTTTTGCTGTGTCATGTTTCTTTCAAATACATTCATATACATATTATATTTCTTGTGACTATACATCCCATGTGGCTTTTTCCTGACAGTTAACTCATAATTCCCATGTATCGGGAGATTCTGTATGCCCTCATATTTTAACTGCAAAGCCTACATTTACTTACCATTTTAAGCCACTGCTTTGCTTTCATATATTCAGCTGCCATTAACTTAGAATATATGCCAGTCTATTCCACTGTTCTGGTTTTCTAAGGTCCAAATTGGAAACACCTTGACATAGTTTTAATCAAAGGCAACTCTGCAATACTGTTCATTTCAACCAAGGGACAGGTTTTTCCACTTAGTCTAGAAAAGGTATGCTTGGAGACAACTTTGTGACCACAGAAGCCATAAGAGCCTTTCTTTTTTTTGTTGGTCTTCTTTTTCTATTTCTGGGCACATTTTGAATAGTTGCTCAGATCATTTTCCTTGTTAAGCTGCAGAGAATTCAGAAAATGCAGAATGTCTCCTGGGTGTGAAAGCCTGAGATGTGACCCAGCTTTGTTTTGGACAACCTCCCGTATCCATTAATCAAAGCCAAAAGAATAAAATAATGTGTGATGTTCAACAATGCACAGTATTTTATATCCACAGAGGATAATGGCTCACCTGACATTTCATGAGCATTCTGTTTCCAAATATTTATTTATTTATTTATTCATTTATGGTATTTATATATTTGAATAGAATATATTTACTTTCTTGGTACACCTTGCCCTGCCTTGATACTCCAGAATGTGGAATGTAACAGAAAATTCAACTGAGCTAGGAAGACAGAAACAGTTTAGAAGGTTCAAGGATCCATCTTGTGCACATTCTATCAGTTCAGGAACTTGGTTGTTGTTATTAAATGTCATCAAGTTGACTTTGACTTATGGTGACCCAATGATTGAGAAACCTCTAATTCTTCTTGTCATACATAGTCCTGCTCAGGGCTTGAAGATCCAAGGCCATGGCTTCCTTGATTTGTAATGTGGTCTTCCTTTTCCCCTTATACCTTCTACCTACATTGTTGTGTTCTCTAGTGAGTCATGTCTTCTCATGATATGTCCAAAATACAACAGTCTCAGTTTAGTCATAATGGCTTCTAGGAAGAATTCAGACTTGATTTGCTCTAGAACCCATTTATTTGTCTTTTTAGATGTCCATGGTACCCAGAGAACCCGCCTCCAGCAATCCATTTAAAATAGTTGATTTTCTTCCTATCAGCTTTCTTTACCATCCAGTTTTCAGAATCATTCATAGAGATAGAAAATACAATGGCATAGCAAATCCTAACTTATTCAATAATATATCTTTAGATTTCACAATATTGTCTAGTTCTTTCATAGCTGACCTTCCAAGTCCTAGTCTTCCTCTGATTTCTTGAATGCAGTCTCCATTCTGATTAATGACTGAACCAACATATGGAAAATCCTGAAATATTTCAATGTCTTCATTGTTTATTTGGAAGTTATTCAAATAATTGGTGGTCATTTTTTTCCCCATAATGTTGAGCTGTTTGTACTGGACTATAATAATAATAATAATAATAATAATAATAATAATGGTTTATTTATATACCGCCCTTTGAAACATCAGGGCGGTGTACAACAATGAAAATAAAACAATACATATCTCAATACAATACATATTAATACATATCTAAATACATAGCAATAGCATTTAACAATACATATCTCAATACAGCCAGCGACAAACAGCTCAAACAATAGAAATACAACATCAAATTCACAACACACTAGCCGGGGCACAAGTCAGTGACTGCCCCCCCACAGGACAAAATGGCTGCTTAACTGCGCAACTGCACAGTTGTGAAGATGGTCCAGTCCGAAGGCGTCCTCCCTGTGGCGATGCGCAACTGCGCTGGTGTCCTCTCCGCCCAGGGAGGCGCCCGGCAGCAACAGCGGCAGCAGCAACAGCAGCACACACAGTTCCTCCGAGGCAGGCACGGGGGTGGGACGGGGAAGGAAGCCAGGCAGGCCGGCTATATGCATGCCGCTCCCACCAGCACGCCCCTTTCCCCACCTTCCCCCAGGTGTTACACATCCCTCGGTGGTTCTGGCTCGCTGCTGAGATGCTGAAGATGGTCCAGTCCGAAGGCGTCCTCCCTGTGGCGATGCGCGACTGCGCTGGTGTCCTCTCCCCCCAGGGAGGCGCCCGGCAGCAACAGCGGCAGCAGCAACAGCAGCAACAGCAGCACACACAGTTCCTCCGAGGCAGGCATGGGGGTGGGATTAATAAAGATTAATTGAACTGAATGTTCAGCCTTTGCACTTTCTTCCTTGACTTTCTTCAGCAATCGTTCCAATAGTATGATGCCATTTGCACATCTTAAATTGTTGAAGTTCCTTCCTCCCGTTTTCACATCTCCTTCCTCCAAGTCTCATCCTCCTTTACACAGTGTACATGTTAAACAGTGAGGGTAAAACAGTAAAATGCAGCCCTACAATTGGCAACCCCCTTGCCAACTGGAAACCATTCTGTCTTACTGTATTCTGTCCTAACAGCAGACTCTTGTCCTGAGTATAGGTTATGCATCAGGACAATCAAATGTTGTGGCACTCCCATTTCTTTAAGAATGATCCATAGTTTTGCATGATCTACATTAAAAATAATTCAATTTCTGCTCAGATCTTTGATTCTTGCTTTTCCATTCCAATTGCCTATGATTAACAATATGTCCTGTTTGAATGTGTGAGCAGTTTCCTCCTGGACTCCAACACAGATTCCTTCAGTTTCTTCTTCTCTTGCTTCTGTAGTTGGAGCATAAACTTCGATTGTGGTTATACTGAACAGATTTTCCCTGATGTGTTATTGATACTGTTTGGTCAGATTTTGCATTATATCCTTTGCTTTTGCTGTGTCTCTCCTCATTATGAATGCCAACCCATTTGTTCTTACAGTTTCATTTCCTGAGTAAAATTATCTGAATTAAAACATCCCATTCCTGTCTCCTTTATACATTCCATTTTATGTTTTAGTATTTCTGGTTCCCGATTCATGCTTCTCACATTCCATGTTCCTATTATATGTTTTCTGCAGCTTCAGAATTTCTTCTGAGCTCTGAGCACAACAACTGCTGAACATCTTTTCAGCTTGAGTTCAAACATGCAAGTTGCCAGACCACTACTGACAGCTATCCTCTGTTATACCCTAGTAGGATGTTGAGTGTCATCCAACTGGGGAGTTTCATCTTCTGGCACTATCTCCTGTTTCATTTTGGATTGCTTCATCATAAAGTTTTCATAGTAAAACACATTCAAAAGAGGTTTGCCATGCCTCCTTCTGTATAGTACAACAAATGTTAGCTATGGTGCTACTGCTGACATCTCTAAGAGAGAGTCATCCCTCACTTCTTCTGCTGCCCAGCAGCTGTTTGACATACCTTGTCACAGCACATCCAGCTACAGGAAGAGAGTCTGGCTCCTCAGCAAAAGCCTGTCTGACATGGGAGAGCCTACTAGCAGCACTGCAGCCATCAGCATAACCTCTTGCCTCACAGGAACACACAAACCCACCACCACAGAGCTGTAGTCCCATGGTAAATTCAGATACTCAGAGGATGTTGGTTTTTTTCCTTTGCATTAATTTATATTTTGATAAACTCATCCAATTTATAATCTGTGAGAGTATTAATGAAAGCACACACATCTTGATCAGTTTCCCATCATTGGAAATAAACTATGTAAGTCAGATTCTTAAAAAAATATGTATAGAATAGAAACTAGCATATTAACTGTACCTGTTCCTAGGGACGTTTAACTTGGCCACAATAACACGAATCTATGTCACATTCTAGCTGGCATTATATTCAGTAAAAACAATGCCATAAGTCTGCCTTACACCATCACAACTCACTTTTATGGTCATTACCAAATGTATCACAAAATCTATCTTTTCAGCAGCACAACCCCTCCCAACATGGCCATTTTTGTGTTGGCGGAGAGCAGGGGAAAGAATGTGGAGCCATCCAGCTCTCTTCCTGTAGTTGCTGTGTTGTGATAACATATTGCAGCATGTCAGTCTACAAGACGAGAGCTATGCATTTCTCTATTCACACACACACCCATCTCCAGCAACCTGGAAATGGTTGTGATGGGGGTGTTGTTGCTGAAAGAGTAAGTTTTGGGTGATCAGGTGATACAGAACCTACATAGTATACTGGGTTGCAAGACTCCCCTCTTCCATTGTTCTTGTGCAGAAATTCACATATACAGTGCACCTGCATTATTCACGGGCGCCTTATACGCATCTTTTAGCTTATGCTGAAAGCCATGCAATGGAAGTTCCAATGGTGCGTGCCGCGTGTCATGCATGAGCTGCATTATTTTCAATGGGGCTTGAGCATACATGCTGTTTCCCTTACACTGAGGGGTCTAGAACGGATCTGCACATAAGGCAAGGGCGCACTGTATTTTAAAATGAACCTTTGCAATTGTATGAATGTTTAAGGTTTTTCCACCCCCATTTTTAAAAGGATTTTTGCAGACATTTTTCAAATACAGACATCTTGAATTATGCACATTTACATGCAGACAATTCCAGAAAGAAAATGATTTTCAAAAAGTCTTATATTTGCAGAGGAGAAGGAGAGAAAAATGGAAACAATAGATACACATTAATAGGCTTGCAGATCATAAATTGGGCAAAACCTCTTTTAAACATTTGGCTAATGCTGGATTCTTTTCTATCCATTAGTGAAATCTTTGTAAGCAGAATACTGGGGATGGGACATAAGATGTTAAGTATGCAAAACATGTGCTTGCTTTCCCTCACACACACACTGAGCTGTGGCTGTCTGGGAATGCTCTTTGAACATTCATTCCATCAGCTAGGACTAGTCTTTTGTCATACCATCTTATTTGTCCTATAGGAATGGGTGAGTGGAATGAAGGTAGACTGGATTGTAACTCATAATAAATAAAATCTCCAGCTGTACTGAGAAATTAGGGTGGGCAGTAGTGTTCAGAAAACTCAGAAATGGCCATGTTGGAAGGAGGTGCTACTGAAAAAGTAGCTTTTGGGTGATAGCATTGGAGATGTGAGTTAATGTGGTAGTTGTTTGAGCACTCTGGAGGCCAGGGTTTGAATTCCCACTCAGCCATAGAAGCCCTTCAATGACCTTGCACACTTTGGGTTTGTTTCCCTGTTGATCTTGAAGCATCTGACTGATGTTCCCCAAGCCTTCTCATGTGAACAATCTCCAGAGATCCCAGTTGGTGGGAATTGTGTGGAGGGTGGGGTGGGATTCACTGCATAGCACTGTAACTACAGTGCTTATACATCTGTAACTCCCATACAGGATTCCAGCCATTTCATGGCAGTCATGTGTTCTTTTTAAAGAGGACAATCTTCTGTTTGAAGGCCTATCAGGGAATTGACCTTTGTTTGGAAAATATTTCCTGTTGGAAAACAAAGTTCCATAAGATGGGAAGCTGAAGAGGAGCCAGGCCTTGAAGCTTTCCATCAACAGTTAGCCAGACAGCAGGCTGAACAGACACACAGGTCACCAAGACATTGCCTTCCCCACTAAGGTGAGAGGTACTGTCATCTAATGTCTTATATTTCTATTTCAACTATGGTAATTATTTCTAAATTCTCCTTTCTACATACAAATGAGCATATGCACATTTCATGCAAGAGGGGATGCAGTTCTTCTTTTTGGCAGTGCTTTAAGTGTCTGGCCTAGCTATTCCTCAATGTAGTTCCAAGCGGGAAGGGCATATGGGGGGCTGTCTCCCAAATGAAAGGTTGCAAGTCCCCTAGGCGCCATCTGTTCTCTCTTTCTCTCATCCTCAGCTTTCACACAGAACCTGTCCTATTCAGCCTGGCAAACAAATTCAGCAGAAAGCAGGCAGATGGCAGGTATACTTGTAGTGTAACTCATTGTTATATAAGTTGTTAACATGAATATCTTGTGGATAATTTATTTTAATCACAGCAACAGAAATCAAGTCAAAATGTAATAAGAACTCTTATTCTCAATTGTATATGCTAATTGCAATCAAATAATCAGAAGTAAAGTGTTTCTAGTGTTGTGAGACTGACCAGCTTAGAGAAGATGTGTAAATTGCTATCTGAGGTCTGTTGTCTACTTAAAGAGTGTCTCTTGTATGCCTCTTGTGCTCTGCTTATGTATGCATAAAGTTAATATAAAGTTATAAAGTTAATATTACAAAGCATCCTAGCACGTTTCTTCATTTTAAAGCAATGTAACTGGGGTGAACCAATGTTGGAATTTCTTGCTGTTTAAGAGTAGGTAACACCAAATTCTGTTGTTGAATAGCAAGGCCTCAGAGTGTCCATTTAATTAGTGATCCATTGTCTGGTGGGAAATCCACAAAAAACTATTCCCATAAGGGAATAAAGATTTGAAAAGGACAAAGAAAGTCCAGTGATATTAGAGGAGTGTGTTCTGTGGGAAGCAAGACAGTGAGGGAACTTGAACAAAGTAAATTTGTAACAACTGAAGTGATACACACACACACACAAAACAAATCTTGAGAACCAGCTAGCAAGAAAGATACTATCATAAGTTCTGCATGTAAATAACTTATCTTCTTGTTCACAAAGGAGTGGCCTGAATTGAGTTATGTATAACATCAAAACATGCTCCTAAAAGTATTAAAAACACTTAATAGTAGAGACACTTAAGTCACTGGGTGGACCAAGGGTTAGAGAGATAGTTTTGAGGGAAGGAAAGCTTCAAACTATTTAGCTTCAGACTGGAGAAGAATCCTGTGTAACCTGGTGGTCGGGACATAATTTGGTGCCAATTGGTGGGATCCAAAAGACCCAGTGTGGTGGGATCCAACATACTCAGTGTGAGGAGATCTGAAATACCTAGTGTGAGAGATCTAAGAGACTTGGTTGGCTACTTAGGTGGCATGTACATGCATAACCCATGGTAATATATATGTATGCCTTCTTTTAGACAGTATACAAGGAGTTATTCATTAGTTGCTTGTGCACAATCCAAAACCTCCTTCCCAACTCAGCTTTCAAAACTGGGGCCTGCTGTGGCTGATCACTGGTTGCAGGGAGGCATGGAAGATACAAAAGGCAGCCTCTTTTGGCTGTATTGCAGCCAAACAGAAGAGAAAAAAGCTCACTCTCCATCATGGAGAATCACCTTGTTTTTTCTTCCTCTCACAACTGAGATAAGCAGCTTCTTAGTTACATGAATAAATGGGATTTGCTAGAGAACTGTCCCAAACTAGGTAATCTCAAGAAATGTTTGCATTCAAAGGTTCTCCTGAGTGTCCAGCCATGATTTTATATGCATGTCACATAACTCTTAATTAAAAGGTTTGGGATTTTTAGCTCTGAATAAGTCTTCCAACACAAAACATTTGAAAAACAATTTCTTGACTGCCATGGTCTGCATTATTTCATAGTCAGAGAAATGTTAAAAGTGCTCAACTTTGAAGTATATTTTTAACTGGGGAGGGGCTGCTTTCCAGTGCGGGTGTCTTATCTTCAAATGTCTTTTGTTAGCCCAAATGAGCAACCTGTTCTTCACTGGCTGGCTTCCAAGCCTGTCTCCTGTATTTCATCTTCAAGTACACGCTGACCTCACTACTGTGGGTTCACACAGCTGCAAAATTCTATCGAAGAATTTGTGAACTAAAGTCTTTCTGAACCAGAGTCTTTGTTCATGGAAGATGGTCAGCCTTTGCTTCTAGCACTCCAAAACATATAAGGAATACAGTCACATTCATATCCTTCTGATAGATTGTGACCAACCATAGTCAACTGACTGATTACAGTACAAATAGAAAAAAGGACTAAAAAGGCCTTTAGGTTGATCTACCAATGCACTTTATATGTTGTTTTTTAAAAAAAAAAAAAAAAAGCTGTTGACCCTTATTTACAATGTGAGCCTCCAGCTGCTGTGGACTGCAAATCCCAGCATTCATCATCATTAGTTACACTGGCTTGGCCTCCTGGGACTTGTAATCCACCAAGCTATGGTTGACCATTTCATTCTCACTCCAGCTCTAGAGAGTCCCTAAACATGGAGATGTGTGCCAGACAACTCTCTCCAGAGGAAGTGTGCCTTACACCCATGCAAGCATGTACATAACCTGTAGACCCTATCCCTATGTATATGTATAGAGGTGTAAGGGATGGGATCAGTCTTCAAAAGCACTGGCAATGTTCTAATATGCTTATTGATTGGGGCAGAGAGTACGATATCGCTCCCTGCCATCCATACATTCATGTAACTGCTTTTCAATATCTGTAAGGGTTTCCAATGATGAAAGGCACAGTATTAGCAGAGAATAGATATGGCAAAGTCCCCATTTTGAATTTCAACTCTAAGGATTTGTCAAGTCACAGCTTCTTTACACTTCAGACCTTCCTGCCAAAAATTGAAATACAGATGCTGCTGTATTTTATATTGCTCTTCAGGAGACAATTCTTCTCTGAAAGATATCCTGTGCTATCTCATTTTGTTTTAAAAAGTGACATGTTGCCAAAATCATCAAGGCTCCAAAATCAGCAAGTGCTCCCGAGGTCTCAGAAATGAGTGGGAGGTCCATTTGCCATGTGTTGACACACACCCCACTGTCACATTATGGGGATGTTATGTTGGTTATACTGGATAATGCATGTAAATTCTTTGTTGCTGTTGTTATGTACCTTCAAATCAACTGCAACTTATAACAACTCTATCATAGGATTTTCTTGGCAAGATTTACTTAAATGAGATTTACCATTGTCTTCCTCTGAGTTAAGAGTGTGTGAATTGCCCCAGGTCACCCAGTAAGAGAGCAGGAATTCTATTCCTGGTCTTCCAAAATCCTAGTCCAACACTTAAACAACTACACTACATAGGCTCTCTGCAAATTCTTTAAAGTATGCAAGCCCAAGTCATCAGGTAGAAAAATGGTGCTTATGATTATGCAGTTGCACAGCTAAACTTTTTAGTTCATAAATAATGCCAGAGACACTTGAATGAAGTTAATGTGCTTTATTTGTTGATTAGATATTGTTTTTTTTCCTTTGCTGCCAATTTCTCCTACTCATTAGATCACTAATTGTTATTTACCTTTCAATATAACAGGTAACAATTGTGAAAAGATAATGTTAGTAAGTGGAATTGAGTAGATGTTTAAACAAAAACTCTTTAATGAGTCAAAGTATTTATATATGATTCACATAAAAAAGAAGAAGGAAAATCGTAAAACCCTTGTATTTGTCACATTGGTATCTAAATATGCCTCAGATCTTAGAAGATTATTCTTCTGTTTGAGAAACCTCTTTGCATAGTTTTGTCCCTTCTGTCTTGATTTTTCAAGGGTTGTACATCACATGGAAAAGCTCCAAGAGTAGAAGAGGCTTTTCCTTTCAGTTGTTTCCACCCAGCACAACAAAGATGATGAGGAAGAATGGAAGCAAGTGGAACTAACTATTTCATGTTCATCCTTCCCCTTGCTTGTTATGAAAACACATTTGCCTATTTTTCATAGTTCTACTGTTCGTCCACTTTTGAGGAACAATACTGCAAATGCAAGAGACAAGACTGACATAATCAGGAGATACAAAAAGAGAAAAATATACTGGTAAAATCTCAAATCAGTTTAAGATTTTGAGAGGCACAAATGAGAACAAGAAAGAGATATGCTTCCTATTTCATGTTTCCTATTAAATTTGGGGAGATGAAAGATGCAGAACTCCTTCGACTTCACTGTAGTGTGCCCTTCCCATCCATGACGTTTTGGTTCCACCCCCACCCCACGGATGAGAGGGGGGAAAAAACCAGGGGAGCTCAAGCTCATATTAGTCCATGGTTGGTGATGTGTGTGCATGCACATCAGTGCAGCTACTACCACTGACTAATATGGGCTGGGGAAATCTGCAGGTGTTCCAATCTGTGGATGGCTACCCCACCAATACAATGGGTCCACTATAATTATATAAATGTCCCACTTGAGAACTCGACATGGGCAAATGATATGATTTAATTTCATATGATGCAATGGCTTTGCTAAAGCTAAGTAGATCTGGATCTGGTCAGTATATGGATGGGAAACTATCTGAAAATGCCATAAGAGAATAATTCATGAAGGTTCCATGATGGAAGAAAGACAAACTATAAAGTAAAAATAATCCATGCACAATTTTCACTCCCACACCCATGACATGTTGTCTTCTTAACAACTCTCTGCATGTCTAAAAGCCCAAAGTCACTCAGTACATTTCATGACTGATAAGCTTATTGCATGGCACTTGCAGAAACAGGAATGGAATGGAAAAGAGGGGGGAGACAGGTGTTACCACATGGGTGAACATCACCGATGCCACCGGGAGTCCCCAAGCCATTCCTCCACCATTCCATGACAGCTGATTTTGAAGAACGGTTCAAAATCATCCTTCAAAATTGGCTGCCAGGAACAGTGGGGACTCCCGGCAGCATCAGCAGTGTTCTCCCTTGTTCCATTCCATTCCACTCCGTTCCCATTCCTGCAAGTGCCATGTGATAAGCTCCTGAGTATGGATTTTAACCTGGATTCTTTCAGCTGAAGTCCAGCTTCCTAACCACTACCACACTGGTTTTCATAGATCAGGTTTTCTAAGCAGCCCTTCAAATGTGGCACATATGACCTAGGAGCTTATTGCATTTTAAAATAAGCCAACTTACTTCTTCCATTTTAAAGTCAAATGTGGGATGCAACAAGCTATTATTACACAGAAAATGCCGCCAATGCTACCATCCGGCTAGAAGCTGTGCTCAGCTGGCTGATTTTCAAAGTCAGGACCTTCCTGACTTTGAAAATCGGCCATGTGAGTGTGACTTCTAGCTGGGTTTTGGGCAGGATGCAGTTGGGCAGCAGCATCAGCAGCATTTTCTGTGTGATAATACCCAGCTGCATCCCGCATTCAACTTTAAAACTGAAGAGGTAAGTCAACTTATTTTAAAATGCAATAAGCTCCCTGGCTGTTGTTCTATCATAAACTTCAATATTCCTGCCTAATCAGCCTCAACACAGAGAGACTTGCAGGCTAGCAACATTTCTATTTGATTAAGAAATGATTTACACCAGGGGTAGGCAACCTGCGGCCCGCGGGCCGGATGCGGCCCGGCGAGGCCTTGGGACCGGCCCCAGCCCGGTCCTGCCGCCGATTGCCGCCGGGGTGCCTTTGGGGGGAATTGTCTATAGAAGCTCAGAAAATGATTTTATAATTTTTTAAAAATCAGCAAATTTTTTTACGTGTCCTCCATTTTTTTTAAAAAATGTCTTCCATTTGAAAATTTTTCTACATTTGTCCTGGTTATTTATAATTTAGATTTTTTTTTAAAAAATTATTTATTATTTATTTTTTGACTTGCCCCCCCCCCCCAGTTGTCTGCAGCAACCCGGCCCCCGGCTCAAAAAGATTGCCTACCCCTGACTTACACCCTAGAAAATCTTGTATGTTTCTATCACTCTTGGAAACACAGAGCATTTAAATGATCTGTGTTTACTGGCTGCGGGTTAGTGAGTGGGACAAATAGATATTTGTACAGCTGTGTGATAAGAGAGGAACTACAGTAGCAAATAAATAAATAAAAGGATGGCTCAAGAGTGGAAATAAAACAAAATGTTCCATCTGGACTAGGAGTGGAGAAACACACACACACACGCACACACTGTTCAATTGTTGTTAATTGTCATTAAGATGACATTGTTCCACAATAACATGCTTCTGTCTGACCATATACATTACATTTACCTTATCATAAGGTGTATTAGAATCATATGAAAAGTTAAGACTGTGCGTGATGGTTCTCTAAAGCCTGTAACACAAAAGAAAGGAACTCCCACTGTATGAGAAATATAACGAACCATTTTTAAAATATGGAGACTTAGGCCCTACACAGACAGGCCCAAAAGGCTGGCCTGTGAATGGAGTCAGAGTGCAGCATCCTGATGATGGATGCCCTGACTCCACCCCCAGGATGTCAGATGGCAAGTGGCATCATGGCACACCTCTGGCACTGCATCCAGATGATGCAGTGCCGAAGGGGTGCCATACAGATGCACTGCTGTGGCTATGGCACCCTATGGAAGGCACAAAAAGGAACCACTTTTTGCAGTCCCTTTTTGTGCCCTTCAGAGGCCCGATTGAGGCCGCAGTGTGAGGTTGCCACAGCCCTAGGGTTGCCATAAGTCAGGACCTCCAAACTGGGACAAATGTAGGACAAATGTAGGACAACATTTTCAAATGTAGGACACAGTTTTAATAAATGGAGGACATGCGAAAAAATTGATGATTTTAAAAAAATGTTAATATAAATGCATGTTTTTTAGGCATGATCCAAATGGAGGACATTTTGAAATTTGACAGAAGAGGACATGTCCTGGAAAAGGAGGAGGATGTCTGGTCACCTTGTCTCTGGTCCAAAATACACTGCAGAAATAAAACATAGCTGGACTGAAATGCCCAGAGTTCCTCACCAAAGCTGCATCCACACTGAGGAAATAATCCAGTTCGAGAGTGACTTAACTGTCCTGGGTTAGTGCTGGGGAATGCTGGGAATTGTAGTACACTGTGGCCCCAGAGCTGACAGGGAGTCCCATAACTCTCCAAACGTAGTTGAACTGCAGTGCCTAGAATTCCTCACCAGGTGCATCCACACTGAGGAAATGGTCCAGTTTGAGACTGCTCAGTGCTGGGGAATCCTGGGAATTGTAGTCTATTGTGGCCTCAGAGCCATCTCTGACAGAGAAGTCTCAATGTCTCCCAAACACTAGCATTCCCAGGATTCCCTAAAAGCAGTCTCAAAGTGGGTTATTACTCCTGCAGTGTGTGAGAGAGATAGAAAGACTAGGGACTGGATTCATTCATTAACTCACAAAAGGAGGATATCTGTGTCTAAAACACACTGCTTTGACTGCCAGGGCTCAGTGCTATGGAATCCTGGGAATTGTAGTTTATTGTGGCACCAGAGCTCTCTGACAGAGAAGGCCAAATGCCTCACAGACACCAGAATTCCAGAGCATTGAGCCCTGGCAGTCAAAGTTAGAAGAAATACACAGGGGCAAAATGAATATTGAAAATGGCCACGCATCTCCTCCTCCTCCTCCTCCTCCTCCTCCTCCTCATCATCATCATCATCATCATCATCATCATCCTTGCCTCGGTGCCAAAGGAAATGGCCCTCGCCCCTCTGCTGCCTTGGGGACCAAACAGAGGAGGAACTCCTCTTCCTGAGTCTGGCAACAATTGTTGCCAACAAGCCACGAAGATAATTCCCCAAACGTTTGGCCAAAACTCACCAAATCCCCCCCCCATATCTCACCAAATATTCAGTCAAAATCCCTGAAAAGTCCCTGTAATGTTAACATGGCAATAAAATGTAGCCCTAATTGAATAAAAATAACTGGAACTTATTTCAATTCTCAAAATTACCATTAAAACCAACCACCAAAATCACACCAAAGGCTCTGAAAAGTACCCATTTTGGTTTGAAAGTCACCAGACTGGCAACACTGCGCGGGAGGACAAACCTGAGTCAAGGAGAAAACCATGCAGGGACGCCCCCCAGTGGTGAAAAACTGGGAATGTCCTTCCAGCAGGAGGGTTATGGCAACCCTACGTGACAGCCCTGATCCAGCCAGTAAAGGGGTGGCTTCCCACCACCCCTTAGGATCAGTCTGTGGAGCCCCTTAATTGTCTGTTTAAACTTGTATCATTTAGCTCTGACATGTAGCAGTTGAATTCAGGCTTGTTTTTATACGTTCAGAAGAGCTGAGTAAATCCTGAGTCTAAAAATATCATCTTTTCTCACATTTTGCAATATAATTATTTATCAGGAATATTTATTTATTGTCTGTCAGCCCACCAGGGCTCCTGAGATGATGAAGAACAGATGGGGGGGGAAATCTAAAAATTAGTATGAAAAGCCAAACAAGTAAAACAATTCCAAAAATCAAGCCTAAAACTGTTTCAAAGGACTATAGGCCATGTTAAACAATCTAGGTAAACTCTGAAAATAGAAATTTAGAAAGATCATTTGTAAGCTGAGTGCAGAGAACAAAGCTGTAGCCATAGAATAAGAATAGAAAAAAGAAGTAAAACAACACTTAATCAAAGTGTTAAGAAAGAAACACTTGAGGCCAAGATGAACACATATACAATAGTGGTGTGTTGCATGTGAACATGAAAGGAGAAAGAAAACAACAGCCAAGTTATAAAAAGGAAAGGGAAAAGAAACAACAGCAAAGTTATTAACTTCATACTAGACAATATTTCCACCCAGATAAACATCAGGTGCTCTCTAATCTGTGACTGTGAGTCCAAGAACAAATCTTGCCTGAATGGTGGAGCATAAATCCATCTCCCTGCAGGACTGAGGTTTTTTTTTTTAGAAAACACGCTGGAAACTAAAGCTGGAATCCTGTGGGTGCACTATGTTGGTGTTATTATGCTGGCTAGGTTGCGGCGGTAGGAATAAAAAGGTAATGCATGCAGTCCCTTTGGAGGCAGTCAGGCACTGGAGAAATAGGGCTATATATGAAACTTAATGTTTAGTTATTTTCATTTCTAGAATTTATACCTCAACTTTCTCCCATGATGCGACCCAAGGCGGCTCAGTGATTCAAACGATTTGCTGATTCATTATTAAGTTTTGCTGATTCAAAGGGCCTGATCTAATTATGACTAAGAACTGGATTCAAGTCTAGCCAGCCAATGTAGAGTGTCAAATGCAAGAGAATATAGGCCTGTACTTTGGATGTTGTATGCCAAGCAAGAACTTCAGGAGGTAAAGCAAAGCCCTATCATCTTTTCATCTGGTTACCTTACAGCAGTTCCAGTTTGTCTGAGTATGCAAGCGGCTCATATATCAAAGTATCAAGCAGACTCATAAGATGTCTACAGGGTCTGATTCCTTATTTTATACAACCTTTGAGCTTGTGGGGCTTTTACCAGTATTCCTGTCCTGCTCACCCGCTTTAGTTTTTTTCTTCACTCTGGCTCTTTTCCTCTCTTGTCATCTATCGCTAATACTGACAAAACCAAGGGCTTAAATACTATTGTTAGTCCCAGCTGGAGTAGAGACACTGAATTACAGTGGTACCCCGGGTTACGAAATTAATTCGTTCCGCGGTTAATTTCGTAACCCGAAATACCTTCGTAAGCCGAATTCCCATAGGCGCTAATGGAAAAATAGCTCTCTGCTGCCCTCCGGTGGCGGAAAATAGCGCCGCGGTTTTTTCGTAACCCGAAGAAACCTTCGTAAGCCGAAGCAATAAATCCCTATGGGATTTTTTCGTATCCCGAAAAATTCGTAACCCGGCGCATTCGTATCCCGGGGTACCACTGTAATTGGAAGCACCATCACATACCCTCCAAGTATCCTGATTAATCCTCTGTCATCCTACTTTTTCAGCAGCTTTTAAAATGTCCCAGTTTCTCTGTCCACGTCCCATTTTCCCCCTTCATCCTTGGCTGACTTCAATTGCTACAAACTAAGTTCAAAGTGCAAAAGTAGTGTGCATTTAATTAACTCAGTGCAGGGAGAGAACAGAAGGGGTTAGAATCCTGGCTTTCCCTGTAAACTCAGGAAAAAGCATACTTCTGCCACCTCTCCCAGGTTGTCTCTTCTTCCTCATTAATAACCTTTGCCATCTTGACCACATTCTGCTATGGTTTGGCCACATGTGTCCCAGTTTTCAACTGTGAAACATTGGAGTGTATGCCATCATTGAATGACTTATCATTCAACAATTAATTCAGTGGATCTATTCTAGTTGGAACTAACCAACAGGATCAAGCTATAGACTTGTAAGTATCATGTGATAATGAATGAAATCAGAGCTTGCCTTACCAGCAGATGGGATGAGTCTGTTATGAGCAGCAGATTTTGAGTGTCCTGGAAGGGCAGGGAATTGTTGGTAATTTAATTTATTGTGATTGCATTTTTTTCTTGCCAAGAATGGGGAGAGAAGCTTGTGGGATTTTCTGCATCAAATATCATATTAATTTAGTGCCTTGTATACTGTGAACCCCGGCTTTGGGAGGAGTAGGGGGCACCATTTATTGTTCTGCCTCCGGTAGAAAAATGTCCTTGGCTAGTCCTAACTGGGTTAATGGGTGAATCTGCATGACATAATAAGCCAGGTATCTGTAAGTACTCTAGCTAGTTCTGTTTGTGCAGCACACATTATCAGGCAAAATCAACTAAATAACACACAGACCTTTGCTCCATAGTTTTTTTTCACATGTTGTGTGGATGCAGACCACAACTCTTCATTGGCTTCTGTCTCTCCCAACTATAAGTACAGGGATTACACAACATGATGAACAAACCACAGAACAGGATGCAAAGGGATCTTGTAGCACCTTTGATACTAATTGAAAGAAAGAAGCTGGTACCACAAGCTTTTGTAGACTATGGGGATTGTGCACACCAGCCATTAAGGCCAGTGTGGGGGCGGAGTCAATGCATGCCCTGACTTCACTCCCAGGGTAGTGTGGCATCATATGCCTCTCGACATGGCATGTGGTATCACAGCGCTCCTCTGGCACTGAGTCCACACAACATAGTGCCAAAGGAGCAACTTAAAGCTGCAGTGCTGCAGCTATTGTGCCCTTTCTAGAGTACGAAAAGGAGTTGCTTTTTGTATCTCCTTTTTGTGCCCTGGAAAGGCCAGATCGGGGCCACAGTGTGTGGCTGCTGTGGCCCCAATCTGGCACAAATGGAGGCAGCTGCAGACTGCCCCTTAGGGATGGTCTGCACAGCCTCTGAGTCTATTTCATCAAATGCATGCATGCATACATCTGAGGAAGTAGACTCAAGTCTATGAAAGTTCATGCTACAAGATTCTTTCTTTCATTTGGTCTCAAAGATGCTACAAGATCCCTTTGCATACTGATTTTCCAGACTAATATGGCTATGTCTCTGAATTGTAAATCCACAGAACAATGATATGGTTTGTTGTTGTGAGAGAAATCATAGAGGATTGTCCCAGTGTACTTGAGGTTCCTCAGACATACTACAGTGCTACTGCAAAGTGTTCTGTAGTAGTAATAAATGTAGATATACTTCTTAGAGGCAGCAACATTGGTATGCCTATACTCAGCAACTGTTAGTTTTAATGTTTCTCTAACAGTTTAGGTATAGCAAATGTTTGTGTTGTTTCTTATTGGTTGGTCTTTAACACTCTTGCATTAGTTAATCTGCAGTTAGTATGAGTTTGCCCTGAGTTTTATAGTCTTCAGTTACTTCTCTCTCCTCCATGTTTGAAAAGCACATGTTACAGGGCTCATATTACATCATAAACTGTTTAGAAACCTTTAGGATTCCCAAGTAAAGCTACTTTATGTTG
>NC_056523.1:270034063-270069594 GCF_019175285.1 Sceloporus undulatus
ATCTATCTATCTATCTATCTATCTATCTATCTATCTATCTATCTATCTATCTATCTCAAAAAAGATATAGCCTGCTTTGGAGATGGTGATGTTGGATTGGTTGCTGCACATCTTGTACTTATAAATAATAATGACTCTGAGAGTGTGGCACAATACACCCCACATTCTCTAAGGCTTATATATCTGAATTTATACTAGTTTTTCAGCCTAGTTTTCATGCTGAGGCCATGCTCCCCTGAAGAAACAAATATTTTTTTATTGTAGAATGTCACTAGTTTGGTGGAACAGATCATATGGTTTGAAACAATCCCCAGATGATGGCAAGCAAAATTTCACACTTCCTAGGGTGCAAGAGAAAGAAAATGTGTGCAGTAAACAGAGCTTTGTTTGTTGGTGATCAAGGAAGCATTCCTGCTTTCAGCAAAACAAAAGGACACGGCTCAAGAGAAACAGAACAGAAAAGATAGAAAAGGTGACTGAACTTTTCCCATGTCTTCCTGGGGCTGGTAATAAACACAGTCAGTCACATGAGGATGAATGGCAGGAATAGATTAGGATTTTCACTCGCTCACTGGTGTGGACTGTTATCTGGCTATGACAGCCTTTCTGATATGGTTCTCAGCTGCTGCTTGCTTCATTTGTCTAGGATGGACAGTTCAGAGACCACTACTTTTTTTTAAAGGAAGACTGGTGGAAAGAACTGAAGGGAGAAACAAGATGCACATTACAGCAGGAAGCTCAACACACTTTTAGCATGTTTTCTCATTCTAGCATGAAATAGAAAGTATCAGGGGAAATGAACAATGGTAGGAATTATTTGCACATTTCTAATATTTTGTCATTATATTATGTAGTAATATTTATTATTATGTGGCAAAAATGATGAAGTTCTGTTGAAAATATATTTAAAAGGACAAAAAGAATGAAATAGAACTCAACTGAAAAGAACAGAACCAAACAGAAAAGAAAATCCAAAGATTTTCCTCTGCCTGCAGGGTAACAAACTGAAAATCTCCCTTTGGATCAGAGCTATTGAGTTTTTCAGACTAAAGGAAGCTAAAAAGCTACTGTATATACTCATGCATAAGTCTAGAAATTTACCATATATACTTGACTATAAGTCGACCTAATGTATAAGTCGGGGCAGCTTTTGGGGGCAAAATTATGGATTTTGCCATGACCCGTGGATAGGTTGAGGGTAAAACTTTGAGGCTCCTTCAGTGTGCATGTGGCAAGAGGGACTCTCTTTGAGGCTTTTTGCTTCAGTGTTCGGCTTTTGTTTCAGCCTTCAGACAGCGAGATGCATGGCCAGGAGAGGGACTCTTAAACAAAAAGCAATATCAATCAGTCACCCAGGACTCTTTCTTCTTGGCTCAAGAGAGAAAAAAACTGCATGGGGAAATCTGAAAGAGCTGCTATCACATTACCATAGTGACCTGTAAATAAGTTGACCTGGGATTTTGGAGTCAATTTTTGTGCATAAATTTTTAGACTTACAGATGAGTATACACAGTAGGTCAAAAGATTGACCCCAAAAAACCTGAGTCAACTTATCCAGAGGTCAATGTTAGTACTGTACTTTAACTCTTATTTTTAATAAAGGAAACATCTCCTGATGAAAGGCAAGAGTATAATCTGTCCTTGAAGCAGTGACCCTGTTCTGCTCTCTCATCCATCCAGCCTTTAGTTATGCTTACTGGAATTTTGTTCTTTGGCATTGTTTTCCTTTACTTCGTTCATTACATCCTTTATTACATGCCCCTATGTTTTACCCTTGACTTATCTACAGGCAGGGACATAGCCAAGGGGGGGTTCTTGGGGTCCAGACCCTTCCATTAGAAAAATGAATGGTGTGTCTGCTGCGCCACCGCACTCAAGCCCCATTATAATGGTGGCACTTAGTCTGGATCCTCCCCCTTCCTAAAATCCTAGCTACGTCCCTGCTACAGGTCATATCAAAATCCATCATTTTGACCCCAAAATCTGCCTTTTACTTATTCATGAGGTCGACTTATGAGTATATACGGTAGGTGGAAAAACAAGGGAGAGAGCTGATCTGGGCCCACCAAAGGTCATAATTTCAAATGTTTGAAAGGATGTTTGAAATGTTAGGGAGCCCTGGTGGCACAGTGGTTAAATACTGGTACTGCAACTACTCACCCACAGCCACAAGGTTGTGAGTTCAATTCCAGCCAGGAGCTCCAAGGTCAATGCAGTCTGGCATTCTTCCGAGGTCACTAAAATGAGTACCCAGCTTGTTGGGGGCAATTAGCTTATACATTGTAAATCACTTAGAGTCTGCTTAGTTCAGTATGAAGCAATATAGACATGTAGCTGTTATTGCTATTGTTTCAAGAAAGTTAACATGGCATATAATGGTGACTCCATTAATGATAATTCCTACCAATAGAGCTCTGTTCCAGGGCCCATTTTCTGCTTTTATTGGTCATATCACTATTGCTAAACTGTAGAAGTGTAGTATACCTGTGACTGACTAGGAAACATCCTTCTGCTTGAAACACAATAATAATTTATCCAGACCAGACTGTCACAACAAAGCTTGATTTAATAACATTTGTGACTCCATAATCATAATGTCCGTGCATTAACATTTTGGTGAATAACTTTGATGCGTGCCTGTGAAAACAGGGATCGTACACACCATCTGAAATTGTCAACAGTTTTAATCACTGGTGGTTGGTGGCTTTCATGTCAGTAAGGTGGTGAACACACGCTATGTTTTAGCCCAAGCTTTAAGGGAGCTATCCAGCTCTGCTCCCTGAGACCTAGAGCAGATTTGTAATCCTCTGAAATGGTTGCTACTAGCCACTTCCTGTATTAATGTTGAAATAGTAATGAATAAGTGGGTATGAGAGGGGTATCAGGGATCATTACCTTGTCAGCCTTCTCTCCAGAAAAGTTTATGGTTTCTATTTTAATTTCTGTCAGAATAATGCACATATTTTGGTAATGTTTTGGTAATGTTAAGGGGCTTTGTAAATTTAGGGCCTTAGCATGTTTTATACTGGCCCTGTGGTCCCATGAGCATTCTTGCTGGATGCTTGAAATTCCTCATTGGGGTTTGTGAGCAACTGAATAAATGCTCGAAGGGCAATATGCAGCGGTAAATAGTGAAGGGCTGGTGTTCATTGCAGTCTCCATAGCTGAGCCCCTGAAGAAAGGAGACAGCTGTGTTGATCCATAAAGAGCTTAGAAATCTCTAGTTACAAATACTGACTTACTCATAATGATGTCCTTTTCCCAGAAATGAAGACATAATTACATCACTGTTGTAACTCAGTGAAGGATAACTTCATAACTGGGCATCACCAGAGATATAGTTCAAACAGAAAGGTGGGGGGAAAGGGAATCAGGGTTATCTTCAAGAGAGCTGCCTGCCACTGACAATCCCCTGCTTGATCCACAAGGTGGTTCTTTTCGCCTTCAAAGGCAGTGCAAGGTGGGCATAGTGTTCAGAACCAAAGCATCTGGAGCACCCACAACCAAAGCAGTGGACCTCAGTTCTGCCAAATTGTGCAGCTTTGCCTAGCAGTTGGAGAAAAAAGTTCCAGAACCAGAGCTTGGAAAAATTACTGCTTTTTACTGTTACTCCCACAGTCCTACAGGCAAGATGACTAGTTGCTATGCTGATTGGGGGAGTCATAGAAGCATAGAATCATAGAGTTGGAAGAGACCGCACGGGCCATCCAGTCCAACCCCCTGCCATGCAGGAAATCCAATCAAAGCATCCCCAATAGATGGCCATCTAGCCTCTGCTTAAAGACCTCCAAGGAAGGAGACTCCACTACAGTCTGAGGGTTGAAATCAAAAAAGTTAATTTCCTAAACTTTGAGTTCAGGTGATATAAAACCATCTTCTTCCTGTTGTTGATTGATTAATTGTGGTGTTTTCCACGGCACACAGAGATATACACAAAATACAAAGGTAGGTGTAGCCTCACCTTGTTTATTTCTGTACCACAGAGATGTGCAAAGTGAAGCCCTGAGACTGCAAGTGACTCCCAAGCTCATTTTTCTAGCCCTTGATTCCTCCGGACAATCTGGGCTGCTTTTTTTTCTGGGTAGAAAATGAGGGAAAGTTGTCTTGCTTGAAAGTCTCCAAGAGCAGCAATTCATCTTATAAATACTTTGCAGACCCCACCCCCACCAATGCTATTTAACATGGAAAAGCCAACAAACCAGAGGTTGGTTTCATTTGTTTTGTTGCACCTTTGGCAATCCATGTAACCCCCAGAGTGTCTCAAGGTGGAAAATTAGTTTCAAAACTTACCACTGTTACTCCACCTCTGCTTTGGTGTTGTTATGTGCCTTCAAGTCATTTCTGATTTATGGCAACCCTAAGGTGAACCGATCATGATGTTTTCTTGGCAAGATTTGTTCAGAGGAGGTTTGCCATTTCCTTTCCCTGAGGCTAAGAGCATGTGACATGACCAAGGTCACCCAGTTGGTTTCATGGCCCAAGATGGGAATAGAACTTGTGTCCCCAGAGTCATAGTCCAACACTCAAACCATTACACTACTCTGATTCTCCCAGTTCTGCTTTACCACTATCTTATCTAACCATGAATTACTGACATATACCCCCACTGCTTTTGCTATCTTTCCTGTCCAACCTTATTAATTCTCTGGGGGAGAGATTCTATCATTTATATGTTCTGCACAGTTTCTAGCATTCTGTGATGTTATAGAATGTTAACAATTAATGCCTGGGTCATTTAACAAGCAGTGATGAAAATGGATAAAAGATTCTGCTAGGACTCTTATCCTGTTGCATGCCAAGCTCCCCTTAACACTAGAGCTGAATTTGTTTTGGCAGTTCTACATAATGTTTTGTTGCCTTCCTTGTGCTTTTTCTAACAAGCCTTGGTGAAGGTTCTTATCCTCCCGAGAAGTTGCTTTCCTGCTGGTGATATCTGTTTGTTTGCTTAAGAATTAGAATGTTCTTGGCAGATATTGGAGAAGAGGATGGCACAGGTTAAGCAAGGGACTAAAGTAATGAGGATTTGGTCCTTACTGGAATTCAGAAAAGTTTTCTGACCATAGTTGGAATGACACACAAGTGGCTGCTGCCTTGTCAAACATGTCAATAATTCACTCTCGCAGGAGAAAGAGCAAGAAATGTTTAATGCAAGCAGAGGTGCCTGTGATTGATATGCAGCCCGGATGGCCGCCAAGACAGTGAATGGGCAAACAATGCTAAGTTTGCTAACTGCAGTAGGGAGGCTATGCCTCGTGCTCCCATGAATGAGGCAATTTGACTATCTGTTGAGCACACATTGGTGAATAGTGTCCCTTTACATACTCTGGCAGAATTAATGCGCTCTTTAGAATAACAGATCTATTCCCTCTTGTCAAAGCAGGACAACCAGCATATTTGAAAAATTAATTATTTGAACATTTACAGTTGCTTTTTATTTATTGTCAGTTGCTTTTCACACCAGCTTATTCATATCCACAAACAACCATCAGAAGATTTATTATGAAACTGCCTGGGGAACAGGATGAGAACCCAGGAAATGCGACAAGGAAATAAGGCATTGGTAGTTATCCAGTGTGGTCCAATTGTTTGGACTAAGATTCAAGAAATCAGGGTTTCAAATCCCTGCTCAGTCACAGAAAACCACTGACATTGGGCAAGTCACACTCTCTTAGCCTCAGAGGAAGTGAAAGGCAAGCTCTTTCTGAACAAATCTTGCCAAGTAAACCTCATCGTGAGTTTACCTTAGGGTTGGTATAAGTCAGAAACAAATGTTTAAACAAGCTAAAAATTTGCTTCCAGATCTAGTTCAAGGTGCAAGTTTGGTAACTCTAAACCAGGGATAAAGGAAGTGTGGCCTTTGAGCCACATACAATTCAACCTTTTTTCTGCACCGCCAAAGCTCACCAGAATCCCCAGATCCCTCCAATGAAAGGCAGAGGGTGAAAAATCACCTGAAAATTACCCAAATTATCCCAAAAATGGACTCAATTGAGGTGGTTGGGCTTAATTTTGCTTCCCATATCCTCACCCCTCAAAACAAAAAAACAAACAAAAAAACCCACAAAGGAAATGGGCCAAAATCAGTGAAAAAATATAGCTAAAGCAAAACTGGAAGTGAGTTTCAATTTTGCTTTTAGCTTCTTTGCTTTAGGTTGCAACTGACTGCTGTGGGGAGGGCAGGGGAGTCAAGAGGCAAAAATTGCCCTGTGCTCATTGCATATTTGTCTCACTCTCTCAGGCAAGGGGGGTGGAGGAGGAGGTGGGGGGCAGGACTGCTCTGCTCAAGCTCCCTTCTGGTGAGGCTGCCAAGGCCGGGTAGGTTCTGGGAACCTAGAGAAGGAGCTGAGGGGTTCCCTCCCTGGAGCATGTAGCATTCACATAATCTGTCAAAATAAATTAAAAAAAAAAAGCGAGAGGGGAGGCATGTTCCGCCCACTGCCCACCCTCTGACCTTTAGTCCTCCTCCTAAATGACCTGATCATGACCGGGGCCAAGTTCATATTGGCCTGGCCCCAGGTTTTCCAAAAAGAAACGGGGAAAACCCCAGTTTCAGAAAATCCATGCTGAGGGGGATTTGCCCAGGATTGGGTGTGCAAAACCCCAATCCGAGTGTGCAAAACCCAGCACCAGTGGAAACAACCCACTTTTAAACCGGCTTCAAAATCAAGGTATATGGTAGTGTGAATGGCCCGCAAGTGAACTTCCCTTGGGCCTCTCTGTTCAGCCCTAAAGGACCTTGTTCAGATCCAACCTATAAAACTGACTTTTTATTTGAGGTCTCCAGCATTTGAAATGGCCTCCCAAAAGAAGTATAAACCATCGCCTCACTGCCTGCTTTCAGATGAGTATGAAGACAATTTCGTTTAGGTGAACTTTTAAAAGCTTCTATTGTTTGGGGGGATATTTGAATGAAAGAATCCTAGAATTGGAAAGAACCACAAGGGCCATCTAATCCAACCCTCTGCCAGGCAGGAATTAAGATTATAACACAGGGAATCCATTCCAGGAGAGACATGGGTTGTAACTGTCTGGGACGGATATTATTGCCCATTCAGGAGCCTGGGCAGTAGGCAGCCCATATCCAACTCAGGTTTCTCTAGCAGCATTTCATGAATGGGATTTTCCCATTCTTGAAAAGCTGCCAGAGAAGCCCAGGTTAGATACAGGCTGCCTACTGCCCAGGCTCCCAGCTATGCAATAAGACCCGTTCCAGATGGCTACAACCCATGTCTATCCTGGCACAGATTTCCTGTATGATAATCTCCTGAAGCACTCCCAAAAGACGCCCATTCAACCTCTGCTTAAAGACTTCTAAAGAAGGAGACTTCAACACCCTCTGAGGTGGTCTGTTCCACTGTTGAGCAGCTATTACAGTAAAAACAAAAGTTCTTCATAATATTTATGTGGAATCTCTTCTTCTGTAATTGAAATCCATTGGTTTGGGTTCTAGCTTCTGAAGCAGCAAACTTCCTCCATCTTCTACATGACATCCCTTCAGATATTTAAAGGAAGCTACTGCGTCATCACTCAGTCTTCTTTTCTCAAGCTAAACATAACCACTCCCTCAGTTGTTTTGCATAAGACTTGGTTTCAAGATATTTTATCATCTTGGTTATCCTCCTCTGGACACATCTCAGCTTGTCAATGTCCTTCTTGAATGGTGCTGCCCCAAATGATATTCCAGATGAGGAGAGTAGAGTAGAGTGGTACTACTACTTTCCTCAGTCTGGTCCTGATTACATATCCTAGAATTATATTGGATTTTTGACAGCTGCATCACACTGTATACTCATGTTTAGCTTGTGGTCCATTAAGATCACCTAGATCATTTTCACATGTATTGTTTTCAAGCCAGGGGTCGTTCATCCTATATTTGCGCATTTTATTTTCCCACCTAGATATAGCACAGGCACCTTACATTTATCGCTGTTGACATTTGTTTTGTTAGTTTGGGGCCAACTCTCCAAACTATCATTTTGAATTCTGTTTGTCTGCTTTGGAATATTAGCTACTCCCCCCTCCACCCAATTTGGTATCATCTCCAAAAAGTCATAAGCATACATTCTATTCTGTCATCTAAGGGCCCAAACAGACAGGCCAAAATAAAGCTGCTTCAGGTCACTTTGGAGGCATGCTGTTTAAGTGCTGCATCCTAAGAGGCCAGAAGCCACGCCAAAGCCACACTCCAGTCCTAAGAACTGGAGTGCAGCTTTGGCACAGCTTCTGGTCTCTGAAGATGCATGTGTCATTTAAACAGCATACCTCCAAAGTGACCCAAAGCAGCTTTATTTTGGCCTATCTGTTCGGACTCTGTGTCATTTATAAAGATGTTGAATGACCCTGGACTGAGGAGAGAATCCTGTGACACCACACTAAGCACTTCTTTCCAGGATGAAGAGCAACCATTGGTAAGTACAGTACTTTCTTGATTTGGTTCGTCAACCAGTTATAGGTCCACCTAAGTGTAACACTGTCTAGCCCACATTTCACCAACTTGCTTGCAAGAATATCATAGAGGACCTTGTCAAAGGTTTTATGGAAATCAAGATATACTACATCACAGTAGAGAGATCTTGTAGCACCTTGGAGACTAACTGAAAGAAAGAAGTTGGCAGCATGGGTTCCTCTGATCTACCAAGCTTGTAACTCTATAAAAAAAGAGAGAGAGAGAGAGAGAGAAGACATTTGACATGACTTGTTTTTGAGAAACACATGCTGGCTGGCTATTGTTTAGTTCTAAATGTGCACAGACTGTTTAATAATCTTTTCTAGGACCTTTCCTGATATTAACATCAAGCTGTCTGGTCAGTAGTTGTTCGGGTCCTCTTTTTTACACTTTTTGAAGATGAGAACAATATTTGCCCACTTTCAGCCTTCTAGGATCTATTCTATCCTCTATGAATTCTCAAAGATGATTGACAGTGGCTTTGAGATTATGTCTGCAAGTTCCTTTAGCACTCTTGAATACAGCTCATCTGGCCCTGGAGACTTGAATTCATTTAGTATAGCTAGGGCGGGGTACATACCTCCGCTTTGCGGCGCTCTGCCGCCGCCGCCAGTAGGTCCAAAATGGAGCTTCTTTTTCCGTCGCGTTTGCGACGTAGCGAGGCGCCAGGGGCGCACTCGCTACGTCACAAGGGACGCGACGCGTACGGACGCTCAGCGTCCGATACGCAAAGATGGCGCCGGCCATGTAGAAGGGCCGGCGCCATCTTGTACGGACGGAGTCCGTACTAGGCCCAGGGGCGTCTAAAAGAGACGCCCCTTTTTTTAAAATGGGACGTCCTCCGGACGTCCCAAATGGCAGTTTACAAAGCCCCTAGGTATTCCTTTAGTATGTCTTTACCTTTTCTGGTTGAAGTCCTCTTACTGTATCATTTGTTCCATTTCCACCAGTATGAAATGATGAATATGAAATTATTTTCATTGTTTGTAAACTACCTAATATATAGTAATAAAAATGAAATAACAACACAGGACCTGCAACTTAATCATAGAATATAAAATTACATAACAACTGAAAAATTATATATGTCTTAAAAGTCTCTCATTTTACCCTGTCCAGTTAAGTCTATTAATGGACTTAATCAGTGGTTTCCAAACTATATTCTGCAGACTCTGGAACACTTACCATATGAAAATATGTATCCTGGCAAGAAAGGTTATCATTGTACTTCCGAATACTGTGCACCTAAAAGGATGTATTTACTTAGTGCAACAGAACCATCGTTTTGCTCTGCATTTCTGGTTAAAAAATTGCAGATTCATTCAATCCTGGATTTGTGCCACATAAATATTAAGAGTTGTAAAACTTTATATTATTTGGAATTGATTTATGGCCATGCAGAACAAAGCTATGCCAAGATATAGAATCTATGGTTGCATTCAATAGACTCCTTCTTCCAATGTAAAAGGAATACATTGCATCTGAATATGCATCTTAGGGGAAGTCTCTTAACTTATTGTGGAGTAGCATAATGTGAACACTAACTTATTTCCTTAGTCATTTTCAGTGCCTAATGCCAGTTTGGAAGTTAATATCTCCAGAATTGCAGACAAAATTCTCACAAAAGAAAAAGTAAGACATGTATGTCTACCAAATGTGAGTTATAGAGAATCTCTTGAAGCATGACCTGAAATTAGGGATGAGATTTTGCTGAGGACAAAAACAGATTGTGACAGCTCCAAGCTGGAAAAATGAGCATTAGAATGGCAAATAGGTATGTAGGACAAGCACACATGCAGCTTTGCTTACTTCTGGAGGATTCACTCCAACAACTATCTTAATCTCTTTGGTATTTGATCATGTAGTACATTTCTAAGAATTCCTGAGAAGGCTCCACTGTACAACAAACTTGTGGGTCAGTTTGGCCTGAAATTTGGAAAGAAGGCTTGGAGTGGTTAACCACGCACATAAAACCACACACGGGGGTTTTCCCATGCAAAAATGGGATTGAAACCAGGGAAATCTCACAAAAGTAGGATCATTTTTCACACGATGTCACATATTAACATGTACACAAAGTGAAAAAAATCCCACACAATGTTGTGGGCATTGAGCATTAATTCAAGAATAAACTGCACAGAAAGTGGACAAAATCAGTTGCTTTTTACTTTTTGGGATTCTCCTGAAAGTAAAAAATTGTGGATTTTGTACCCTTTCTGTGCGGTTTATTTTTGCTTTAATGCTCAGTGCCCCTCATCAATCTGAAAATGATCCCACTTTTGTGGGATTTTTCCTGTATTTAAATTCCATTTTTGGACAGGATTTTGACATTTTGCCTCCCATGTGATAAATTCAATACACACACATTCTGGAGTCTCTGTACACCAGCCACACCATGCTCAATGTGTCCTTTTAGACTAAGGTCTGGGTAGGTTCATAAGGTCAGTTTATAGTTCTGGGACTCTCTGAAGGTCACACTAAGCCTCTCATAAAAGAAAAGAAAATTTAAAAAAACTGGAAGATGGATTTCTCCAGCAAAAAAAAACACATGTAAGTTACAGGCTGAAAAAAACAAGGGTAGACTTAGGGTGCATGTGCCAAAAGAACCATCCTTTATCCACTGCTGTTTTGGACATTTGGAGGGAGGTTGTCAGTTTTAGGCTTCCCCCTTGAACTAGTTTGAGATTAAGAGGGCTAGGGAGGGGGGGGGGATTTATTATTATTATTATTATTATTATTATTATTATTATTATTATTATTATTAACTGGAAGATGGGATTGTATAGGTTTGGTGAATTACAGGCCTCCTGTAGCAGATGCCCATGATTTTACCAGCCATTATCCCTCAGTGTGAACTCAGCAGTGCAGTTCCACAGATTCTCTGTACAAAGTTGCTGATTTCTTTCCTTCCTTGTCTACTTTGTTACAGCAGTTTATGAATCCATTGAGCCAGGGACAATGTGTCCTTGTCTCTGTGAAGACAGCAAGTGCCTGAAATAAATAACATTAATGCCCTTGCCTATTTCATTGTCTTTACAAAAGTGATTAATTCCATTTCCAAAAGCCCAACAGATGCTGTGCATTAGTCAAGATGATCAATTTGGATGGTTTTAGACTAGTAAAAGGACATTGAGCTCATGCCAGAGCACCTCTCTAATATCTCTTGTTTCCATTGATGCCAATGATATGCATCAATTATTAAGCTTCACCTTCTTGAAACTCTAGAAAAAACAGAATTCCTTTCTGTTCTACTGACCATGGATCATTTCACACATCATAAAAATTAGTGGATACTTGCAAATACTGTGTCAGCTGTGCTTGCTTCCCTCCCTGCTTTTAAAAAAGTACACATTACTTGTGCATGCTCTAAATGCTTGCCCGGTTTCCATACTGTAGAAATAAAGCAGCATGATGCTATCATGTGGAATCCTTAATTGTAGTTTGGTGAAGTATTCAACCTGCTCTCTCAGAGAGCTCTAGTGCTTCATCAAACTACAGATTCCAGGATTCCACAGAATAAAGTCATGACAGCTAAAGTGATGTTAATCTGCTATATTTTTGCAGTGTGGCTACAGGCTCAGACCTGTGGCTTCCAGAGTGTGGAAATTCAGTCCACATATAGATTTAAGAGGATGAACGTGGATCTCATACAGTTTGGGAAACCCTTCATGCGGAAATCATAAATGACAAATACAATGGACCCTTGTAATATGCTGGGGTTTGGTTCCAAGATCCCCCGGGGATAAAAAAATCCATGGATGCTCAAGTCCTATTAAATATAATGACATAGAAAAATTGCATTCCTTGTAAAAATGAAAAATCAAGGTTTGATATATGAGATTTATCCTTTTTTTTGAACATTTTCAAACCGTGGATGCTTGAATCCGTGTTTAAAAAATCCACGTATAAGAAGGGCCAACTGTACTTGCAATTTTTGGTGAAGAGAAACCATAATGGGGGGACTCACTTCAGTTCTCTGGCTGTTTTGGATCACAGCTGTTATAATCCCTTGCCACTGACCATGATCCTGGGGCTGCTGGACATTAAAGTTAAACACATCTAGAGTGCTAAAGTGTCCCCTTCCCTGCTATAAAGGTTTGGCTTACAGACTGTACATCACTTAGGGAGTGCTAGCTCACTAAGGGTGAGTGGTATAGAAATGTAGTTGCTACTGCTATATTGCTATAAGGGTAGCTTATTGTGCTGAAAGGTTGGCTTGCTCCCATAAAAACTGTCAAGGTACGAGGGGTGGGAGGCTTGGATTCCAAGGCAGGCTGCTGGGGCCAGTATCAGGGCCATGGATGCTGAAGTTATAGAGCCATGGTGGTGAACCTATGGCACACATGTCACAGATGGCATGCAAAGCCATTTTTGAGGGCACATGGAGTGTGGAGAGGAGGAGGAATGGGTGCATACCTGTCCTCCTCTTTCTGGGCCTTCAGCTGTCCCTGTTCCTCCTCTTCTGGACCATCCCGGGCCTTCAGCTATATGTGGAGAGGCAGCTGAAGGCCTGGGGGGGGAGGAGGAACAGGCATGCACCTGTTCCTCCTCTTCCTGGCTGTCTCAGGCTTTTAGCTGTCTCCAGATAGACTGCTGAAAACCTAGCAGGGTGTAGGGGAAGGGGAAGGAACAAGTTGCCTGCTGTTCCAGACATTCAGCTGTCTCCAGGGAAACTTGCCCATCCCTTAAAATCATTTGGAAAGGGCCTTCTTTAGTTATCTCCAGCTATGGAGGTGATTGAAGAGGTGACTAGGCTGAGCTTCTCTGAGGTGGCCCCCAGACATTTTGGATGCTCCACCTGGATCTTCAGTGCTAGTGTGGTGTGGACAGATCGTCTTGCCAGGCTTTCTTAATTTATTGGTACTTGTATACAGCTTGGCACCTTTCTGCATAGGTAGACACTACAAATTTTCATGGAAGTACATGTGGGCATGTGTATGTGTGGCTGGACATTGCCCCCTCAGCATCTCCACCACCCACCTTTGGAGCAGGATAAAGGACAGAAAAGGGCTCTACAATGAAGAAATCTTTGTTCATCTTTTGCCTACTCAGACTTATTTCTCTGTGCTGGACTTCCACATGAGGTCTGTAGCATTTCTAAAACACTGACAGTACTTGCTAGTATTCTTACTCAGAGATTAATCTCTGTGTCTTTGCCAGTGATTATCATGTACATGATAGGCAGAAACACCTACTGTCATTTTAAGACTTACACTGTAAAAAGAATTTGTTATTTGTTCAAAAAGGGAACACCCTCTAACATTACAGCCTCTAGTACCAGGCTGTTGTTATAAGGATTCCTATTGTGTGTTTGCATAGTTCAGACTCTCGATAATTATGTAATGTATTTAAGTATTTTGTTTGCAGTGAAGCACTGCATATTTACATATTTCTGTCTTTATGCAAAACATTGAGTATTTCTGAATTTTGTCTGTCTGTAGAGTTTAGCATGTTTGCAATGGTGTTCACTGCATGTGTTTAGCAGCCTTAAACTGCAGCAATCTTTGTATGAAAAGAGCAGGGAGAGAGAGATTGATATATTGGGATTTAGGATTTAGAACTTCTATGGGCCAGAGGTGTTAAGCAGTTTGCTTGCAGAACTCTGAAAACTAGTATGTAATAGAGCTGTGCAACTGGTTTAAAAAGGTGAACATTTCCCCTTTGACAAGGTTGTCAAATTGTGTCTGACTGTAGGGAACAGTGCTCATCTCAGTTACTAAGCCGAAGAGTCAGCATTGTCAAAGACAACTCTGTGATCATGTGGCCAGCATGACTGCACAGAACACTGTTACCTTCCCACTGAAGTGGTACCTATTTATCTACTGCACATACACATTTTCAGCTGAGACTACTGATGGGGGCTTACTCCATCATGCATCACTTGGGACTTGATCTGCCAATCTTTCAATTGTCAGAGTCAGTGTCTTAACCACTGAGTCACCGCATCAACTGGCTTAGCTGTATTCCAAATAATGTTACACAAAAAGGATACTGTGGAGATGGAAAATTTGCAGGAAAGGACTAATGCAACTCATCTATGATGACCAATTGCAATACTGAGCACTGTTTAGAGTAGTAAAAATCAAGTAAGGGAAGACAAAATAGAGATGCATGAAATTATGCATCTTTAATCACAGTGTCCAAGGTAATCCACTGACACTGAATGGTAGAAGATTCAAGATAAATGAATAGAGCATAGTTAAACAGAACATAAGTAAAATGTGGAATTTACTACCATAATATTTAGTGTCGGATGCCAACATTTGCTTTAAATGGGGACTAGAATTCATGAAAGAAGGACCCATCAAGGGCTATTAGGGAGGATGATGTGCTCTGGAGGGTGCACTGTGTAGACACAGTGTTGGACTAGACAGTTCCTCATTCTCATCCAGCATGACTCTTCTTAAGATTCTATTTCTACATTAGAGTGAATGTTGAAGAATTGGGGGGGATCTGTGGGGTTCTAAAAGAACTCTTAAAGCTAAACTGAAAAAAGAAAGTTCCAGGAATATAGAAAATATAGTTTATGAAGGAGCAAATCATTGGAAAAATTGCAGACCATGTCCTGGTCTAGACAATGTATGGCCAAAGAATTTCATCCTCTTTCTTATCTTTCTGAAAATAAGTCCTACACATCATAACTAAAACAAAAAAAAAAATCCATAAGGAGGACAAGCAAGGAAGTAAAAAATGAAGAACCTTTATATTTGGATTACTTGTTAATATAAAGCCTCTGTACCATTTGGACTTTTCCTACAGTCCATTTGGTTCTGTCTTAGTGTGGCTCTTAGCAGCTTGTCACAGTGAAAAACTGCTTCTGTGGTAACTGATCAGATTACAATTATGATTACAGAACATGAATTTTATATTTGACAGAAAGTAAAGACATAAATAACACATCAATGTAAAATACAGTCTTCTGCCTATATTTTGCACAATAGGATAATTCGCAGGACTGCCTTGGAGAGTGATAGAATCATAGAATCGTAGAGTTGGAAGAGACCGCAAGGGCCATCCAGTCCAACCCCCTGCCATGCAGGAAATCTCAATCAAAGCATCCCCAACAGATGGCCATCCAGCCTCTGTTTAAAGACCTCCAAGGAAGGAGACTCCACTACACTCCGAGGGAGTGTGTTCCACTGTCTAACAGCCCTTACTGTCAGGAAGTTCCTCCTAATGTTGAGGTGAAATCTCTTTTCCTGCAGCTTGGATCCATTGTTCCTGGTCCTGTTCTCTGGAGCAGCAGAAAACAAGCTTGTTCCCTCCTCAGTGTGACACCCCTTCAAATATTTAAACAGGGCTATCATATCACATCTTAACCTTCTCTTCTCCAGGCTAAACATCCCCTGCTCCCTTAGTTGGTTCCTCATAGGGCATGGTTTCTAGACCCTTCACCATTTTAGTCACCCTCCTTTGGATACACTCCAGTTTCTCAACATTCTTTTTAAGTTGTCGTGCCCAGAACTAACCAAAGCAGAACAGGGTGGCACTCATACTTCCCTTGATCTAGACCAGGGGTAGGCAACCTTTTTGAGTTGGGGGCCAGGTTGCTGTCCCTCAGACAACTGGGGGGCTGAATCCAAAAAATAAATAATCAAATATTTTTTTAAAAAAACAATTTAAATAAATAAATAAATAATAAAAAATAATTCCTACATACACTGCACACATCAGCCCTAGTGGCGCAGTGGTTAAATGCCTGTACTGCAGCCATTCACTCAAAACCACAAGGTTGCGAGTTCAAGACCAGCAAAAGGGCCCAAGCTCGACTCAGGCTTGCATCCTTCCAAGGTCGCTAAAATGAGTACCCAGACTGTTGGGGGCAAATTAGCTTACTTGCTAATTAGCTTACTTGCTGTTCACCGCTATTATCATATTTTGAAGTAAAAAACAAAATGGAAACATATAAAATATCTAAAATGAAGATATTCCTACAGGCCTGCCGCTGTGTTCTAAAATGGCAGCGAAGTCTCGCACGACCTTTCCCGTCCTGCCCCATGATGGGAAAGGTCATGCGAGACTTCGGCCGCCATTTTAGAACTCAAAATGGTGCCCGGAGCAGCACGGAAGCTGCGGCAGGGGCGGCAATTGGTGGCAGGACCGGGCTGGGGCTGGTCCCAAGGCCTCACCGGGCCAGATACGGCCCACGGGCAGTAGGTTGCCGACCCCTGATCTAGACACTATACTTTTATTGATGCAACCTAACATTGCATTGGCCTTTTTAGCTGTCGCATCACACTGTTGACTCATATGATGGACCTTCTTTCACTGTAAAGTACAGAGGTTGAAGGGCCACCTCCCAGAAATGCTCTTCTTTGGACTTCAAGCACTGATAGAAGTTGTAGGAGATGACCCTGGAATCCCTTCCAGCTCTATGATTCTATGACTTAGATTTGAGCCATCTATGTCCCAAAGCCTTAAAAAAACTAATAGAGGTGGGGTACAGACCACCCCTTTGGGGCGGCCTGCACCCGCCCCTTTCCCTGACGGATTGGGGCCTCAGCTGCCACAGCGGCAGCCCTGAGGCCCCAATCTGCCGCTTTTCCTGGCCTTGTGGAAGCAGCAAAATGCCTGAAAAGGGGTGTCCTTGGGGCTTCCCAACAGTGGAAGGGAAAGGGAGAAAGGGGTTGCTTGGCCCCTTTCTCTGTATCGCTGGCATGGCCGTTTAAAGGAGCTCCTTCTGGCACCACTGAAAGGGCACCACAAGCACCCTGCAGTGGCGCCAGGACCTCACATCCACACTGCACTGTTTGGCTGCAGCGCAGCCATGACATCATAATGGCGGCGCCCATATAGATAGGGCGCCACCATTACAATGCCGCAGTTACGTGCTAGGGTTGCGGGGCATCTGGAAAGGATGCTCCGAGGCAACCTAGTACATATCCAGGCCGGCGCTTTGTGCCGGTCTGGATACAGCCAGAGAAACTAAGCTCAGAGCACATGCAGAGTACAAAAAAATAAAGGAAATAAAAAAACATACTTCATCAATGCAGAGTCCAAAGAAGAGTCTGAGTCTCAATGCTGTAACTGGCCCTTTTTCTTCACATTTTTTCTCTAGCACACATTTTTCTCTAGCTGAAAGTTCCCTTGTTCCATTACACCTTTTACATCAGGTGGTAATCCCACCTTTAGCTCAGAGAAACAACTCTGAAATATAGATGTTTCCTTGAGCCATTGAGGAGAGAATATTGTACCTCCTGCCGTGGTGTGGAGACTCCAGACAGGCTATTGCAACAACTATTTTAGAAGGCAAATTTTCCCATCCACTGTCATTCAGTCATCCTTCAATATAAAGATTCTTATAAGAATAGTGTATATTTAGAAATCTTCTCTCTGTGTTCAGTGCAGCTTATTCCCAAGTAAATGTGTATAGGATAGACTGCATGCAGCCTTTGGTATTCCTAGGAGTATTCAGCTATATGTGTTTGTATGTGCCTTCAAGCTGGCTGTCAACTTATGGTGACCCTATGAATCATAGAATCATAGAATCATAGAATCGTAGAGTTGGAAGAGACCACTAGGGCCATCCAGTCCAACCCCCTGCCATGCAGGAAATCCAAATCAAAGCATCCCTGACAGATGACCATCCAGCCTCTGTTTAAAGACCTCCAAGGAAGGAGACTCTATCACCCTCCGAGTGAGTGCATTCCACTGTCGAACAGCCCTTACTGTCAGGAAGTTCCTCCTAATGTTCAGGTGGAATCTCTTTTCCTGGAGCTTGCATCCATTGTTCCGGGTCCTGTTCTCTGGAGCAGCAGAAAACAAGCTTGCTCCCTCTTCAATGTGACACCCCTTCAAATATTTAAACAGGGCTATCATATCACCTCTTAACCTTCTTTTCTCCAGGCTAAACATCCCCAGCTCCCTAAGTCGTTCCTCATAGGGCATGGTTTCCAGACCCTTCACCATTTTTGTCGCCCTCCTTTGGACACGCTCCAGTTTCTCAATGTCCTTTCTGAATTGTGGTGCCCAGAACTGGACACAATATTCCAGGTGGGGCCTGACCAGAGCAGAATACAGTGGCACTATTACTTCTCTTGATCTAGACACTATACTTCTATTGATGAATTTCATAGAGTTTTCTTAGACAAAGATTATAGCTGCCTTTTTGAATGTGTTTTCTTGATCATTTAGTATATTTCTGATTGATAATTCCTGACAGGTCTCAGCTACATAGTAGCTTTGGTCATTCAGTTTTGACTGAACATTTCAGAGAGGGGCCCAGCTCCCTACCCTAGTGATGGGAAGAAGGGATTGAGCTCCCCATTACTCTTGTTTCACAGCTCATGCATCCAGACATTTTAAAGAGTGGGGGAAAGCCAAGCCTTGTGTGTTCAGTATGGCCATATAAGCAAAACAAAGTGGTGTGATCTAGAGTGGTAGGGGATCTCAACAGCACTTTCTGACCACAGTGTTTATGGATCGTGATTATAAATAATAATAAGTTATAGCCATTGGGTGGGTCAATGAAAAATCAATTTAATTTTGCATTAAGGGTCCAGATCAGAGGATGGGGACCCAGTTGAGACCAGGTCAAAATGGAGAATTGGGCTTCAAACTAAATTGGTTCCCTTATGCAACACTATACAGTGGGCCCTTTTTATCCCCTGGGCTTTGTTCCACGACACACACACACACACACACACACACACACCATCCCTGTGGATAACAAAATCCATGAATGCTCAAGTCCCATTAAATATAATGGCATAGCAAAATGGTGTCTCTTATAAAAAAAAGAAAATCAAGGTTTGCTATTTGGAATTTATACTTTTTTGGAATATTTTCAAGCTGTGGATGCTTGAATCCATGGATAAAATAATCCATAAGGAGGGCCGACTGTAATATACAATAGCATTGTGTGTAAGTAATTATAGTTCTCTGTATGGTGAAAGGAAAGCCAGCCTTACCACACAGTAATAGGGGAAGATTTGGGGAGGGGGTGTATTCCTACCTTCCAGGCCTCCAACTCTGTTCTTTAAAAGCAAGTGCCAATCTGGGGCAGGGAGGTCTCATTTTAAATGTTTACAGAGCTAAATATGTTGAGAGCCAGGCTGTGTGATACACTGGGTAATTTACAAACAAAAACTTAATAGCTATCTCCATATCTGTCTGTCTGTCTGTCTCTTTTTCTGACATACATGCACACATATGTTCCAGCAGGACAAAATAGCTCTTTCCTGCATTGTCACAGTACAGAAACCAGAGGAGGCCACATGTTAGCTGAAATACTATTTGATGTCTAGAGATTGTCAATCCTGTCCATAATGAAACACTTTAGCAAGGTGTTACAAGGTTTAAATTGCTGCTATTTGTGCTATATTTCTTCAGAGGGAGAGAGAATATGCCTTTTGCTCTTCAGAGGATCCAAGCTTTTTACAAAAAGCACATTGATATTTTTTTAAGGACTAAGAGAGCTTGATCACTGAACACATTCCTGCAGGGTTATGGAAATCAAGGCAGCACATAAAGTATAGATGCAGATTCACCTTTTAGTCTGTGATGTGTTCTTCGCTCATTCAAGAGAATGAGAATAGGTTTTTCTGTACCCAAATATCCTGGTGGGTAAGATTATATCAAGCTTAGCTGAAATGGAATAACACATTCAAGCCATTTTAACAGGCTGCCAGAGGAATCCCAATTAGATAAAGAATGACTCAAGATAATTTTATCTACAGAGAGTTTCCTAGGAAGTGACATGTTTCATTTATGTCATCATCTAGTCCACCAAAAATTAGATGAAACTGAATATCTGATCATATAAAGCTTCTGTGCTATTGTGTAGATTCAGCAAACCTTAAAAATGGAATTTTTGAACTGGAAAAGATAAACATATTTTTCAATATACACACACATTTCTGACATGAAGCAGGGGAGTCTTCTGAAAGAGATCAGAGGGATTCCGACTTTAGATGCCTTTAAGAAGGCACTAAAAACACATTTCTTCCAGTAAGCATACCCTCCTGATTTCCTATAAAATCAGAAGAAAACTTCACCTCAGGAAAAATTAAGATAACCTTATCGCAGGATGTATTGTGGTTTTAATATTGTATGGTCATACTTTGTTATTACAAGGTTTTTAATTGTTTTTAAATTGTAATTTTAGACATTTTATAATTTTAGATATGTGCTGTTGAAATACTGTTGTAATCCCACTTCGATTCGTCGGGAGAGTCGGGAAAACAGAAGTAAAACCTATTATTATTATTATTGTTGTTGTTGTTGTTGTTGTTGTTGTTGTTATTTGAACATGAAGCATTCACATGAATTTTTCCTCATGAGGCAAAAAAATTATTCCTAGCTATCTTAAATGGCTGGTCTTAGGACAATTCACATCACACTGAGCGCCAGAATGATACTGAAAATTATCTCTCTTTAAAGTCCAGCCTTTGAGACTATACTCATGGTAATTTCTTAAATTAGAGTTGGCCCTCCTTATTCACAGATTATTTATCTATGGATTCAACCATCTAAGGCTTGAAAATATGTTTTAAAAATATAAATTCCCAAAAGCAAACCTTGACTTTACCATTTTACATAAGGGACACCATTTTACTGTGCCATTGTATTTAATGGGACTTAAACATCTATGGATTTTGGTATCAAGAGGATCCTGGAACAAAAACCCTACAGATACCAAGAGCCCACTGTATAAGAAAGTAACCTCTAAGCAAATTCCAGGGGGAGAGGAGGGGAGGAATTATGGCCTGTTGGAAGTATCTGACTCCCTCATAAGAATTCTTTTAAGTTGTTCTGTATCTCAATATTAAAGCACTGAAAATGGCTAAATACAAATTATGTCTTCCCACTCAACAGAGCTCACCAAAGAGTACAATTTTATTATGGAGTTTATCAAACGGGAGGAATTTCTCTTAAATTCGAATGAAAAGAAAGTGAGGCCAAAACGCATTCACTTAAAGTCGCTAGTTTAGCGCAATTATGTGACTGCACATTGCATTCGAACTGGCTTCCCATTGCCCGAAAATAGCATGCCATTGCCTGAATTTGTGTGTGGCAGTCTATCACACAATAATGTGAAACCACATGATTGCGTTCGGACTGACTTCCCATTGCCCGAATTTGCGTGTAGTGGGTTATCACACAATAACGTTAAACCCCATGATTGCGTTCAGATTGCCACTGATTATACTTCCAGTTTCCCTTGTCTGATAAACTCCTATGGCTTCTGGAAAGCAGTCAAAAAGATTTTGCCTTTTAAAATTCCAAGTTCCATCTATGATTGAGTTAGTAAAAGGGTGTGATTCAATAATGTGTTTACTCCACTTACAGCCAGGTGAGCCCTGTCTTTGACTGCACTTGAGTCTCATTGGCCCTAGCCCTTGTGGACAGTAAGCTGCTCTGAATACAATTTGCTTTGCTATGATGGGCAAAATGCAATGAATTGACTGATCTTAAAAAAAAAAAAAAACCAACAAGATGTATTTTAAACTTGCCAGTATGAGGGATGTGTGTGTGTATTCACTTCAGATATTATTGCCACACAAACATGGAGCCCCATGATGGCATTTTTACAGTCACTTTTCAGCTCAGAATGACACTTCAATATATGAATTATGTATGCAATTTTTACTACACAATCCTTGTACCACTAACTTAAAATTCACATTATCAACAAGATCCTGTCCCCATAAAACATGATGCTGTATTAAATGTTACACTCTCTTCCTCTCACACAACCAGGAGTTGAATATTCATCAGATCAAGACAGTTCATGCATCGCTCTAAAAATAATGATCTCAGTTTTGTTGGTATTTCTGATTAGGGTGGCATCTCTCACCTGCCCCATCCTTTCCCCTGCTGCCTCTTTTAATTTGAGTACTTGCTCCAAAGATGCGGAAGATTTCAAAACAGGATGAACTTTTAAAGTGTAACCACAATATGTCAAATCAGTCACCCTTTTCTGAATTACTGGTATATGCCCTAGTTACTGAATCAAAGTTATCACCTTTTAAATCATATCAGTATCGGGCCAATGTCACATACAGTGCACGGCTGAATAGATATATCACCTGGTAAATTAAAAGTCTGATATAGTACAGCTGCTAACATTTATAAAAGCAATTACACTTGGAACTAAACCGGATAGGACTACTTGTGATATCCTTGATATATTAACTTCTCAAGAGGTCTCATAGTGATGAAAATGAGGGTAGTGGGCTGTTTGTGCATGCAGGTTTATATTTTTAAAACATTTCTGAGAACTGTTCTCAATAAATCAAATTGATGAACTTAGCATTAAAAAAAACCCCAACCTATTTTCTTTTCTGAAGTTCCACTAGGGCAAGAAGCAACAATCTGCCTCTGGATGTGCCGTTCTTTTCTTTTTCTTTTTTTATTGACATTTTTTCATTCATTGGGGGCTGCTGGCCTCCATATTAGTAGTGGGAAGGTGAATCAGCTCTGAGTTTCAGTTTAGAATTTGAAAGACTTATTGAAGATGCTGAGCTTACGGTGAGGGGAGAAGATAGGATTAAGCGCATTTTCTAGAAAGTGTAAGCAATGACACCAAAAAGACCTAATAAACCAACTTAATGGACTATCTTTTAGGTATGGAATGTTTCTACTATTGCTTGTCCTATCAGTTGTTAGACATGCAGAGCTTCTGTCATCCACCCCAAACCAGCCAACTTTTGTAGAAGAAAGAAATGCTGGAGAGGCTGCAAGTGCATATGTAGAACAAATTATTGTAAAATCATCATCAACAACAACAACAACAAAAACTGCCAGAGATCCTTTTACAGAACTGGAGGAGGTCCAATTTTTTGATATGAAATTCCTGCCCTATGTCAATACTAACCTGTGTCTCAGTTATTCATGATAGGTGTTTTCCAAGACTCTCCTTGAAAATCTCTAGTGAAGGAGAGCCAACAGCCTCTGTAAGCAATATATTGATGTATTGAACCTCTTTGTCAGTGGACTTGGTCAGGTTTTTGGAGGACTGGTAATGCAGACAAGATGTCTCCTGTAGTCTAAGTTAGAGCCACGGCTGGAATACTCCAATATCCATTTACAATATGAGAGTTTCAAAAAGGTTTTGACTTTATGTAGGGTAACCTTGAACATGATCTATATCCACTAGCATTTATCTAAATATAACATGAAATGAAGTCAAAATCGTGCTACAAGCAACACATGGGATCTGTGGTGGTTCTGTTAAATATTTCACAGTATCATGAATAAAGATAGCTCCCTAAAAATAAAAATTGCTACTACAACAGTTAAAAGCTTGTTTCTAGCTTGTAGTTGAAAGTGTATGATTTTAAAAACTCAAAAGTGAAAAAAAACTAACAAGGTCACAATTCTCAGAATTTTCTGACAGTTTCATTTCTTTAAAATCATGGTTGAAATTTAAGTTTAGTCGGTCTATGAAGATTAAATATCTTCAAGTTCTGAAACCTTGAGAAATAATGTGCTGTCACACTTTTGCTTCAAATGTATATTATTAATTAATAGAGCACTCTTAGGCATGTTCATTCAGAAGCCCAATGGTCCTTAAGTGGATCTTACTCCTCAGTAAGTATGAAGACATAGGAAACTAATACACAGTAGAAAGCAGTTAGCCCTTAGAGCTATCCTAAATGGCTTGGAACAGCAATACTTGAGGGAGCAATTCTCCCTCTTCATACTTGCCCCATATCTGAGATCTGTTGGAGGGGCCCTTGTCTATTCCACAATATATCATTGTGGGCAATATACCGTTGGAAGAACATAAATAATAATAATAATAAATAATAAAATATTTATTTATATCTCACCTTTCCCTTTCGAGGATCTAGGCAGGTAACACCAGTCCAATATAACATTTAAAAACAGTAGTAACATGATCCCAATCCCCTACATGGGAGAGGGCCTTCTCTGCTGTGGTCATAACCACTTATGGGTTATCAATGAAGGCTTCACTGATGGATTTTTTGTTTGGATTTGTTAAATTGCCAACACAGCTACCTCTGCATGTTCACTTATAGGCATGGTTAGGGAATACCCTTACAGACTTGGCTCACACTAAGGTTCCTAACAATCTGCTGGTAGCATACCCTGCACCCATCAGCTGAATATGAGGTTTCATATTTTCATATTTGATATCTAGTGTCAGACATGTTTTTAAGAGGTCACAATGACTTTTGGAACACTAGGAAGTTTCACAAGGGGAAGGCACACTGGCCCTAAGACATAAGGAAGACCTAGATAGTACCTCAATAAAAATCAAATGGGTTGCTGATCTGCCATCTTCCCCCAGGCTTTCTACATACCCTCTCACAATGGGGACATAGCAAGTCCCATCAGAAAGCAGTTAAATACCATATCTTCTCCTCACCCTAGACTGTGTCCCTATTCACCCTTTCCTATCCAACTATCCAGGGGTGGCCTCAAATCCAATCAGTGTTTTGTCAGTTCCAGAGTTAAAGCCATCAGTTGTTCAGGGTCCTTTTGTTAATTCCATGAGGAAACCATTAAGTCTTTGTTACAGCATCAGCGATACCCACTGATGAGAGTTCCACTCTCTTTATCGCCCTCAGACTCCATGTGAGCCGTTCTCGACCATCCATGGAATGCTCCCTTCAAGAGAAGTAATTATCGCCCTTCTCTAAACTCCCAATTTCTCACTATCCAACCTTTCACACCTTTCTTTCCATTAATCTTTTATGGTTTTGGAAGTTGATTTGGTTTTGTGTGATTGTGTGAACTTCGCACATTTCTAAATAAAACTCATATTCATTGAAATCAGAGTCGGGGGGGGGGGAGAGCTCCATCACCAGATTTCCCCTCTTCTCCTGATCTAAACTTCACCCGTGTCATCGAAGATCTTGAAGGTGGAGATCTATTTCTTCCTTTTCTTAGGATGCATTCTTCAGACTATAAGACTGCAACTAATATATTATTGGTTCCTTTTTTCTTCTTCTTGAGCTCATCTGTTCAGAACAAACTGCTGATGCAGTAAATACTATTCCTTGGAAAGTAATAAAAACTAGTTTCACTGGAAGATGACGTTACTCAGTGTGCAATTATTTGCTATGTTTTTTATCCTTAGAAGTCCACCTTTATCCTTAAAAGTCCACCGGCCTTTCAGAAACCATCTTTAAAGCATGGTAATGTGTACGTAAAGGCACTCTCAATCCAGAGTTCCAGATGTATTCTGATCTACACTTTGAGAATGAGGCAGATGTAGATTTCTTGTTTACTTGAATAGTGTTCTTTCCTATTCTATTCTCAGTCTGAGCCACCAGTACTGTGTTAAATGGAGAAAAAGTATAGTAATCACTTTTAAACAGACGTTAGTTACAATTTCAAGACCATGCACTTGCCATTTTTAAAAAATAGTGCTTTACTTTCCTGTTTCTAAAATGCAACCAGGATGCTATAAGCTGCTGGTGTGTGGTACAGCTCCTGTTTACCTCATTGTCACCTTACCATTCACAACAGAACATAATTGTATCAAAGCAACATTAGGTAATAAAGTTATCCCTTGGTATGCTGCAGTCATAATGTCATGTAGTTATAATGATCTTAATGGAAGGGGTACTTACTTTTATCTCACTGTTATGTTTTAAATGCTTTTACGCCAAGTGCTTTTAAATTAATGCTGTTTTAATAGGATCATTTATTTAATGGCTTTAAAATATCTATCATGATGATGTTTTAGCTGTATTCCATTTTAATCTATGTTGGGTTCTATTTTGGGAAAAAGCTGCACTATAAATTATATAATTAATAGATAAATTGAAAACAGAACTAATCATTATTTATTTAGAACTACATACTGCAGACTCTGAAACTGGATCAGAAAACAGAGTCCTCCAGGCAGACAAGTCACTGATGGCTACAGTTTTTGTTGCTCTAGTTCCTAGGCCTTTTAGTTATTTATTTAAATAACCAAATGATATTTTTGTTGTCCCAGTCTATTCAATGACAGTTCCAAGCACCACCAGCAACTTTTTATTCCCAGTTGAAGGGTGTTTTTCCCCCAGTCTACCACTTCTGGTATATATCAAAACAATGACAAAGAAAGCTTTGTAGGATTTTTGTGGTTCAGTACTTACAATTTGCACCAGGCTCCTTGGCTATTAACTCCTCTTCACTCCTACTGTTGAGTGAGGGAAGAGGGGGGAACAGGCAGTGGGGACATTCTCTTGCAGTTTACATAAAGCATTTTAAACTATTGTTCCTCTAAAATAGAAAGCATACTAGGTCTCACAACATCTAAAGACAATAGTGAGCAAAGGGACTGAAGAGATCTGAATGATGATTGGCCATGTTACCTACAGTGTCATAGAGGTTCTGTCATCCATCCCAAACCAGCCAACTTTTGCAGAAGATAGAAAAGCTGGAGAGGCTGCAAGTGGATGAGGAGGCAGCACTAGGAGGGACCATCTGGCAGTAAGGAAGGAGCTCTATTGTGAAAGCTTTTACTTTGCGTTATTCTAGAAGAGCTCAATGTCTGTTTTCAGTTGAATTCAAAAACATAGCCATGTCGACATAGCTGGAAAATCAGTATGCAAAGGGATCTTGTAGCACCTGTGAGAATAATTGAAAAAGAAGTTGGTAGCACTAACTTTCATAGACTTGAGCCTACCTCTACTCTATCCCATGCATCTGAGGAAGTAGACTCAAATCTACAAAAGCTCATGCTACCAACCTCTTGCTTTCAATTACTCTAAAAGCTGCTACAAGATCCCTTTTCAATGTGGTCGTTACTGATGAATTTTATTTTCTAATAAATAGTTACTTCCAAGCTCTGACTATTTCGTATCCCGAGGTACCACTGTAGACATCTCCCTATGTCAGACATTCCTTGATGTTGTAGGGATTGCCATCCTGGATTTTGTGCCAGTGAAATCTCGCTATTGCAGAAGTAAAAGGCTCATCAGTGAAGAAAGATAACCAATCCCAGGGACTGGGAATGAAGCAAGAGTCAGCAACCAAAGAAAACAAATGTGATATAAATGAAAAATGATTTCCACGTGAAAAGATGTAGCGCTCATTTTAAATCTGTTGATCAAAAAAAGCCTTGAGAGAAGTAACTTTTTGTAACTGTGTAAAGTGAAGGAGAGGTGTTGAAGTCATCACAGTTCCCACTCTGTAATGCAGGAAATGGCTAATGTACTGGACAGGGCAGCATTAAAATCTGAAGGACTATTTATATGATGTCCTAGAAAGGTTTCTGTGTTGTTGTTGTTGTTAAGAATTATAAAATGTTCCTAAAAAGTGTTTTGGCAAATCATGATCATCATCACAGAACTGAGACAAAAATATTAAGTCAAGAAATGAGGCAGAATTTTGGAAACTAAAAGGCTGCAAGAAGAGGTTCCCTCTAACTGGATTTTAAGCTGCTACGCTAAGCAATTTTGGAGCAAACAGTAATAAAGGGCAATATAGTGGAAAAGCATGAAACAAGGTTTGAGTTCAATCACAGAGGCTAATATGCAGGCCTAAATTTTTCACTCATGCAATTTTTATGCTCATATATATTATAAATACACGAGGATCAGAGTCTGTATGCTCTATATCATGAACAAAACAAAAATAATGTTGTTAGCTTTCTTTCTATTTTTTGAACAATTTCATTTAAGGGATTGTTTTTCTCCATGTAATTCAGTATCAGTAAGATCCAAATTATGAAATATTTATTTCAAGTGTAAGTAGATTTGTGAGATTTATATTACTATTTATTTTGAAAGAACAAGTTTTGTATTCTTGAAATGAAATTTAGGGCAGATGGAGGCAAGAGTTTCCATTTAACTGCCTGACTGTTGAGTCAGACCAGTCCAACATTATATCCCGTTTAGTACAAGCCTTTAGAACAAGGGCTCACTCACATCACACAGTTATAGTAGTGTGGTTATCCTTTCACTGTTATGGCTCCATCCTGTGGAATCCTGGGATTTGTAATGTAATGAGACATTATAGCACTCCGGCTGAGAATTAAAAATGCCATCCCTAAACTGAAAACCCTAGAATTTCATAGACTGAAACCAAGGCAGTAGAAGTGGAATTATAGTTCTATAACTGTGTAATGTTAGAGGGGTCTTTTTGGGCAACCTCCACAAAGACCAGTCATGCTGAGAGGTAGCTGTGCACATACAAGTTTACCTGGAAAGGTAAAGGACTTTATCACACCGCCTCCGGTGCCTGACTTACCTCTTCCAAATTTGAGCCAAATTCGGAAGTTAGGCTGATTTTATCACACAGACATTTTTCTTAAAACGGCTTCCCATTGCCTTCAGTGTTGAATTCGGACCCCGTAAGTCACTTCAGCAGCCATTTTTTCCAATTCCAAAGCTTCCATTTTGAAAAAAAATGGTCGCCGAAGTGAGTAATGGGGCCAAATTCAACACTGGAGGCAATGATAAGCCATTTTGAGGGAAATGTCAGTGCAATAAAATCAGCCTAACTTCCAAATTTGGTTCAAATTCGGAAAACGTAAGTCAGGCACCAGAGGAAGTGCAATAAAGTGCAAAAGTTCAGATATGGAAGTGAATACCTATAGTTTATATGTGAAACCTGTGGCCAGGGGCACCATTAAGAGCATGCAGAGAATGCATACCACACTTGGTGACACCCCGGGGGGGGAGCATATACCCAGTAGGGTGTTACACCTGGTGAGATGTTACAGTTGCTGGGTGACCACGAAATGGCATCACCTCCCTTTCTCGCTCATCCAGCAGCCACACCAGACCCTAAACAGGCCACCCAGTGACCATAGCACTGCTCCCCAGCAATAATCTGGCCGGAGGATGGGTAGCTGGCTGAGGGACAGATGAGTAAGGCAGTAGATGGGGAATGAGGGCTGTGCAGTCTGCCACCACAACCTGCAGCCCTTTCTGGGCACCTACACTGGGTGACACCAACTGCAGTGACTGTACTATACAAGTATGCCAGTGGATCCACCTGTCTACTGGAAAGTTCTCCTGTATATATCAATCAAAATGAATAACACTGTGACATATCTTCACTTCTGTACATTTCCCCCACTTTTGTATGTTTTTAACTGCATTCTTTTAGACTATAAACCATTTTGAGTTCCAGCTTTGGGGAAAAAAGTGAGATATAAATGTTACCATCGTCGTCGTCGTCATCATCATCATCATCATCATTTATTTCAATGCTGTTCAGGTAAGCAATATTCCCAATGCAATGTTCCCATTATTTTTCACATGACTCTTAGTTGAAAATAGAATCTCTGTGATATCGTTACCCACCTGATTTTATGACCCATGGGGCAATGCTACACTACATTTTATGAACCATGGGGCAATGCTACTGAAGTGATCGTTTTTTTCTAGCCAAGGGGGGAGGGGCAGTCACTAGCTCATCTGCCTCATTCAGTACTAACAGCAGCCATGCATTCTGCATGCAAGGTGACATGACATGTTTCTTTTGTTTGGAGCCACTTTCTGCTAGTACTAAACACTCCAAAATAAGCCTTTTAATTGTTTGGGACCTGCTGACTTCATAGGAGTGCTTTTGTTGAGTGAAAGAAAGTTCTGACACATGCACATGACCACTTTCAAGGCAATTATGCTGAAAGAAGCAGCAAGCAAACAAGCTAACACTCCCCCTCCCCACACACCTACAACAAATCTGTCACTCTTCCTTTCAGGGTTCAGAGGATGTCAGTGGTCTAGCTCTTATTCAGCTCTCATTCATCATTAGCTCACCTGGCAAGAATTCATTAACTCATCAAATACAGCATAAATAAACCAAGAAGAATGGACAATGGAGCAGAATAATCAACAGCCAGAGTTAACTTAAGATATTTTACTGTCTGGGGTAAATAATAAGAAGGCACCCAAACAGGCAGTTGAATCTTTAGTACAGATAATTGGGCATAATTCCCCTGCACAGGCTCTACCTGACAGCACCAAGCTAACTCAAGGGGACCAGAGTATGTTGGATGGCACACAGCCCTCTCCTCCAACACCTTCTTGTATCCCAGCATCTGATACCTGAGACAACTAACTCACTCTGCCAAGTGGTAGAGTTTATTCTAGCTAGAAGGAAATCAAATGATTGTGTTTTGGATGATCCACCTCCCCCAAGTAAGAAGAAACATGTTTGCTTTGCTTTGCTTTGCTTCATTTGTAATATATTTACTTCCACCAGTGCATCACATATGATGTCCTAGGAAGGCAAGAGAAGCACAGGGTGCAACTCATCAGGCCCAGTCATTCTCTGGACTGACAATTTCATATGCTAGAATGATCTTTTCTGTTTATCTTCTTTTATTGTTGTTGTGTGCCTTCCAGCCTTGAGGCAAACCTATCATGGGGATTTATGGAGCTGAGAGTGTGTGACCTACCCAAGATCACCCAGTGAGTTTCCGTGGCTGTGTGGGGAATCAAACCTTTATCTTCAGAGCTGTTGTCCAACGCTCTATCCACTACTTGTAGTTATGAATGAGAGACCTCCAAATTACCCTATTACCAACACATTTGCTCAGATTTTGCAAATCCGAGGCCACTGGTTCCTTAATTTAGTCAACCGACCTGCAACACAACATGACTCATTGGAAAGACAATTATGTTTGGAAATTTAAAAGGCAGTAGAACAAGAAAAAGACTCCATGTCAATTCCATGGAATTCCAAAAAGCCAAATAAATGGATGCTAGGATGAGAGACCGCCAAAGAATACCAGGTGCTGTAGGCTATATTTTAGAGGAAGTAAGTGCCAAAATCATCTCTGAGTGTTCTTTCCCTAAGAAAAACCTATGAAATTCATAGGGTCGCCATATGTTAACAGATGTGAATGCATATGTGTGCATGCACACACACAGAGACAGCAAATCAAGCTGAAAACTGCATGAATTTTTTTTCCTGCTGCCTTCTACCTTTCCAAACATCATTGTCTTTTCTAATGAGTCATGTCATTTCATGATATTTCCAAAGTACAACAGTCTCAGTTTCATCATGTTGGCTTCTAAGAAGAGTTTAGGCTTGATTTGCTGTATATGTGTGTGTGTGTTTGCATGGGCACATGGATTCAACTGGGAGATTCAAGTAAGGGATTCAAGTGTCTGGCTATGTCTCAGAAAAGAGGTTCCCAGAGAATGCCTTCATCATAGTGCTTCTGGCTATAGGGACATATCCAGATGCTTCTCAGCTGCCCTGCATTCTCCACTTACCATTAAGTGGCGATGCAGGGGATGGAGCAATAGACAGATGGGTTTTGAAGGATAAGGACACCTAGCTAGTGAATTCATTCATCTGCAGTGTCCAAATAAAGGTACATACATACCTTCCAACATTTCACAGATGAAAACTAGGTCACATGCAGGTGGGAGAGGCTGAAGCAGTTTGCTTTTTGCCTCAGTCTACCAGGAAGAGCAAGATCCTGCCCCCCTCTCCCCGCTCCCCACTCTTGATTAAATTGAGGGGAAACTATTTTTGCACTTTGAAATCAGTTTGCAGCAAAGGGGGGAAGTGGGAGGAGGAGAGGAAATCTGGGATATTTTAAACGCTGCTGAAAAAGTGGAAAGACGGAGAATTAATTGGGACTGTTCCTGCCAAACTGGGCCAATCAGAAGGTATGCCTACACCAGCATTATATTGGAACATGTCACTCACAGTATGCCAGACAATGTTATTTGTGCAAAGTACACATTTTAGGAACTATCTCAGAAATACCCCTCACCCCCCTTACCTTGATTACTTCTTTATGGCCAGGGTCATGAAAATCTTATTGTACCTTTAAGACCAGGGTGAGAAGCAATTGTAGGACCAATTTTTGTCCCTGTACCTCTGTTTTTTATGGTGAAAAATAGGTCATTAATGCACCTCAGAAGTTATCTAAAATCTACATTCAATTTGTACTGTAGCCCCTGTGCAAACAGGCCTTAAAGGCTGGCTTGAGGGCGAAGTCAGGGCATAGCATCTACATGATGCACACTCTGGCTCTGCTCCCAGGGTGGCGTGATGTCACACCACATGGGCACACGGCATCATGGTGCTTCTCTGGTGCTTTGTCTGCAGCACTGCAGCTATCGCTATTGTATCCTTTCCCGGGTGCAAAAAGGAGCCACTTTTTGCAGCTTTTTGTGCCCTGGAAAGGCCAGATCGGAGATGGACCATGTAGTTGCCACAGCCACGATCTGGTTGTAAAAGGGGTGGCCTTCAGGGCTGTCTGTACAGACACTTAGTTTTCCAGCTGGACCTATTGTGGGGAATTTTGAGGTGCATGATGTTAAAGACCAAATAGCCACATTTGGAAGAATTGTGGATTTTGAATTTCTCACCTAAAAACTTCCAGGGGTTTCATGGACTTTGGAAGGAAGGGTTTGTGGTCACATGGGACTTTATCATATGGGGAAAATTGGTAGTTTAAACAGTGATCATCCTGTGAAAATTGCGCAATCGTGATTAAAACGCAATTAACATTTTCGCACACAGGATTTTCCTGTGAATGATTTATTGCTGTTTATTGCCTGTTTATTGCCTGATTATTCCCGGGATAATAGCACTTTAATTGCTTTTCATCACAACGTCGTGTAAAAACCTTTATTGCTAATGCACAATTTTCACAGGATATTCCTGGGATAATGGCTCTTTAATCGTGATGTCATGTGAAAATCTTAATCGCAAATATGCGATTTTCTTGGGATAATCACCATTTATACTTCCAATTGTCCCTGCATGATAAAGTCCAGGCACTCTGCAAGCTATACTTCCTCCATCCCAGATTTAATGAGGAAATGTTTCAGGTCTTTGTAGTGACCTGCCTATTGAGTTCCAGAAAGACAGGGCGGAGAAGCTGACATAGGAGAAAGGAAACAGGCAATACTACACCATGTACTGTATTAGTCAAGAAGCAGACTGGAATGCATGGGCTGAGCTGGGTGCAGTAGTGCCCCATTTGTCTTAATGGATTATGCTCCCCTCTTATTGAAGCACAGCATTTAGATGGAAATAGCTTATTTGCTGGTTCTCTTTGAAAGGGACAGTAGCTCACCAGTTAGAAGCAAAATGAGATTGCTGGATCCATCCGAAATGGACAGAATTACCCAGGAGGCTGGGGCTAGTTTGAGACAGTCTCCTCAAGTGCTAGTAGGTTCATTTAGACAAGACTAGTATTTTCCACTTTCAGTAATAGCCATGTAATTTTCAGGCTGACTCCAACTGACACAGAGTAAATTTTGGTGAATACAGAGAAAATACTCTGATGTATTTTGCCTTCAGGGCCTGCCATTCCCGCCCCCCTCGCTTACACACATACACAGACAACTGGCCACCTCTATCAATTGTTCAGCTACATGTTCAAAAACACTCAGCCACAAGTCCCAGGCAAGCCCTCTACTAGATAACTTTGTCCACAAAATCCTAAGTGTTATTTTTAAAGATCCTGGTTCTTTGTTCACTTCAAAGCAGAACAGCTGTTCTTGCATATTGTTCTGCATAGAATATTCCCTTGCTAAATTTGAATGAATATAGGGAATAGGTGATTTGTCTTTTGCCAGCAAATAGACTCATTTGGTGATTAATTCAGTTCATTTCCCAGTATATTTGTTTCAGTAAATGTTATATTAACTATGACATGTGCACATTTGATCTATCAGGTGATAAAGCTGTTCTAATATCTATTTCATCGTATATTGAATATTGCTAAGATTTAGTAGATACTATTTTGTATTGAGGGAGCCACAAAAGTGTTCGTTGCAGATACAAAATGGCCATAATTTATTGCTTTTATACTTGCTTATTTCACTATTGCCTTTTAAAAAAAGCATTTGTGCTTTACAGTTGACAACTCTATGTTAACTTCTTGAATTAACCCCTGAGGCACAGCTAGTAGTCATGCACATAAGAGCCTAGGTGGTCTGCATCTAGCTACTCCACTGTTTTATGGGCAACTCTTGTTCAGGTAACAAAACAAAATCCAACAGACATCTTTTCCCCCAGGTGAAATACAATCATGATCTTGGAAGCTAAGCAGAGTTAGCTCAGATTAGTACTTGGACTGCCAATGAATGCCAGGTGCTATAGGCTGTATTTCAAAGGAAGGAACTGGCAAAACTATATAAAATTGGTGTGGTCATCATGAGTTGAAGGCATATACACAAATACAATATAGAATAATGGGCACCAGGCCTTGAAATCTCTACTGCTGTTTCTTCCCCCATTGTACAATATCCAATTTTCGTTAAATAATGTTTTGCGCTCTCTCTCTCTCTCTCTCTGTGTGTGTGTGTGTGTGTGTGTGTGTGTGTGTACACACTTCATATTTTTCCATCTGGAAAAGCACAAAATAATGGCCACATATCGAAGCACAGACAAGGGAGAAAACAGTGTGATGTACAGAATGAACAGCAGGGTATGTAAAGAACAGAACAGGCTGAGAACATGTAATGTGGGACCCTGGAAACAGAAAGCAAAGCAAAACTGAGATGAAAATGGCAAGTGAAAGAAGACTAGCAACTGCGGGAAGGAAGTACAACCAGACCAGTGGCATCACTGGTGTGTGTGTGGTGGTGACACACCAGAAGAGGAGTGATGCCTCATTGAACCTTCTTCCAACCACTCCCCCATGTGCTGTCCCCACATGTGTGCCATCCCCGTGCTCCCCACTGCGAGTCATACTCCTGTGTAACCCCCCACACTGTCCCGTTCTTTTCCTCATCAGGAAAAGGAAGGGGCAGCATTGGGGGGGGGGGGGGACAGAGCATGTCCCAGCCCCAGAATGCCTACTCCAGAAGCCACACCCCCTGGAAGTCTCACCCTCAAACTGGGTGACGCCAGGTGCAGGGACACCACAGCACCAGACTAGAAGAAAGAGGAATGAGGACAGAGAAGACTGAAGTGGGTGCATTCGAAAATATGATATATGTTGAGCCTATATTTTCATTGAGCATTAAGATCAGCATCCCCTTCCACCTGGCCATCATTTTCCACTCCAGCATATGCTTAACAAGGAGTCTGCAAGTATTTACAAAGCTTTTAATGATTGAAACATATATGCCATTTTTAAGACCAATGAACTGGTTTTACATTGGGTCCTTGGCATTCATTGGTTGCTGTTTTTTCCAGGGCTCCCCATGGAAAACAAAGTCTGTGGATGCTCAGGTCCCATTGGATG
>NC_056523.1:270069604-270077470 GCF_019175285.1 Sceloporus undulatus
ATAATAATAATAATAATAATAATAATAATAATAATAATAATAATAATAATAGTTTTTATTTATATATTTCCAGTCTCTCCCTGCGGATTGAGGAGAGAGTACAACAATAAATTTAAAATTATAGTCGGCCCTCTCCTTACGTGGGGATCTGTTCCTGACCCCTCTGCGTAAGGCGAATTCTGCCTATGCTCAAGCCCCATTGGAAACAATGGGGCTCATGCATGACGGCACAGTGGCACGCGGGCACCACGGGTGCGCGCACCCATTCAATTGAATGGGACGCACTGCCCCTTCTGCCCCATGCATTCCCCGCGGCTTGAGCGCATAAGCTGAAGTCTGCGTAAAGCGCGCCTGCGTATGACGCGGGTGTGCTGTACAATTCAGTTAAAATGCATTCCTATGACATAAAATCCTAAAAACCCATCAATAAACCTATAAAAATACAATATCAACATCTAGTTTCCCATACATGCTCTGAATGAAGTATCATCTTATAACTGTTATAGCAGGGCAGGGGCATAGGCTCACCAGAAGAGATCTGTCTTGAGTGCCTTCTTGAAGGCATCTAAGGTGGTAATAAGATGGATCTCCTCCAGCAAGCCATTCCACACTTTGGGAGCCTTAGCAGTTAGTGCCCTGTGGGAAGTAGATCTTAGTCTAGTTTTTGGCTAATCCAATAGATTCTTCCCAGTTGTTCTGAGAGTGTGGGGCAGATTGTGTAGGGAGAGGCGTTCCTTCAAGTATTTAATTATTCAGGAACACAGCATAACTAAACTATACAAAGGGGATAAGAAGTCATGTAGGAAGTGCCAGCAACTAGTTTCTATTAAGAACGTTGTTATCAAAATGGAATAGGTACTGCCTACTGCTTGAATAACCAAGATTTTCAATGCAGATAAACCTTCAGATGCCCCTTTCATCTTCCTGCTTTGAGAAAGAGAAGCTGACAGGCATTTCAGAACTCGGCATTATATATGCACCTGAGAGACATTTTAATTGTCTTGATTCAGTCATTCACAGGAAAGGGAGAGAAGAATTCATTAGGGTTTCTGCCATTTTGGCAGCTTGGGTATGGCTCTTTTAAAGGTGTAGCATGCTTATCCCTCTTCCCAAGGAAAGAAATTATTTGATCAAATGCTTAAGGTCACCTTCCTTGTTATTGTTTATTTGCAATGCAGCATTGCCTAGAGGCCCTAGGAATTGAAGGAGCACAGAGCATCATTATTTGGCTGAGCAGCTTAAACATGGAGCATTGGAGAATGGTTTTGCATTTGAATGAAGAATCACTAGCAAAGACAAAATATATTTTTCAGTGTGGTATTACAAAGGATGGACAGGGTCATTATTAGATCAAGTTGTATCAATTAGAGGTAAAACCAAGCAGTTTTCCTGCAGTTTGTGACTACTCTGTAAATATAGCTCATTTGACTGGTGTCTAGTTATTAACTATCAGTCCATTCAAAGTTTTCTCTCTGTTTCTCTTCCTACCATTTAATTATTTTGATCAAAGAATCCAAGAAGAATTTCCAGCTGGTTTCTTTTCACATTCCAACATTCAATTGTACCAGTCAGGAGTTGCAAATGCATCTGTCCCATTTTATGCAATGGGAAATCTATAAAGAAATAGTTTTGTGAAATTTTGCTTCCCAATCAGCTTAGTGCCAACTATGATTAATCAGCTTGTTTACTTACTATGTAATTAAGTGAACACAAATTTATGTTGAGTGAAAGGATATACAGTTAGCCCTCCTTATACACAGATTTTTTATCCACGGATTCAAGCATCCACTGCTTGAAAATATTTTAAAAATGTATACATTCCAAATAGCAAACCTTGATTTTCCATTTTGTTTAAGGGAAACCATTTCGCTATGCCATTATATTTAATGGGACTTGAGTATACATGAATTTTGTCATACAGGCGGGGTCCTGGAACCAAACCCTAGCAGATAAAAAGGACCTGTTGTATAAGATTCTGGCAAGGGTTCCATGGAACAGCCTGATTTGGGGCAAGACACACTGCATTTTAGCAACATAGTACTAACTTTGGTAGATTCCAGAGGGTGATGCTCGGGGACAGTTGCTCCTCGAAAACGGAGCTTAAATGTGGCATTCCTCAAGGCGCCATACTGTCCCCAAAGCTATTCAACATTTATATGAAGCCGCTGGGAGATCATTCGCAGACATGGGGCAGGGTGTTATCAGTACGCTGATGACACCCAGATATATTTTTCCATGTCCTGATCAGCAGCTATGACAACAGATGACATTTCTCCCCTCAATCAGTGTCTTGAAGCAGTAATGGGCTGGATGAGGAAAAACAAACTCAAGCTGAATCCAGACAAAACGGAGGTACTTGCAGTAGGGCCCCCCAAACCAGGTATAGGGTTGCAACCTCCAGTCCTACATGGGGTCACACTATCCACAAAGGACTGTGTTCGCAGTCTGGGGGTGCTCCTAGATCCATCGCTTCACATGATGAACCAAGTGAATGCGACGATCAGGAGCGCCTGCTATCAGCTCCAGCTGATATGCCAGCTGCGTCCTTTCCTGGAAGTAAAGGACCTAGAAACTGTTGTACATTCACTGGTAACTTCATGACTTGATTTCTATAATGCACTCTACCCTTGTGCCTAGTCCAGAAACTTCAACTAGTGCAAAATATGGCAGCCAGGCTGGTCGCTGGAAAAACAAGGAGTGACCAAATAACACCCATCCTAAAATCGCTTCACTGGCTGCCTATTAGTTTCTAGGCACAGTTCAAGGTGTTGGTTATAACCTTTAAAGCCCTACATGGCTTGGGTCCAACCTATTTGAGAGATCGCCTGCTCCCATATAATCCGCCCCGTACCCTCAGATCCTCTGGGAGGAATCTATTGCAGCCTTTAAAAACCAAACTAACTGCTACCTCCCAGAGGGCCTTCTCTGCAATTGCTCCCAAATTATGGAACGACCTGCTGGATGAGATCCATCAAATTGCTAGCTTAGACAGCTTTTAAAAAGCTGTCAAGACGGATCTCTTCCGGCAGGCCTTTCCTGAATAAAAGTGCCTGGCCACAGAAAGTGCCTGGCCACATCATGTATTAGCCCACCGCTCTGTCCGCGTTATATTTTTTATTGTGGCTTTTTGTGTTTTTAATAGATATTTTAATTGTAACATATTTAATCCTGTTTTAAGGGGGGGGAATTTGGGACATAATGTTGTAAATGTACATATTTTAATATGTTGTGAACCGCTTTGATTGTCTCGTCACAGAAAAGCGGGATAAAAATAAAAGTTTTATTTATTTGTTTGTTTGTTTATTATAGTCCTGCATGGCTCAGCATAGCATAGTAGTTCCCTTTGATCCTACTGCAGAGCTACTGTGGCCCTGAAATCCATGTCCATTTGTGTCTGGAGAAGTGTGGGTGTATTGCAAAAGTGTTGGGCTATGTCCCTATAGCCAGACATAAAGTGACTGAAATCCACCTGATCCCTCTGGAGGTCTTGGCAGCTTATGTAATCATTTTGCATCTGGTCATACAGCCAGATATTTTTGCCATTCCCCCCCCCCAGGCAGAAATAACAGTGGGTGGGGGACTTTGGTGGCTCTACAGTACTACTGTACTGAAAGTACTGAAAGGCCGCTTCCCCACCACCACTCCCTTTGTGTCGTGTCTTTTTAGATTGTAAGCCTGAGGGCAGGGAACCGTCCAATTAAAAAGATTGTATGTACAGTGCTGTGTAAATGTACAGTGCTTTATAAATAAAGGTTAATAATAATAATACTTTGAGGTCAGGAAGCCTTTGAGCACTGTGTAGGGAGAAAGAGAATATCAAACTCTGCCACAAACAAAAATAGACATATTTGTTTGTTAGGTTAACATATATTTGCATATGCCACTAACAGGATGCCAGTCCTTGAATGCAAGATTCTTTTCACATGGGGACCTCTTCCCAGCTGGGTGGGAAGACTAATGCTGGGAGTGAAGGGCTTTTTCTGTCAGCTGTGGTCCTTATCCATGTCGGGTAGTTGCAAATCTGCTATCTGCATTGCACAAAAATATCCCATTAAAACAATGGTTTCCTTTGGGTCAGAACAGCCTTCCTCATTTTGATGCCATCCAGTATGTTTGACTACAACTCTCATAACATCCATAGCAAATATGATCATTGGTTGAGGACGGCTGGGTCAGATGTAAGATACATAATGGAAACATTCACCTTGGGACAGGCCATTTCTGTTTTGATTTGTATAGAGAGGTGAGAAATATGCATCCTTTAGATGTGGCTGGACTGCAACTCCCATCAGCTTTTCACAGCATGGCCCATAGAGAAGATGGAAGGTAGTTGCTCTTCAGTAACATCTGGAAGGCCAGATGTACCCCACACCTGCTATGAAATGCCTCTAGACAGCAGAACAGTAGACCTCCTACATGAATATTGGCACAGTTTTGTAAGCTCCCATGTGCCAGTGAGGCACAATCTGTTACACCCTTGCAGCACCTCAGCCCAGAATGTTTTTCAGTCACCTCACCAGCTAAGAGGTGTTTCAAAGGAATGAATATAGGACACAACACAGATTCCTTAGTGGATGGAGTTGGTGAGATGCACAGCTGGATTCCATCATAATGTGGACTTCCTCCAGGCACATTCATTAAGATAGTAATGGAACATTCCGCAATTACATGGTGAAGAGAAGCTCAAGTTTCCTATTGTTTCCTGCCCCCAATCATCTGCTAGTTGCCATTGCTTCCATCTTGTCTCTTTTCAGTTTGCCTACACACAAACACCAGTTTAAATAGTGCTGAAACTCATCCAATCTTTTTTTTTCCTATGCCCAGTTCTTATATTTACAGTTCAAGACATGAGTGTTTCTTGATATATACCATGTCCCTTTGTTCTACAGTTGATTTTAAAATCACCAACAGCATACAAAAACAAGGAAAAGAAAACAAGCAAGAAGGAAGTGTTGTATATACAAGGTAGGTTTTGGTGTTTTTGTTTTGTTTTTTGGCTGCTCCGGTGTCATTTTTTTTACACAGTTTTCAAAATCATACACTCTTGGCCATTGTATTTGTTAGGCTGAAAGGTGGCAGCTAGAAATGTGAAGCATTTGAAATGAACCTGCCCTGCTCTAGTTTAATTTCACATTAAACTATATGGTGCAACCTGATACCTGCAGTGCAAGCGGTAGGTCTGTTTCATTTATTTTTACAAGTATGCAGTTTGATACCCTCTCTGCATTCCTTGGTCACAGTGGCAGCTGTGATGTGTAGATAGCTGATATTTTAAAGACATTGGCTGTGTGATTCTTAAGGCATGAGAATGCTTCTGTCAAGATTGCTTCACATGATGGAACAACACATGGGGGTGGAATATGCCATTACCCACACAGAGACACAGTCCAGAATCATCAATTATCTCTCCTGTTGCATTTGTGTCAAATATATCCCAGAGTGAATGCTTTTGGCTTATTACAGCTTGAGAAATGAATTAACAAAGCACATGCAAGAGAAAAAATTGTATAGAACAGGGAATCCAGTGTCAACATCAGTGCCTAGTTGTTTTTTCCATGTCATTCATATAATGGAAGAAGGAAGGCTCCTTAGGGCTTAACTGCATGTTATATTGAATGTTTCATTTGCCTAGGCATATTTGCTTTTAAAACTTTAAATAGCAGCTGCACTGGAAGACAATCAGGATTGGGACTACAGATGATAAGAAGGGGAATTTAATCATTTCTCCCCATGATACAGCCCCAATCAGTATCTGCACACATGCATGAGGCATACTCTCCAATAGTCCTGATTTGGCAGGGAGAATCCCAAATAATACTCTATCCTCCCACTTTTTCAGCTACTTTTCAAAGGTCTCAATTTCAAAGGTCCCAATTTCTCTCTTCTTCTCCCATTTCCCCCCTTTATTCTAATGTCAATTGCTGCAGATTGTGTTCAAAGTACAAAAATATTTTTTTCACTCATGTAACTCAGCAAAGGGGAGAGGAAAAGAGAGGAGAGGAGGGAAGAGGGTGAAATCTTGTCCTTGCCAGTATGCTCAGGCAAAAACAAACTGCTGCAGCCTCTCCTGGCTTGTCTGTTCTTCCTCGTTAATAATTTTTGCTATCTTGACCACACTCTCATGTTGCTTGGCTGCACTGCCACAGTTTTCCTCCATGAAATGTTGAAAAGTATAAAAAAGGAAGCTGCCAGATGAAGTGACTATAATGAAGAAAGAAATAGAATTAAGTGTCTCACCCTCAACATTATTTGCATAGGACATTAAATCAAAGAACTTCTGACATCAAACTTTGACTCTTAGGAAATAGTGTAATGGAATGAGAATTGGAATAAGAATGGGAATATAAGGCTGTACAGCAACAACACTGTTCTGGGAGTCATTAAATTACCAAAGGGCAGTTCTTGTATTCTAAGTGGATTGTAACTTGAGCACTTAGCAATTCATGAAAAAGTCTATTTGCATTAGCTATGCAACATCAGAAAAGGATGTTCATGGGAGGTCTTGTGTACAACAAGCTGAAAATGGTGGCAGAGCTTTCAAAGGGAGTAGTCCTATAGCTCTCCTAGTGCTCTCTCCAATCCAATTATTGCTGGGTTTGAGGGGTTTGTTTGTCACCTTAACTACAGATGTGCTGTTACTATTGTGTGTGCATTGTTTATCTTTAAGACTTTTCCATTTCCAGCTTGTAGTGACTCTAAGGTGAACCTATAACAGGATTTTCTTGGCAAGTTTCTTCAGAGGGGGTTTGCCATTGTCATCCTCTGAAGCTGAGAGACTATGACTTGCCCAAGATCACCCAGTGGGTTTTTCATGACTGACAGAGGATTCAAATCCTGTTCTCCAGAGTCGTAGTCCAACACTCAAACCATTAAACTATGCTGGCTCTTGCTGTCATTATTGGTCAGTACATATTTTGTACAGTCAGTCCTCCATTTCCATAGATTCTTTATCTTTCCATAAATTCAACCATCCACAGTTTGAAAATATTGAAAAATATATAAATTTCAAAAAGCAAACCTTGATTTTGCCATTTTATATAAGAGACATGATTTTACTATGTCATTATATTTAATGGGACTTGCGTATCCACAGATTTTGCCATCCATGGAGTATCCTGGAACCAACCCTCAGTAGATATGAAGGACCCACTGTATTTATGAAATGCAGCAGTATAAATATCACTGGTGGCCATAGTGGGCAATGGACAGGGGTGCCCACCAGCAACTCAGATCCATGTGAATGTCGCTGCTCTCCCTTTGGCTTCCATGGTTTCTTTCAAAGATCTTGGTTAAGCAGGGCTGGCAAGCTGGTGAGCTAGAACCTTGTGATAGAGCAAGCTAGCAAACTAGCTAGCTAGAGGAGTGGGCTTTTGTTCTCCTGCTACTCTTCGTATGCATGCAGCAATGTCCTTACTGTTTTGACAAAATATTTGCATCACTTCTGCTTAGGGATTTCATGAAATCCACAACAGCATCTGCTAGTATCTGCTTTTCCTTATTCAGAAGAGGCAGTATCCTCATGATGACAGACTGCCTTGCCTGCTCAATGTGGCTGGGTGGGAATTATCTGGAGATATTATGCCTGGGGAAAGTATAGCATTACATTTGAAAGCGATGGATGATGATATAAGAGATACAAATGAAAAAAATGAGAAGCACATTATATAAATATATACAGGTGGTTTTGAATTAATGCACTTTGCAGAAAAATGCATCTTGTCTTGCATATTCTTACCACCCAAAATCTTCTAGCATGCCAAAAAAAAAAAAATCACAAAGAGTGTTCAGCTCACAACAGAGTGGATGAGAACACCTGACCTATTGAAACACATGTGGGGCCTATTATGTTTGGTTCATACATCACTG
>NC_056523.1:270077480-270227575 GCF_019175285.1 Sceloporus undulatus
CTGCTGATAATTTTGTGGCCAGCTTGGAGTAATCTCTTGGATATATGAGGTAGGAAAAAAACAGTATGTCTGAGCCTGTAGATAACTGAACTCTGTTCTACTTCCCACATAGTTTAAAAAAGCAGCATTTCTGAAGAGGAATGAACCAGGCCAAAGCTTGATAGCTGTCCAGTAGCTTTGTTCTTACCTGCCTGACTGGCTCAATGATGCTAGCATGGGGCTTTGTACTGATGTTCTAGAGCATATGCCTACATCTCTTACCTTCCTAAGGCAAAGGGCTGATTTAATGAGCTAATGTAGAAAAAAATGGTTAGGGTTAAGGTTGAAGTGGGACCTGGAAAATTTAACTCCCACCAAGCCATGAAACTCACTGAGTAAAATACTGTTTGAAAACACTGAAATTCTGGACCATGCCAACCACTACCATGTCAGGATGCACAGAGAAACCATTGAAATCCACAAACATCTGGATAATTTCAACCAGAAAGAAGAAACCCTTAAAGTGAACAAAATTTGGCTACCAGTCCTGAGGAATAGCAAAATAAGGACTCAGCAAATGCAAATGGGAAACCACTCAGAGTCAGGGGCTTTCCCAGCAGATAATGATCACCAATTAGCAGACATTAATCCTCTTTTGCATTAGCCTCCCAGCCTGAGGCCTGCCATCAGCACAGAACAATACACATGCAAATCACTCCTGCATTCCCAGGCTCACACAGTATAGATATATCCACTTTTCCCAGGCAAGCATTCTCTGAAGATGCCAGCCATAGATGCTGGTGAAATGTCAGGAAGAAATTCTTCTAAAACTTGGACACATAGCCCAAAAAACCCACAAAAAACTATGGATACCAGCCTTCGATTTCTCATTGAGTAACCTTGTGCCAACCATTCTTTCCCAGCCTGACCTGCCACACAATATTATTGTGAGGTTATTGTTGGAACAAAGAGAGCTGTGTTTCACTGAGAGAAAAGCAAAATATAAATGTAACTAATATAGATATAAAGAAAACAAAGAAAGAAACAGGGACTCTTATAGCCTGTCCTGAGCCAAACAGGGGATGTGATTTTGGCAGAGAGGGAGACATAGGAAGCATCTCAGGTAGGAATAGTACATCTTAGAGTAATTACCCTAAAGGCACCTGTTCCTCTTTGATTTTGGAAGCTAAGCAAGGTTTGACCTGGTTAGTACTTGGATGGGATATCACCAAGGAACACCATATGCTGTAGGCTGTATCTCAGAGGAAGGAACTGGAAAAACCACCTCTGAGAATTCCTTCCCTAAGGAAACCCTATGAAATTCATGGGGTCACCGTAAGTCAACAGGCAACCTGAAGTTGCACATACAGTAGAAGATACCCTAATGGCACACAGAGCAGCTGTGAAGGGTGAACTTTTAAGATAGAAGTGTCATCTATTCCAGAAATTTTCCTGAGGGCTGCATGACTGCATATGCAAAATTTTAGTGGTGGAAGATGAAGGAATTCAGGATCTCCACCACTACGATCCCAAGCTAACTATCTGTCTGTACATATGTACCTCAATGCATGAAACATGGCAATGAAGGTAGCTGCTTTGCTCCAGCTTTAATATTTTAACCAGCACAGTTGCCACGGCTGAAAGACAAACCCTAAGCTATTTGAGTTATACTATACCAATTCAACAGCACAATTAGCTGTTCTCCCCCCCCCCCCCCAGAGAATAAACTAGGATTTTAGGGGGTTATTCCATAGATCATTGAAAGATGAACAAAACAGGAAGAAAACATTTTTCAACAGAATTGAAGGAGAAATATTGGCCATTTGCATCACTGATAAGCAAATATGTAATTGGATGCTGGTGTATATTCAAACCAAATGAAGAGAGGAAGACAAATTTTATTCTGAAAAACAACAAACTGTGACTGCCATCCAGTTAGTGACTGGCATCCAGCATAACTGATACTTATGACCACATATGTAACATTATTGGTTGTGGTGGAACCGTGGAAGGAGAAATTCAGCACCTCCACCATACCCTGCGCCCAATTGTAACAAAGTGCAAAAGGAGTTTGCATTCCATTCACTCACTCTTGCTCTTCCCTGTAGACTTAGGCAAAAGCAAATTATTGCAGCCCTTCCTGGCTTGTGTGTGCTTCCTCATTAATAACTTTTACCATCTTGACCATGCTCTTACATTGCTTGACCACATGGGTCCCTATTTTCATTTGTGAAATTCTGAAGGGTATGTTTTGTTGGTACCATGCCCTCCGCAAGCTACTTACCTGTCTGTAGATGACACATTCCTCCTTATGGCCATTCAGTGGCCAGGGAAAGATGGGGGAAAACAAAGGGCAGCCAGATAGCTAGCCATTCACATCTATGCAGTCTCCTCCTGGACCTCTCAGAACCCCATGAGGGTAATATCATCTTCCTGCATTCAGCTGCAGGTATGAAGTTGGGAGGCTGCCTGGTTGCCCTTCATCCTCCTTTGGTAGCAGAAATGGTTGCAGGAAAAAGGAGGAACCCAGCCTGCAGACAGGGTGTTCAAATGTAGGAAGGGGGATGATTCCTAGGCAGAACTTTATGATCTGCCAGTGCAAGGTAGGATCTCAGCCTGTGCAAGACTATCCTGTCTGACTACTAGCTATAGGGCAGAGATGGGAGATGCCATCTCACTTCTCCTCTCTTAAACTCCCCAGAGGCTAAAAAGAAAAATTTAAAAATCCACAATTTTTCCATGGGGAGGGGAAGGAAGAATTGCAGTTCTAGAGGGTGTGAGCCTTCTCTAAAATGTGTCCCATGCTTTAACAAAAAGATTAACAATAAATAAAATTGTTATTTCCTCCTTCACGTGCTTGCTTTCACATACTGATCCCCATTCACTTAAATTACAGTTTCACAATTGGTGTGAAATGGAGACATGGGGTTTAATAACCAGAATTTTAAATAATTTATTGAACAATGAATGTTCCATCTGACTTTCTGGCCCTCTGGGTCAAACTAGATGTCACAGTATTTGATCATGAAACAGCAACATTTTGAAATACAATAAATAATGAGCATTAACTCTAATCTATACTGAGTTCCTGTGTGAGAGGAAAGGGGTAGGGGTGTAGCGGGGAAGGCAAAACTAGGGCATGTTCCCCCCATAAGAATGACACACGCACACACAGAAATTCTCCTTCAGCCTCTAAATTCCTATCAATGCAGTATCTTAAACATTCAGTGGAGCATCTTGACATTGAGTTTAGGCATCCAAAGAAAAGAGATAAGCAAAGATACCAAGGGGATGCTAACAAAGCAAATGTTAGGGTTCTAGGTGCAAATAATTTTCAGTGCCTCACTGTCTGCAATGCTAGAAATTTGGGGACAGATGGAAATTTTATTGGTGGGGCAGACTTTTTATTTGAGAGAACAATGGCATGACTTAGCCCTCACCCATGTGGATAACTAGACCTCTGGATGGGAGAGTTTAATCTAATGTAGTTCCAGTCTAGATTCTGGGGCCCACAAGTTGCATTTTGTAGGAAAGCTTTCATTAGCACCCTGGTGAATTGTGTGAATGGTATGTGTCAAATCAGTTTCAACCTTCTGTCTCCACAAGAGAACTTCCACATCACTCCCTGCGGGGAATAGATGAAGCCAAACAGACAATCCTAGATGAGGAAACGTGACAATTCTATTTTGGATATAAAAAAAACGAAGGCACGGATGCTTCCTATTCCCTCTGCATCCAGGTCACATCTGTGGCTGCTCCCAGTTGCCTCTAAAAAAGCAATGAATGAGTGAACTCCTCAGTGTGCTGACATCATACCAGGAAAGTAGTCACTGCTTGGCTGCTTTCCAGCAAAGATTTCCTCCTCAGTAAAAAGAGGTATATGCGAGGAGGAAGCATCTGGAGTGGAGGTCAGCAAAACAGGTCTATGAGCAGAGCTGTTGAAAATGAAGAAGAGTGTGCCCCTTTGCTTGCACACGCATGTGCCCTCTCGCACGCACACCTGCTCTCCTTGGTGTTTTTTGCTATTGTTCCTAGCATCCTGTGTTTGATTTGCAATTTGTAAAGCTCCTTTGACACCCCGACTGTGAGTGCTCGCTGAGGCTGCCACAGCTGCACGACAGGCAGAAATGAGCGCAGTCAAGGTCAGGCAGCTGGGAAGCAATGCCTCCAGTTTCTCTTACTATTTACCTGCTCCTCAGTAGCTCTGCAGAACTTGGGCACTATAAGCAGGCATGTCATGTTCCATTCCCATCCCATGGAGAATTTTTAATGCTCTTCGCTACCTTCCTCTGCCTCTTCTTCAAGCAGAGTCTCCAAAGAGAAGGGATTTTTTTTTTCTGAGCTGCTCTGGTCATACTCTGAATAAAGTCTCAGGGCAGAACAGCTGCAGAACTTAATTTAGCTTCCCAGTAATGAATTCATTCAGCTCATTTATATGCAAGTCATGATTAAGTACCCACAACTTTCAAGTAAGATAAAAAAAATGCATACAATCTTTTTAAATGGAGTGAGTGTGCAGTCAATCTAGACCTGAGAGGCTTGCGTGACATTTAGAAAGTATCCACTTTGGTGCATGGAGAGTTAGGGATGAGTGGGAGGTGCTGCTATAAAGACGAGAGGGAATGCCAACTGGAGCTAGACAGATTTCAGACTGTGTGGTAGAAAATTGTTATGATCAGTTGCTTCTGGACTTTCTTAACAGTGAATGGAGGGAGGGAAATTGGCTACATTCCAACCTTTCTTTCTTAATGAAAGTGGGTTCAGACTGGGGTTCTTTTCACAACTCCCAGAGTCAAGGACCAGACGTTTCACAGTCCTTTGAATAGTTTAAGATACTGTCAAATTCTAATGAAGAGAAATTACTTTGAAGCAAGATGGAAAATATTTGTACAAAAGGCTTTAGTAAAAGAAGGATGTGTTTTACCCCCACAGGAAGAGTTACAATTTTGGAGGGTAGAGTAATAAGAAGATACTAGGCTCTGGTGATGGGGAGCACTTGGGGAAGGGGGGGGGGGAATGAAAAAAAGAAGGCGGGAATGAATTAGTAATATAATAAACAGTATTATATCTTTGTGTAACTTTGAAAAGTATATGAAAAGAAGAAGCAAGAAGAATGAAGATATTAATAACAACTTTATGATTTTTTAAAGAAGTTACTGGTCTAATTAAAATTAAATGGTTTGATATGAATAGATTTAGATAAGGTAGTAAATAATGGATAAGTAATGTGATATATCATATATATGTGGAATATTATGTAATTTTTTATATTATTGTATGTAGGTCATAATACTAATAAAGATTAAATTAATAAAAAAAGATACTGTCCAATTCTGAGTCAAAATAAATACAGTGGTACCCCGGGTTACGAAATTAATTCATTCCGCCGCCGCTTTCGTAACCCGAAATACTTCGCAAGCCGAAAAACCCATAGGCGCTAATGGGGAAAAGTCGCGATTTCGTGTGAAATAGCGCCGAAAAGCACCAAAAAAATTTTCGTAACCCGAAAAAACCTTCGTAACCCGGAACAGTTTTTTTAAATGGATTTTTTTCGTAACCCGGAAATTTCGTAAGGCGGCGCATTCGTATCCCGGGGTACCACTGTATTGGGGATAAAATCTGAAAGACAAAACCTTTCCAAATTCATTTGGGTTCAGTGATAAACTATTCATAAGAAGAAAATACATGGAGATGGAAAACATGTTTGTGGGGATTCATTTTCAGTTACAGTGCAATTCTAATGGAGGGCAACTTTGCCTCCAATTTGCTCTTGACTTTACACTTCTTCAGCATGGTGCCACCCCCCACTAGAGATGTGGGAAACAATCAGTTTTGGTGTCTCTCAATTTCTCATTTCCCCTCACTTAAATGCGTTCCATCCCATATCCATTACAATTTGCTGTTTTGAAAGGTTCTGAAATAACAACCAACAAAGTATGCATTTTCCCTCTGCATCTTTCCTAAGCTATGCAATTTTTTCCAAAGAGTTTTCCATGTTTTAATGTTGTTTTGTACATTTTCTCTGACATGCATTTTTTATGTGCACTTTCCCATGCTATTTGTAAAATAGTTTCTGTAATACAAGCATTTTCTTCAGAGAACTGTGCCACAAATTCTGGGAAGTGTGAATACAGACGCTTAATTGCATTCTGATTCATATATTGATTCAGGAAATTCAAAACGTGTTATGTTCTTATAAAAATGCAAACTAAGCAAAAATTTCCTGTTTCTATCACTGCATAGGAACAACCACTAAGCACAACACCCTCAATCTATCATTGAACCTTCTTGCTTGAACCCATCCTACCCTGGGACTGTATGGTCGGTAGAAGTATGAAGGGATTCTGTATACTTCTTGTTGTGTGCCTTCAAGTCATTTCTCACTGAGGAAAAGCTATCACAGGTTTTTCTGGTTGATTCATCCAAGATCACCCAGTGGGTTTCCATGGGTGAGGGGAGAATTCCATGGCCAAGCAGGGAATTGAACTCTGATCTTCAAAGTCACAGTCCACCAGTCAAACCACTACACCATGCTAGCTCTCTACCCTGTACACTTACAGAAGCATATATGCCTCTACCATGTTGGTGTAAAGACAGCATCCAGTCTTCTCACTTATGAAGTGGATGAAGCCTCGTTTGATACACACTGTCCCCTTTTCCACCATCACTAAATACAAAATTGTAGGGATTATAACCAACAGGACCAGTGGCAGACGCCACTCAAAAAATAATAATTCCAGGACTGGTCTTACTCTTTATACTGTTTGGCAAAAAGATGAAGTCAGTAACACAGCACACTATTATAAAACGTTGCAGTCCATTCCTAAAAGCCTTTTGGGAGAATTTAAGAGCCTGGCTGGATCAGACCAAAGCCCTGTTTAATCCAGCATTCTGTTCCCACCAGATGCCCATGAGGAGCCTACAAGGAAGAAATGAGCTGGAGTTAGGACAGTCATGTTTTCTAGCAGCATTCTGCCTCTGACATTGCTAAAGTAATATATAGTAGAGATGGGCAGGTGTTAAATCAGGTTCTGCTGGTAGATCTCAGGAAGATTGGTAATAGATTAGAAAACATTTTGGACAGTTCAGTAATAGCCCCAACCAAACAACTCTCTTACAATACCAGGCTAAAATTATACTGTGCAGTGAGGACAGCTTAGGATAACAATGAGTGGGTTTCCTGTGTAAAGGAAAGAAAGTGAGTTCATTTAATTCTGAGGACCCTTTCACACAATACGGTTATAGAACTATAATTTACCATTTTGACTACCATGGTTCTATATCATAGAATCAGAGAGTTTGCAATTTTGTGAGAGACTAAAGTTGTAAGCCAGCATGGTGTAGCGGTTTTAGTATTGGACTGTGATTCTGAAGACCAAGATACAATTGCTTCCTTGGCCATGAAACCCAGTGGGTGACCTTAGGCAAGTCACATTTTCTCAGCCTCAAAGGAAGGCAATTGTAAACCACCTCTGAACAAATCTTGCCAAGAAAACCCCATGATAGGTTTGCCTTAGGGATGCCATAAGTCAGAAACAAATTGAAGCTAAACAACAACAACAACAACAACAACAACAACAACATAGTTCTCTGGCTAAGAATTCTAAATACCCTTCCCTAAACTGCAAACCTCAGCATTCCCAAGTGACATGCCAGTTAAAGTGGAATCAGACCAGTAAGCAAAACAAATTTCTTGGGCTCAGAATTCTTCCATTTTTTTTGTCTTGTACATCTAGCGCATGTTAGTAGCTCTTGCAACTCTATTAATGAAATAAGGTAGGTCCCACATACTTTAACTCTGGCCTGGTATATCATCATGACCAGATTAATCCTTCATGAAGTTTCTATGTATTATGTTAGTGAATAAAGAAAATAAAGCAGTAAATAGTATCATCTTGGTTGTTTTAGTTTTGTTCACTGTGACCACACAACTGCCAAGACTGTTAATATACCATTTCCACATTCTCTTTAGAAAGCAAGAACAAATAATTCTGGACCTCAGTATAACATAACTTACTCCTTCTTTGGGAATCACAGAGCTCAAGCCCACGAGTACACTCTGATTCATCAGGCGTGCCTAAGATTCATAATAATGCTCCCTCTTATCATTTGCCCTGATCAAGAGTCTGCAGCTGAACTTAACCATAAAGCCTCATGTTAAATTTACACAGCTGTTCCTTAGGTCCTTTGTTCTGTACCAATATTTATTGCTATTGCTTGAAATATGTTTTTCTACATGCACACAATGTGGCATGTACTGTAGAATACAAAAAGATAAAACAGATAATATTCATCTCAGCATTTCTTCCACAATAGAGAAGGCAAGAACAGATTTTTTTTTTAATCACCTCATCCTTTTGGAGAGTATCTTGTGGAGGAAAGAGATGGGGCCAACTCAGAGAAAATGGTGATGCAGTCTTTTTGAATGGATTGTTGATTCTTCTTTTCTCACCTTAACAAACACAAATGTAGATCCACATATAGATGTGCAAGTCAAAGGGCAACATACACACAAGCACATACATACACAAAAACCCCAGTATTACTTGAGACAACACTACAAAAGTGACCTGGGAATAGTGCTAATTATTAAGGGTGATGTGCAGAACTTCTCAGAGTTTATCCAGAAATAAAAAAAATTCTGTAAGCATTTTTCCAGTTCTTTCCATCTAGTTTTTACCTGAAGGTTTGCATCCAAATTCCTTCTTGAAATATCCTGGATTTTATTCACTCCCTCATTGTGTTCTTCCTTCTCCCCCTCTCACTGATCATGTGTCCCATCTAGACATCTAATATTTCAGAAACCGATTTTCACCAGTTTCCACTGAGTATTCCTTATTATCATCCAGGAGTTATAGTCAAAGCACTGAAGTATTTTAGCAATGTTATACTGCTTAAACATGGTATTCCTTTTCCCCTCACTTGATCTCTGTTGAATATGTGCCCTGGAAACAATAGCAGTGTTTACTGATGGCAGCCATCTTAGCTAGTTCTAGGATAACAAAAGCAGCCCAAATGAAATATGTTTCATTTTGGAAAATATTGGGTTAATTTAAACTGACCTGGGAAGTAGGAAGGAAAAGTTCTTGGTAATGCCAAGAGTTCCCAGGAAATACATCAGGATATAGAAAACATCACACCAATCACATATGATCAATTTGTACAGGAACAAAACTTGGGACTTGCAGAGACGTTTTTTTTCATGTAGAGGGCCTCTTAGTGAAGGTGGCTTTAATTATTTTTCACATTTTTTTATCCTTTCCTATTTCCTTCCCAAACTCAATATGGATATGTAGCATTAAAAGCATAAGACCCATTAGCCCATTGTTCTGTTCTTACTTGGCCAAATAGATGCCTTGGTGATGCCTACAGCCAGGATATAACTGCAATAGCACCCTTCCTTGCACCAACCATTTGAGGAAAATTCAGTTGGAATATTGTGGCAGGGCTAAGGCCACACCTATGAATGGGAATCTGGACCTGATTCACAGCAGCCCAAGGTGGAGGTGGGGCTGGATGGTTGAGGGGGCATATTTCCTTCATGTGCTATGAGAAATTAATGAATCTTAGAATCCAAGTCAGTCCGTACACAAACGAACCTTCATGGGATGGTGGTCCTTGTGTGAAGTATTTTAAAGCAAAGGTTTGATATCTATAGTAATTTATGTCCACTTAATTATCATGCATCACCTGCAGCTCTTGAAAAGCTACTCAGAGTGAATTGTAAAAGCCCTCAAAAGTGGAAGGAGGCATGGAGGCTGCTTAAGGAAGGAGAACATGGAATTCGTTCCACGTGTGAACTTTGTAAAGGTATCTTTGACTCTAAGCCCATTTGGGGCAATTGTTTCTTCAGAGAACCCTCCACTGTACATCCCACATTGCTCAATAAAATCCATGACTTTCTAGAGAGACTTTTGAAGGATACAGATGGCTGCAGTAAGGAAAAAAAGAAAATAAATTTCCCTTTCCTTACTTAAGTTAACCTGCATTAGAACCTTTACCTGTGTGCATTTGCTTTGATATTAGGTGTGGGAAAATGCGGCCTTCCACATGTTATTTTTCAGATTCCATCTTCCTTCAATATGCTGATAGGTGATGCAGTCCAAAAATATCTCGATCACAAGTTCTGATGTAAAGGTTTGCACACATGTTAACATCCAAGAATAAGTTAAGAAAGTGAATGAAGGGACAGGGCCCTTTACAACCCTTGCTTTATATAAATAGAAGGCAGTAGTTACTGGTAAAATCCAATCCTCTAAACTAGTCCATCAGATCATCTCTTGTTGACACACAACACCTGAGGGAGATGGAAAGGATGAATTCCTTTTCCATGTCAATCTCAGAGGGTTGTGTTACTACAAAGTAGTATGAATTCCAGGGATCCATACTGCTTTTATAAGAGAGAACTATAATAAGGTCCTCTTCCACACCTTGTTTCCTTTCTCTGAAGAGCTGTCTTTTGGCAAGATAGTGCAGGATTTGTCTTCCTTTACTCTAAAGAACTAGCAACAGGAGCCCCTAAGTAAGCAATTAGAAAACTTGGGCTGATAACTAATATATGCAGAATAAAGTAGGGCTGCCAACTGATTATAGAGTTTTAGTTTATTAATGACACTGCTTGACTCAATTAAGCAATCAATTAATTGATTAAAAACACACTATTATGGAATTAAAATGGACCCCAGGGTGTACATGCTAGCAAGTAGCATCAGCTCCCTTTAACCTGCTTGGAATTCCTAACATAGCCTGCACATCTCACATTTGCCTCTTTGCCCTCCCATATGCAAAATAGTCTTAAGGATCCAGGAGGAATCAAACTGAGGGCAGCAGCATTTGCTCCTTCTCCTTTTATCACACCCCACAAGCCATCCACATAGGCATGTGCTTTCTACTGGGACCTAATGGCAAAGGGGGGTGGGCCACTTCACAAGGCAGCAGGCAGCAAAGAGCAGCTGCTTCAGAAGTTGAAACAGCTGCACTTCATAAATACATTAATAACTGACTATAATCAAGTCTTTCTTTTGCTAACTCCACATATGATTTAGAATGTATTGTATAGCTTGCACTGGTCACAATTTACATAATCATGATTTTATAACCACCAAGTCACCTAAAAACAGTTTGTTTTTGAAAGAGCAGCACTACACAGGATCCTGTTCTCCTCACTACTGTGTTACTGGTTTCCTCCATATTATCAGCAATGTCAGAAAGCTGTTCAGCAGGTCAATTAGCAGATCTATAGTTAAGCTGCTAAAATATCAGAGGTGCTATCCAACTGAAGGTTCAGAACCAGCATACAAAACTAGGAACAGATCAGAATGAGGTGTTGCTGCTGCAGCCGCAGCTAGGCAGCAAGCAGCTGTAGCTGGTGGCTGTTAGTTCTGGGCAGTGACCCCATGCTAGGTTTGAGAGGAGCAACCCTCAGCATATATGTACATGGGTCATTTAAACCAGTTTGCTCTGTCTTGACAATGCTGAGCAAAGCCCCGATTTGACTGCAGACTATCTTAATTTGAGCACAGTTCTGAACTGAATCTGGGCCATCCCTGCCTTGAACTGGCTTAAAATAATTTACCTTTTGCTCCAGATTTCCCAGGAGCAATGCCAGACAGCTGCTTACACAGGCATCCCCTATGTCACCCGATTCCACCATTGCCAGCACTATTCACTCCCTCTGAGATCACAATGAGGTGCCTAGCCATGTGATCAATGGTTGGTGCCTCATTCTCAACCTCAGAGGGAGCAAATCAGGCCAAAAGCATCATCTATGCTCCAGCAAGAGTGCTGCAATTGATGGGACATTTGTAGTATGAAGGTCAGAACAGATAAAAAGTTAATACATTTGAAGATAGCTAGACCCTAAAATTTCAGTGTATGAAGTTATTCACATGTCTTGACACCATCAAGACTTCAGGAGCCTACAACTTCTTCCTCTTCTAATACATTAACCCTTTCCCAATTTATGGAAATGTCATAAACTTCATCTCGCCTTTTTGTAGCTTATCAAAATATTTTCTCAGATCATTAAGGATTAATGTATTTTGGAAGAAGCTATATTTCCTAGCCTTAGAGATGGGAGGACAGGCCTTCTGATGTAAGTTAAGGTCAAAATTTTCCTTTTTACAGCTAAAGCTGGAGACATAATATCTGAATCTTTTGGGGGAGTTAGCCTACTGAGAGCCCTGCAGTAATTATTAGACAGTGAAATGATGTTATTACCTTGTTATATTTATAGCATGTTTACTGCACAGTCAATTGGTTATGATGCTTTCTGGCAAATGATAAATGGGATATGACTGCAACAGTAACAGTGGGGGGGGGAATCAACAAAGAAACATGGACACAATTAGCAGAACAGAAGGTGTGTTTTTATGCAACTCCATTTCATTTTTTTAATTAGAAAAATATTATCAACTTGCAGATCATCCTCCCACTGACATAGACTTTATTTACAAGGAAGTCATAGGGTGTGGTCATTTTGAAGGGAACAGTTTTAGGGTTACACATCTTTCTAAACTGAAACTCTGGCTTTGTGGTTCATAGTCTACCTCTAGCAACTAGGATTTGTAAAGGTAAGGACATTAAGCAAAAACAGTTATTGGGCATAGTGTCTGCCTATCATACAGTCAGAAAAACGAGGAGAGCCTGTTAAATCAGACCTTCAAAAGGTCTATTTCATCCAGCATGTGACCAATCAGAGGCCTATGGGGAGCCCACCAATAGGACATGAAAACAACACAATCCTCCAGCTTATCTTCCCCAGCAATTGAACTATAGAGTCATAACATGCATGCCCCTCATGACTGATTGTTGCCAGCAGCCTGATCCAACTCAATTATATCTACTCCTCTCAGCCATCCAAATTTGTGGCCATCACAAATTTTTTTGTGGCTGTGAATTCCACAGTTTTAAGTTCTGTGTCAAGAAGCATTTCCTTTTAATCTGTCCTGGATCTCCTAGCATTCGTCTTCAACATAGAACACTGTAAGGTTGTTGCTTTTGCCATTTACACTGTTCCCTGTTCTGGGTATTTTTCATTGAAAATACATGCTGGGGTGGGGTGGGGTGGGGTGGGGTGGGCATGGAACCAGACTATTTGATGTTCTAAATCAAACACTTTGGCACTTTACAGACCACCCGTTTGGGGCAGCCTGTACGCGCTCCTTTCCCCTCCGCATCGGGGCCTCAGCTGCCATAGCGGCAGCCTCTGAGGCCCCAATCCGCCGCTTTCCAGGCCACGGGGAAGCGGCAAAAGGCCACTTCCCCACGGCCTGGAAAGGGGTGTCGGGGCTTCATGCCCGATGGCGGCGGGGATGCGGAGAAAGGGGCCGCTCAGCCCCTTTCTCATTTGCGTCGCTGGCGCAGCCATGTAGAGACTGCGCCAGCAACGCAAATCATAGAAGGAGCTCTGAAATGGAGCTCCTTCTGGGGCCTCCGAAAGAGCGCTCCAGGCGCCCTCGTGCGGTGTGAGGACGTCACTTCTGCGCCGCCCCATATGGAGGCAGGGCAGTGGTGACGTCCCCATGGCGGCACCCGCGTGAATAGGGCGCCACCATTTTGTACAGGCACAGTCCGTACTAGGGTTAGGGGCATCAGGAAGTGATGCCCCTTTCTAACCCTACTATGCCCCTTCCTAACCCTAGTATGACCCTTCGGCGTGTCTGTAACACACCTTTGAAACAGCTGCAATTAGTTTTCATGTACGTTGTGTTAGCATGGTTAGCTTCAGGAAAACATCTTTCAACTTGGGAACCACATAAAGTCACCCAACAATTTGGTGTCATTTTAAGAAAAGCAAATCCCTGTCAGGTGGGATTATCTGTATATAGGGATGGAAAAAAGACCCTGTCAGTATTGGTTCCTTCCTAGATTCAAATTTTTTAAAAAACGTTTCTAAGCTAAATCTAAAGAAATTTGGAAATTTTGGTAAATTCTTTCAAAGGTACTAAAATGAAATTTTCTCCCATTTGCATTAGCCAAATTCAACAAGTACAGCTGTTCCCAGCATAGAAAGAACCATCAGGAGAAGAAAAAAGAGTTAGCAACCTTAATTGATTACCAAGATGATACAATACACAGAACTTCAGAGACAGAATTTTAAGAATTAAACATTCAGTTACTGGCTGTATATATCTTTCAGTTTTGTTTTTCACTACATTTGATTTTTGAAAATGTCAAATAATGAATGTCACAGGCCCAGTACAGATGGGTGAAGGCTGAGTGTCCCCATGCTCAAAGCCCTTCCCACGCTGCCCGGGCGCCATTATGCCACATGTCCATCCATACAGGGCATATAATGATGATGTCTGCATGGCGCAGCACCCAAACAGTGCAGTGCAGTGCCACGCAGATGTCATCATGGTGTGTGAGCATGCCAATGGGCCCCTGTGTGTGGTCTAAAAAGAACCTGCCGGGGAGCAGGTTCTTTTTAGGCCTCCTGGAGGCCGTGGTGTTCAGTTGCCGCAGTCTCCATCCAGGGCAGAAAGGGGCGGCATCTCGCTACCCCTTTTTGCCAATCTGTACAGCCCCTTAGGTGCAAATAAATTTGCAGTTTGGGGTAAACTGTTATGGAAAGCAAACTGAAATACAATTCTGCATTGTTACCTGGATACATCACTATCTCAGCAGCAAGATCTCCCGCTATGAATTTACTTTAGTTCTTCGTGTCTGGCTATATAGTATGTACCATGTCTTATCTCCTAATTAACAAAATGTATTAGCTCCTACATTTATGGTCCCTACTAGATACAGAAAGACTGTTCCAATCACTAAGTTGTCTGAAATAAATGGATTTGGGATCCATACACACATTATTTATCTTATATTCTGTAAACAGAAATAGGCCCTCTGTATCTATGGCGTGAAAATATTTTAAAAATATATAAATTCCAAAAAGCAAATCTTGATTTTGCCATTTTATATAAGAGACACAATTTTATTATGCCATTGTATTTAATGTGACTTGAGCAATCAGCGATTTCGGTATCCATGGGGAGGGGAGTTAACTAGAGCCAAAACCCAGTGGATACCACAGGCCCACTGTATGGGCTTTGAAAATTTGCCAGTAAAACCATTGTTCTGTTCCAATGTGACCAAGTTGACATTTGCTTTCATTTACCCTTTAAAAAGGATGCCTTTGCTAATTGTAAAGACAAAGGGAAACTCGCTGAATACAACATAAAAGCCTGGCAGTCATATATACTGTAGAACCAAAGTAATGTTTATAAAATGTGAACTTACCCACAATTCATTTCCTGCTTCTAATTCTAGTTTTGCTCCCACCCAATCCACTTGATTAAAATACTTTGTAAAGTTTGCCTGTTGCCAAAGCATTAGAACTTGTCTCCCAGGTGCAACATAGAAGTGTAGGTACCAGGCACTTAATAAGTTCTCTAGGCATGTATGAAAGCTCATTAAAGGGTGTCAAATGATTTGTTGACAATTCTTATGGATCTAAATCATGAGATGAATATATTCCAAGACTCAGTTATCCCAGCAGAGTACATGGATCATTTTTCTTTCATTAACAACGGAACAGAAACAACAATTTTATTTATATGCATGCACACTTCCATGCCTAAAAGCTTGTGCCTTTAAAATTGCCAGCACTAAATTCTACTCAGCTTCTGATGAAGGGAGAATTATGGAGTAGCAGCAGCCACCCTGTTAGCAACTTTGTCCAATGCATATTAAGAAGTAACTTAAAAGTTGAGTCCTACAGAATGTTTTGGCATCTTCTTTGAGAGGATGGCATGATCAATAATTTAAAATAATGTAATATTAATTACTTAATCCAATGTAACTGTACTGATCATAGCTGTTAATTCATGGGTATATATAATTTGATCTGTGGAATGACTTTTATGAGAGGCATAGATTTATTTACTTTATTTAGGAGCTGCCACACAGTTATAGAATCTTAGTCATTTAATCCAAGTTCTAATTGATTAATCCACTCATTAATTATAGCTGCACAAATTTGCATATGAATAAAACAACCATTCCAAAGAAGAAAAGCATATTTTATTTGATTTCATGTGATGCATACTAATAGTAGAAAAGGCACCATCTGAAAAGGGCTCTAGTTTGAGAAAGAATGACCATTCTCTCCTCTTAAAATGAAACTTTTAGATGCTGTGATCTCTTTGTTCTGTCTGAAGAGTGACAGGTTGGAAGTCACCTTTGCCTCCTTCTCTGCTTCAGGGTTGTACTTTTTTTTAACCTGTGGTAGGGTGTGAAAATTTTTGCAGGTAGAGATAGATATGGAGCTGTCAAAGCCAAACCCTCCCTATTCACTTCAAATTATGACAAATCAAAGAGTGGTAATCATGTCTGCCTATGTTGTTGTTAACTGCCCTCAAGTTGACTTAAACATATGGCAACCCCATGAATGACATACTTCCAAGTCACCCTATCATCTTCTGCCCTGCTCAGGTCTTGCAGACTCAAGGCCATGTCTTCCTTGATTGAGTCTATCTACCTGTAATGTGGTCTTCTTCTTTTCCTATTGCTTTCTATTTTGCTAACCATTATTAGAGATTATTGCATTAGCTTCACTGCTGAGAAAGACCCTGGATGTAACTTTCTTAAAGCAGATCATACCGCATAGACCCATCACCATGCAGTATGCAGTCCATATGCAACCTGGGCTTCTCTAGGCTTGTCCTGAATCTTTTCAAGAACGAGAAAATCCCATTTTTGAAAAGCTGTGAGAGAAGCCTGGTTTGCATATGGGCTGCATACTGCCCAGCGATGGGTAAATGTGACAAGATCCACCTTAAGAAAGTTACTTCTTGTGTTTATCCCTGCAGCAAAGCTAATGCGATAATCTCCATTGTCTTTTCTGGTGAATCCTGTCTTCTCCTGATATGTCCAAAGTATGAAAGTCTCAGCTTAGTCATCTTGGCTTCTAGGGAGAATTCAAGCTTCACTTGCTCTACAACCCTATTATTTGTCTTTTAAGCAGTCCACAGTATCCATAGAACTCTTCTCTAGTACAACATTCAAATTAATTTATTTTCTTTCTATCAGTTTTCTTCATTGTCCAGCTTTCACAACCATACATAGAAATGGGAAATAGAATGACATAATGAGCCTAACTTTACTACTCAGTTACATATCTTCACATTTCATGATCTTGTCTTGTTCCTTCATAAGCTGCATCCGCGCTGCAGAAATAATCCAATTTGACGCCACTTTAACTGTCATGGCTCAGTGCTATGGAATTCTGGGAAATGTACATTGTTGTGGAATCAGAGCTCGCTGACACAGAAGGCTAAATGTCTCACAAAACTACAATTCCCAGAATCCCATAGCTCTGAGCCATGACAATTAAAGTGATGTCAAACTGGATTATTTCTGTAGTGTGGATGCAACCATAGATACCCTTCCAAGTCCTAGTCTTCTGATTTCTTGATAGCAGTCTCATTCTGATTAATGACTGAGCCAAGGTATGAAAAATGTTGAACTATTTCAGTGTGTTCTTTAAGTTATGTAAATCATGTGTGGTCATTATTTTTGTTTTCTGAATGTTCAACTGTGTACCTATACATCCTATATTTATGCAAAGAGGACCCTTTGGCAGCACTGTGGCCACAAAAATACTTTAGTTGTTCTTCTTGCATGACAGGTGGTTGAATTAAATGGCCCTTGTGGTCTCTTCCATGTGGCTAGTGCAGTTGGACTACATGTTCCAACATCCGTAGCCAGCATAGCTAATGGTGAGGAAGTTGCAGTTCAACAGCATCTGGAGGATTACACAATCCCATCCAACTGTGCCCAAGGATGAAAGAACTACTAAACCCATTATAAGAATGTGCTGCAGGTCCTTAGAAATCTGCTGTTTTGCATTAACTCCATGAATGATGCAGTTAAAATATATAAGCCCCGAAAGAGGCCAGATCCAGGCAGGACTGTCACTGAAATGGTGGCTAACTCTTATTTGTGGCCCTGAGGTAATTCTTTTCCTACTCTACCCGCTGCAGTTAAAAATGACTTGGCTTTATCCTAATAATTCCATCTCAAAAAGAGCAATCAAGTTGTTGACCTTCAAGTTTGTGTTCAAATGCATCCATTAATCAAAACGCCTCTTTCCATGGTAGAGGCCTCAATTGACTGTTAGCAGCCCTGGTTGTCGGGAAAGGCATTGGCAGTTCATGGGTGGCCATCCCACACTTCACAGAAGGATAAGTAGCCTTTATTCAAAGCTTGTGGCATTTCTATTTTGGCTGCTTTAAATGAGTCAAAATCCCATCTCCTGTTTTCAAGCACTAATCATGGACTAATTTCTCGGTTAAAGCCACTCCAGGATTCCCATTCTGCCTAACAAATTGGCACAAAGCCCTGCATTTTGCTCTCCCCCTTGGCTGCCACAACAGTCTGTGGTGACTGGATATGGATCATTGTATTCAGCACTTTCCTTTTAACCTTTAACCTATTCCTAAGGACTGCTACCTGGACAATACATATTGATGATACACTCAGTGAAAAATAAACCAAAAGTAACAAAAATCAGTTGGATATTTCACATCCCATAATGGTATTTGAGGCCAGGGAGTCTTAATTCCTGTTGAGAGATGCAAGATACTCAGCTAGATTCTCTTCCCATGCTAAGACTAGTCTTTGTTAACACAGAGTCTGCTAGACATTTTTGTGCTGATTTCCTTAGCAAACTGTCTTTCTATTTTGCTAGTATCTACACAGGCTGTGTTGTTGTATGTCTGAAATGTTTAGCAGCTGGATCATGGGGATGATAGAAGTTATAGTCCTGCATATCTGGATGCTGTTAGCTTGATGAATGCAGTTTCTCATTTTATACACTGTGGAAGAAACAGCAGCAGCAGCTGTTGTTTGTTGAAGTATGCCTTCAAGTTAATTCCAATTTATGGCAATCCTAAAGCAAATCTGTTATGGGGTTTTCTTGACAAGATTTGCTCAGAGGGGATTTTCCTCCTCTCCCCCCCCCCCCCGAGACTGAGAGACTATGACTTGCCCACTCAGTTTCCATGACATAGAAGAGATCTGAACCCTGATCCAATGCTCAAACCACTACACCATGCTAGATTTCTTCTTCTTCATCATCATCATCATCATTGGTTTATACTTCACTTTTCCCCAAGACTGGGACTCAATATAACTTACAAATTAAAATGATTACAATATAGTTAACACCATAGTTAGAACTAAAACATTAACAATATTAAAGCAATTTAAAATATACATTTTAAAGGTACATAGAGCAGTTAAAATAGTACGATAGAAACAATACAGCACCCTCTTGAAAGCCCTTTGACTAAAAGCCTTCAGGACTAAAAGTCTGTTGGAATAAAAAAAAATCTCTTCAACTGCTGATGGAGTAACATCAGGGAGGGAACTGTTCTAATGTCCTTTCCTAAGAAGGAGGTCCAAAGGCTCAGGGAAGCTGCTAAAAAGAATCAACTGTACCTGGAAAGGTGGTGGGATTGACAGAAGGGCCTATTCTGAGGATCTCAGGGCCTAGGCAGGTTCACATGAGGAGATATGGTTCACTAAAACAGATAGTACAATTTTATATGCACTGCTGGTTCACATGCAGTTCCTATGTCAGGTTTACTATCTCTTGTTTAGGAACTAGGATCCAAAAACAGAAAAACAGATATTGCTGGAAAAACAGACAATGGCTGACATTCTGTTAGTGTCATACACATTTGTAAGTTGTGCTAGAATATTCACCATAATGCAACGGATATATTCTGCAGACGGTGGCAGAAGCAGAGTTGCATGTACAGCACCACTGCATTGTGTCTGTGCACTGCAGTTTCACATTGTGTTTAGTGGTGCACAATACACAATGGTGCCCAGTCATTGACATATGTGGTACAACATGGCTTTTCTGTAAGGGCTGCTGCTGCAGCACATCTCTGCATGCAGATATTTATGCTATGCTGAAGAAATATTGGATTTCAGTCATCCAAAAATTAACATACAAGAAACTACAGATTTAACAGAACAAGAGTTAAAAATAAAATTACATGAGGACACAGGCTTAAAATTAGCACCACTAAACGTAATATAAACATGCAAGGATTTTAGCAGCATTAAAAAAAAAAAAACTCAGTGAAACTAATACTTGTATTTTGAAACTATGATTGGTAAAGGTAAGACTTACTTTGTTATTGCTGTGTTTTTGTAATATACACATATATTTAATGGATGGAATCTTGGCCTAAGGAAAGTAATATATGAAGGTGAACTGAGACATTCTGTTGACCTGCAGTTGCTGGATTATATTACTACAACACAGGAGAGCCACTGAACAAAACCCCAGGGTCAAACTGCATCTGTCATCCATACATTTAGTATTATTTGTACTTCAAAGATATTGTCTTAACACCACTGTGGAAGCTACAAGTATATTTAAGGATACTATATTTTATAAAGTGCACCACTATTTTGCATGCCACTAAAAAAAACCATTGACTTTTAAATGATTACCATTATGCCTATTTTAAGCTTGTTTGTGCTCTCATTTTATTTTAATTTTTAAAAAGTTTATTCCACTAAATATGTGTACAGTGAGCCCTCTGTATCCTGGGATTCCACATCCATGGGTTCAACCATCCATCTCTTGAAAGTATCCCTCCCCTGCCCCTAAAAAACAAACAGATCCAGATTTTATCAGACTTTTAAATCCCACATCTATCCTGTAGGCGAATTGCTGTGCGATAATCTCCTAAATCTGGACCCAGTTCATAATTTCCTATACTCAAATCCATCATTATCAAAAAGTACAAGCTAGCAAAAGAAAATAAAACTGCATGTCCTATGAGTACAGCCTAGTGTTAATATTCGCTCTCAGGGAAAAAAAGAAAGAAGCACTGGGAATATGTAGAACACCACAGAGATTCCTGTTCTTTTAAATATGAAGTTGGAACAGAATTTCATATACTGTTTTCAAGCTCTCTTGGGGAGAATGGGACATTTGCATGTCACATATATAGGCCTAGTTCTGTTCTTTTCCCCCTTGAAAATACTCTATGAAGTTTCAGAACATGCATTAAATGGAATGAAAGGGGGGAAACATTTGTTCTTAACTTGCTTTTAAGCATCTGTCCTTTCCCTGACCTTCAGCGTCAAACTGAAAAGAAGTAACTTGAACTGATGTTTCTATGTCCTCTTTATGTTCTTTAGCCCAAACTTCAAAAAATCTTTTAAATAGACTAGGATTTAAACAGTCTCCTTAATACAGAAGTTATATTCCATTTTAAAGGCCACCATCACTGTCTCATGCTTCAATCTGACATCCAATGAATTGCACTGCTAGCCACAAACAGGTATCTATCCCATGCCTCTTCCCTTTCCTTTTCACCCTTTCAGTGTGCTATCCAGGGTTTCTGCTGTGTAATAGCAAAGAGATTGGACTGAGAACCAGGAAAGTTCTCAATTCAACTTTTTCTTTTCTGCCATGAATTCTGTAGGTGGTCTTAGGCAAGCTACTGTTTCTCAGGCACAGCCTCATATCTGCAATATGGTTATGGTATACCCTACCCTATAGGGTTGCTGTGAGTTCACTAAAAATATGCAGGTACGGTACCCACTTTCTATTTCAGCTAACTAAGCACATCTTGCACAGAAGGTCTCATTCATTTCAATTTGTACACAGGGTTCTGACCTAGACTCAGTCCTATTCAACATCTTTTATCAATGACTTGGATGATGGAATAGAGGACATGCTTATCAAAATTGCAGAAGAAACCAAATTAGGAGAGGTAGTTAATATCCCAGAGAACAGGATCAGAAATCAAAATGACCTTAAAAGATTAGAGAGCTGGACCAAAACTAACAAAAGGAATTTTAACAGGAAAAAAATTTAAGGTACTACATTTAGGCAGAAAAAATGTACATCTGGCTTAACAAAAGTACATCTGAAAGGGATCTAGGAGTCTTAGTAGACAACAAGCTGAACCTGAGTCAACAGCGTGATGCAGCAGCTAAACAAGCCAATGCAATTCTAGACTGCACCAAAAGGACTAGAGTGTCTAGATCAAGGGAAGTAATAATACAGTACAACTCTTTTATGCTTTGATAAAACCTCACCAGGAATACTGTGTCCTATTCTCAGCACCACAATTCAAGAAGGGTATTGATAAGTTAGAACCTGTCCAGAGAAGAGTGACTAGGCCTCGAAACAGATGGGCCAAAAGGGCCTCGGTCAGGCTGTGTTGGGGGAGTAGTGTTTAGATTACGCATGCCCCAAACACAACTGGATGCTGCGCTGAACCTGCCCCAACTTGGAAGAGCTGAGCCAAAAAGGAGCAGGAAAAAATTGCTCCTTTTCAGGGGTGTGAGCAGTTGCTGGCTGCTCCTTTTGCTCCATCTGCTTGAGGCCTAAAATGCTAAAAGGTCTTGAAACCATGCCCTATGACAAGTGGCTTAGGGACCTAAGTGTATTTAGCCTGGAGAAGAGAAGGTTAAAAGATGACGTGATAGCCAAGTTTCAGTATGTGAAAGGATGTTATATTGAAGATGGAGCATGTTTGTTTTCTGTTGCACCAGAGACTAAAAGAATATGGAACAATGGATTCAAACTACAGGAAAAACCATTCCACCTAGACATTAGGAAGAACTTACTGATGGTAAGAGCTGTTCAACAGTGGAACATGCTACCTCACAGACTTGTAGAGTCTCCTTCTTTGGAGGCTGGATGGCTATCTTTTGGGAGTGCCTTGATTGTGTATTCCTGCATGTCAGGGGGTTGGACTGGATGACCCTTGGGGTCTCTTCCAGCTCTATGATTTACAGTGGGGCCTAATAATAATAATAATAATAATAATAATAATAATAATAATAATAATTGTGTTTCCCCGCCTCTCCCAGTGGATCGAAGCGGGGTTACAGACTATTAAAATCAATACATATCACATTCTTATAAAAACATAAAAAATATTACATCAACACTCATCAATACAACAGTACAAAAATCAATCAACCATCCAGCATCCGGGGGCAAGGCAGAATATCATTGTCAGCAGGGATATTGGTCTACATTCTTCGGAGGGGAAAGCTTGACAAAAGAGTACTGTTTTAAGTCTCTTTTTAAATGTTTCCAAGGGGGTCATGAGACAGAGCTCCTCAGGTAGGCTATTCCAGATCCATGGGGCCATTATAGTAAAGGCCTTTTGGGATGAGGAAACATATTTGGAAGATGGTGTTTCCAATAAGTTCTGAGTGTGCGGGGCGGATCATACAGGGAGATGCGGTCCCTCAAGTGACTCGGGCCAAAGCCATGTAGGGCTTTATAGGTGATAACCAACACCTTGTACTGTGCCCGGAAGTGAATAGGAAGCCAATGAAGATCTCTCAAGATAGGTGTTATATGGTCAAACCTAGATGCACCGGTAACCAATTTGGCTGCCATATTTTGTACTAACTGATGCTTCCGGACTTGATACAAGGGTAGCCCCATGTAGAGCACATTACAGAAATCTAGACGACAGGTTACCAGAGCATGTACCACTGTTTCAAAGTCCCTTTGGCCCAGGTGGGGGCGCAGTTGGCGTATCAACCGAAGTTGATAGCAAGCACTTCTGGCCGTTGCATCTACTTGAGATGTCAACTGCAGGGACGAGTCCAGAAGTACTCCTAAACTGCGAACTTTGTCCTTCAGGGGAAGTGTGACCCCATCCAGGACAGGTGGAAAAATGTCCTTCCCCGGGCCTGGGGAACCTATCACAAGCACTTCCGTTTTCTCTGGATTCAGACTGAGTTTGTTTCCCTCATCCAGCCCATTACTGACTCCAAACAGGCATTCAGAGGAGAGATGCCATCCTTAGTCACTGCATCAGTTGGAGCCACAGAGAAGCATATTTCAGTGTCACCAGCATATTGATAACACTGTGCCCCATGTCTCCGGATGATCTCTCCCAGCGGTTTCATGTAAATGTTAAACAAGGTGGGGGACAAAATAGCTCCCTGAGAGACACCAGATGTCAGTTCCCTCTTGGAGGAGCAAGTGTCCCCCCAACTGCACCATCTGGAATCTGCCCGAGAGGTAGGATCGGAACCACTGGAGTGCAGTGCCCCTGATACCCAATTCCCTCAGGCATTCCAGAAGGATACCGTGGTCAATGGTATCGAAAGCTGCTGAGATGTCCAAAAGCACCAACAAGGTCACACTTCCCCTGTCGATGCCCAGACGGAGATCATCTAAGGTGACCATGGCAGACTTAACTCCATATCCCGTTCTGAAGCCGGTTTGAAATGGGTCCAGATAATCGGTTTCATCCAAGACAGCTTGGAGTTGGAAGGCAACCGCTCTCTCAATCACCTAACCTAAGAATGGCAACAAGGAGACCGGTCTATAATTATTTCTCACCAGGAGGTCCAGGGAGGGTTTCTTGAGCAATGGTTTAACTATTGCTAATTTCAAATTCGATGGAAATTAACCCTCCCTGAAGGATGCATTAATTATGAGTTGTAATAATGATGTTATTGCTTCACCACCCTGGGCGGTCAACCAAGAAGGACAGGGATCGAGAGAGCACGTCGTTTTAATGCTTCCAAGAAGCTTGTCCACTTCATCGGTATGTACAGACTCAAAGTGATCCAGTTTAATAGAGTCCACGGAAGCTCTGGATGCCTCTCCTATTGTTTCTGTTGTAATGCCGGTGTCAAGATCAGCCCTTATCCGAGAGATTTTATCTGTGAAAAAGTTGTTAAAGTTGTCACAGCAGGCCTTAGTTGGTTACAAAATAGGGTTCAGAGTGGGAGGAAGCTGAGTCATCCATTTAAGCATCCATGAACAACAAGCCCCCTTGTCCCACATGCATGTGGCCGTGTCATGCTGCCATTAGGGACAACAGAACCTGAGGTTCTGTGTTTTTTCATATCCACAGATACCAAGGTCCAACTGTATTATTCTATAAGACAACACTACAGTATTGAGCCATGCCCATGGTTTGACACAGGAGAGGGAAATACTTTGCATAGCCAAATGGTTCCCACCCTAATTTAAAGAGATAAGTATCTTTGGCTAGCCAAAGTTATGGGATGATTTTTTTAAAGAAATGCTTCCCCCAGTTCCTATCAGCAAAAATATAATATTTATAAATTAGCTAAAAATTTGCTATCCTTTGAAGTTACCCAACATCTGGTGCCTGAGCCAGCCACCCCACCCTTGCAGTGATAGGGCTGTTCCTGCTGTTCCTTTGCTCTCTCTGCTTAGGGAGCATAGGAGACAATTTCATCGTGTTTTGAGGGCTTTCTTGTTTCCTAAGGCCCAAAAAAGACGGGCAAAAAGTGCCAGCTTTGGGCTGCATTGGGGTTGTGATGTGCAGATGACACACACTCCTGGATTGGCCAGAAGACACTTCATGGCCGCCTAAGGCAGCCTGAAGACAGCCAGAAAAGAAGCAGAAGAAAGCCTCTCCTTGCTGGTGGCCTGTTTAGAACCTGACAGCAGCCAGCTTCAGGATCGTAGCGGCTGGTCACTGTGGTCTCAAGCCGATCAGGGGCCAGAGGCCACTCCAAGCCCCCTGTCTGATCCCTAAAAGATTCGATTTCTGGATCACTTCTGCTAGGAAACAAAAAGCTTCTCTTCACCCTAAAATGGCCAGGAGAGCAAAAAGTGAAGCAAATTTCCACCCCACACCCATCTAGGTGGCATTTTGGAGGAGCATCTTTTTTCAGTTGTAGAGGGGATCACATGCAATCTACTGAGCCACACTTTCCTCACCCCTGTCCTAGATTTCTGGGGTTACCATCAGGAAAGTGGGCATTCTTTAGCCAATTGTGAATCATTCCCTACTAAAGGGTGGCACTCCAGTACCTGAGAGTATCAGAGCTCAGACTCACAGGTAGTCAGGAGTTGTTCCCATGGCTGGCTTCATCATTTGTGCTTACTTTCTCCTCTGAGAGAAAAGCTATTTAAGGGGAAGGAATAATAGCAGCAAATGGAGATTCAGCTTCTGTGATCATGAAACTATCCATGTATTAGCTTGTTTCTTTTATTTCATCTTGGGATAAAGTTTGATGTTCAACCAGTTTTTAGAATACTTTCTATTTCTGATTCAATTTTTCTAATAAGAAACATGTTTTTCTATTTTACTGTGTATAGAGAGCCAGTATGGTGTGGTGGTTTGAGTGTTCAACTGTGAGTCTGAGAGACCAGGTTTGGAATTTCTGATCAGCCATAGAAACCCAATGGGTGACCTTGGCGGAGTCACACTTTCTCAGTCTTACAGGAAGACAGTCACAAACCTCCTCAGGATAAATCATGCCAAGTAAACCATGATAGGGTTGCCATGAGTTGGAACTGACTTGAAGACACATACCAACAAATAGAATTAAATGTTCTTTGCAGAATTATTCTTTGTCTACTCAGCTGCAACCTGTTCAAACACCATTGAAAGACCCCCCAAAAGATAGCCAGAAATATGATTAATGTTGAGATAGAAGTACATAGTTGAGTTATTTTATCATTAAAATTTATTTAAAATATTTTAGCCTATTCTTTATCATGAGATCTCATGGTGGCAAACAAACAAAATAAAATAGACAATTTAACCATTTCAAAATCAATAAAGAATTTAAACAAGATAAAACATATTAAACAACTCAAGTTCAAACAGGCTAAAAGAGTTAAAAGAGCTAAACAGCCATTATAATACCATTTGTATAATTTTTGAATTTCCAGTTGTAGGTCAATTCAAAGTTGAAAGCTAGAGTATTAACTGAAATTTTTCTTTGGCCACTCTTTCATCTGGAGAAATTCCAGATTTCCTAACAACTGAAATACTAACTAAACTGCCACAGAGCAAACAATCAACACAGCACTTGCACATCAGATCAAAACTATTATTGTTTTCCGGCTGCATCAGTTCACTGGGGAATGAGTTAAGAAGCAATATTGACAAAAGAGCATCATATTTGCTGGGAAGGAGCTATTTTTAACTGGGTAAATGCTATAAAGAGTCACATACCTTATTTATATGCCAATGAAGTTTTAAAATATAAAGGACCTACTTAAAGAGCTAATGGAGTTTATCAATCTTTTTTCCTATTCTAGTTGCTGTATCAAAAGGTAAACCTATACCAAAGATTGTTAATTTACTGCCACAACTGTAGCTACATTATGGAGCACACTGGGTTGGCTGCTCAGACAGAATGGCAAAATAGCTTCTTGATCTTACTGAAAGCAAACTTGGGATAACTGGGCTGTTTCTGCTGAAACCAGAACCAAACTCTGTGCAGCTGTGCAGCTTTTGTAGCTATTCTTTCTCCTGCTACAGTAAGCTATCACAACATTTGATTTGATTCTCCTCAAGCAATCATACCCCTCTCTCTATGTTTGTGTGTGTGTTTGAGAGAGAGAGAGAGAGAGAGAGAGAGAGAGAGAGAGAGATTTTTTCTAAAAACTCTACCATCTTTTTTTTTTTTTTTTTTTTTTTGCATTTAACTGCCCCTATCAGTTTGATATGTTGACGCTTTGGCACACTGTGTCTTTCTTTTTAACATTAAAAGGGATCTTCAAATGTGGTCCGCCTCCTAGCCAATCAGAGATTATACAGTAAATATGATGACATCAGAGAACTATATAGTCAATCAGAGATTGTTATTTGCTCATTCACTGTTGCCAAAGGAGGCTTTATGGCACCTTTCTTCTAACAAAGTACTCTTCAGATAACTAGGATGACCTCTCCCACCATCCTTAGTTGTCCATTCTGGCTGGGGGGTAACAAGAGCTAAATTCCAAAATACTTGAAAAACTCCTCATTTGCAAAGACTGCCTTTTCAAAGCATTTGCACTGAACAGGATGTGTATGGTGTATATTTATTTGTATTTGTTTTTACAGAAATTTACAGAAATTACCCCTCAGTAATGTCTTTGAAACTTTGAATCTGTCCTTTTTAAGTTTATAGGGTATGCATTCCCATTGCTGGGGCAATTAGCCATCAGTTCTGTTCTTGCCATAAGGAACAGTGGTTCTTGGTCAAGGAATTAGGAAGTTGCTTGCCCTTGGTTTGGCTGGAAAAGCAATTGCATAACATGAGGATATATTCTAGATTTGTCCATTTGTCTCTAGAGTGGACTATATGGCTCACAGTGCTTCACACCAGTTTCAACTAGCTGGCCAGTTATAACCTTTCCTGAGCGGGAATAACATAGGAGATTATCAGATAGGGTAAACGCATACTCCTGGCAAAGTTACACAATCGCTCAGAAGATTTTCAGATGACACTGTGCTTATTCAGGATTTGATCCAGCAATGCTCCAGCAACAAACCATTCCTGGGACTTCCCTGTGAATGGTTTGTTGCTGGAGCATTCCTAGAACTTCATGGGTTAAGCCCTGGATAAGAGGGATATATCTGAAATTCTTCAGCATGAACACACAACTTTGCTGGGAGTATGCTTTTTACTCCCAGCTTTCTCCCCCCATTTGATAATCTCCTTAGCCATAGTACTTTATGTGCTTGTAACTTTCCATGAGGCTCTTTGAAGACCACTTGGAAGCTGCAGCTAGTGAAAAGCAGAGAGCTAGACTGTTCGCCAGAACAGCATATATAAACCACATAACACTAGTCTTGAAAGTGTTGGACTGATTGTCAATATACCCTGGTCTGAATTTAAGATGATGCTGGTGATATTCAGAGTCCCAAATAGCTTGAATTACAATATCTGAGGGTGTGTCTTTCTCTGTATACAATTGCCTTAGGGTTGAAGTCTGCTGGATGGGCCCTCTTGTGTGTCCCACCAAAGAGGGTGATACAGTGTGTGCAGGGTGACCAATGTCCTAACCACAAAGGAGGACAAGGCACTGTAAAATGTAATCCATTCAATAAGATGGAGGACATTACAAAGTAAAAGCTCAAAACACCTAAAATAATGTAATATATTCATGTTCTTAGTCATGCTCAAAATAGAGGATATTTTGGAATTCTTCCTGGACAGAAAGTTGAAATGTAGGACATGTCCTAGAAAAGCAGGACTTCTGGTCATCCTAGGTGTGAGGATGTGGGAGAGGGTTTACTCTGCTGTGGCATCATGACTGTAGTATGCCCCTCCTTGGATGCCTGATGGCCATTAGCATGGGTATCATAAGCTTTACCCTAATTGATTTAATCTAAATCTGCAAATATGCAAAGTTTTGAATAGTCTTATATGGGTTTTAAACTGTTTTGCTTTAACTTAATGGAAGTTATCTATAGCTATCTTATTCATAAAAACCAAATTTGAAAATAATGCAGTAGGCCAGGATCAATCAAGCATACACTGTACCTCTCACCTAAAATAATGTAATATATCAGTATCAGGAATGGCATTTAATGCACAACTGAATTAATACAATGTGCTGCTTTCAATTAAATGTGTATCAGTATGTGAATCCAGAGGGAATGTCAATATAGATTATTGTTTTCAGTGTGCTTTGCATGCAGAGATGCACATACTATCTCATTTGTGTTTGGCTTCAACCAGTGAGGTACATCTGATTGAACTGGAGAGTTTGGTGATTTAACGTGCCTCACTCCTTGGACATTACAGAAGAAGAACAGGAGCACTGGTCTGTTTGCAGGCCTATTCCCCCTTTCTTTCTGACTCCCACACTTTGATGAGATATGATAAAACAAATCAATAAAAACTGGCCAACAGGTATTTTTTTTACAAAATTGAAAGTAATCATGAAATGCCCCCCCCCCACACACACACACAGATATTTTAGCTTACTACTAGTTATATCCTTTGCTTTTGGAGCCATTAATTTATGAGAGTTACTCTTCTGCAATGCCATCCCACACTGTTCCAACAATTTCTGAATGAAAGCAAGCATGCTAGCCAAGGATGAAGAAACTATAGACCTCCATATTTTGCTGGAGTTCCCAAAAATTCTAACCAAAGTAATCAGTGGCAATGTGTGCTGAAAGATGTAGTCCAGCAATATCTACAAGGCCACAGTTTCCCCATCACTGATGAAGATAGTGCCAATCAGTTAAAAAGACCACATGGTTGTCACAGCCATGTGGTTGTTCCATTCATACACTTCCAAAAGAGTGTAGGATCATATGGTGAGCAAAGTAGTTCCCACAGTACTGTGAGTGAATGGAAATGGGGCCTGTTTTGCTATATATTGGTCTGCAGCGGCAATACAGCTGGCTCTCAAAATCCATGGATTCTGAATCCACAGATTCCACCATCCATCCATGGCATGAAAATATTTTAAAAGAAATATTCCAAAAAGCAAATCTCGATTTTGCCATTTTATAGAAGGGACACCGTTTTACTATGCCATTATACATAATGAGACTTAATCATCTATGGATTTTACTATTCACAGGGAGCCCTGAACAAAACCTCAGCAGCTACCAAGAGCCCAAAGCCATGCTCCAATATTTAGGTTAAATGCATGTTTTTACAATGTAGAAAGGCTTGTGGCATGCCAGCCATCACTTAAAAGTATTTAGTTCTAGTAGTTAATTGATGTGATTTATTTCAGTGTTTTTAAGATGATTTCTCCAGTTATATACACTTTTTCTTTGTTTTATAGGCAGAAGTCCTTGTGAAAGTCAAAAGCTTTGGGGTAGTATATTATTACATCAATGATCTATGGCTCAGAAAGAAGATCTTTTGCTAGTAGCTGGCCAGTTTCCCAGTTTAATAAATATACTACAGCTTATTTGGTATTAATTTGTGGGATGAAAAATCTGTTATCTCCAGCAGTCATCAGTATTACCACCACCATCATCAATTACTGCTGGTACTACTATTACTTGTATAATTGCCTTTGTGCATGATCTTCACCAGAGCATTGACAGTGGGAGTGTGGCCCTGTTAGTGATTTTGGACCTCTCAGTGGCATTTCATATGTTGGCCGTGATATCTTTCTGGAATGCCCAGGGAATTTGAGAATTGGAGGCACTGTGGAGTTTATCAGACAAGGAAAATTGGAAGTATAATCCAATGGCAATCTGAACGCTATCATGTGGTTTAACATTATTGCGTGATAGACTACCACATGCAATTATGGGCAATGGGAAGTCAGTTCGAATGCAATCATGGGGTTTCACGTTATTGCATGATAGACTACCACACACAATTTCGGGCAATGGCAAGCTATTTTCAGGCAATGGGAAGTCAGTTCGAATACAATTCAAATTCACATAAATTCGCTGAACTAATGAATTCACGTGAATGTGTTCTGGCCCCACTTTCTTTTCATTCGAAATTAAGAGAAATTCCTCACATGTGATAAACTCCTGTGATTCAGGTCATATCTCTTGGGCAGATTCCAGGTGGTAGTGGCTCTGAGGCTCAATCCACACTGCAGAAATAAAGCAGTTTGACACCACATTAACTTCCATGGCATAATGTTATGGAATTTTGGGATTTGTAGTTTTTCTGAGATATTTAGCATTCCTTGTCAGAGAGTTCTGATGCTACAAGAAACTACAAAATCCAGAATTCAATAGCACTGAGCCATGGAAGTTAAAGTCGTGTCAAACTACTTTATTTCTGCAATGTGGTAGCAGCCTTGAGTTAGTGTGAAATAAAGGAGTTTGAGTTATGTCAGTGGAAAGGGTCTGATTTGGCTTGAGAGGAGAGAGTTGGGTGTTTCAAGTGTTATATCTAAATATGTTGTTTTATGTCTAATTTCTGTAAATAAAGTTTTGTTTTTAAACACTTTTGGCCTCTGGAATCACTATCATTCCAAGAGCTGGGTTTCAGACAAGGTGTCTGTGGTGACAGCATTGAACGTGGGAGGGTAGTATCATGTTGGGAATAACAGAGGTGTAAATCTTCTTAGGAACCTTGAGGGCATTTAGACTGACTCCACAGTTGGTGTCACAGGGGTGAGAGGAGGAGGACCTTAGCTGTAACAGAGGTGGGGATCAAGGAAAGCCCTCACACTGTGTGTTTGCAGAGAACACCATAAGGTCTTCCAATGTGATGGTAGATTGAATGTAAAGACCCCCCAGATTTGGCCACAGTGGTGGGATCATATAGGTAAGGAACTGAAAGCACATAGCCAAGGAGCAAACAAAGAGGAGATAAGGTCCACATGCTCTAGGATGTTGTTGTTAACTGCCTTCGCATCAATCTCGACCCATGGTGACCCTATGGATGAGACATCTCCAGCCCCCCCCCCCATCCTCTACTGCTCTGCCCAGCTCTTATAAACTCATCTCCTTGGTCTCTTTAATAAAGTCCATCCATCTAGCATATGGCCTTCCTCTCTTTCTACTTCCCTCCAACTTTCCTAACATTATTGTTTTTTCCAATGGTTCATGCTTTCTCATGATGTGTCCCAAGTATGACAGTCTAAGACTTGTCATTTTGACTTCTAGGGATATTTCTGGCTTGATCTGATCTAGGACCCATTTGTTTGTCCTTTTGGCTGCCCATGGAATCTTCAACACTCTTCTCCAGCACCACATCTCAAATGGGTTGATTTTCCTCCTAGCTTTCTTGACTGTCCAGCTCTCACATCCATACATGGCAATAGGGAATACAATGGCTTGTATGAGTCTGACTTTTGTGCTGAGTTGTATATCTTTGCATTTTAGGATCTTTTCTAGTTTATTCATGGCTGCCCTCCCCATTCTTAATCTTCTTCTGATTTCCTGGCTGCAGTCCCTGTTCCAATCAATGTTTGATCACAGATATGAGGACCCTTTTACTATTTCTATTTCCTCATTATCTAGTATGAATATGTGTAAGTTCTTTGTGGTCATTATTTTTGTTTTCTTAATGTTCAACAGTAAGCCTGCCTATACACTTTCTTCCTTGATTTTCCTTAGTAGTTGTTCCAGGTCTGTGAGGTTCTCGGCTAGAATTATGATGTTGTCAGCATATCTAAGACTGTTGATATTTCTTTCTCCTATTTGCACTCCTCTCTCGTTCATGTCCAAGCCTGTTTTCCTTACAATATGTTCTGTATATAAGTTGAATAGGTAGGGTGACAGGATGTAGCCTTCTCTGACTCCTTTGCCAATTGAGAATCATTCTGTTTCTCTGTGTTCTGTCCTGACAGCAGCCTCTTGTCCTGACTACAGATTCCTCATTAGGACCATCAGATGTGTTGGTACTCCCATGTCTTTAGGTGCGTTCCATAGGCTTTCATGATCAAAGTCAAAGGCTTTGCTGTAGTTTATAAAGCATATGCTGATTTTCTTTTGGAACTCCTTGCAATGCTCCATTGACCATCATATATTTGCAATGTGATCCCTGGTGCCTCTTCCTTTCCTGAACCCTGCTTGGACCTCTGAGATTTCTCTCTCCATGTGTGGTTGAAGCCTATGTTGCAGAATTTTGGGCATAATTTTGCTTGCATGGGAGATTAGTGCTAGGGTTCTATAGTTGTTGCAGTCTCTTGTGTCTCCTTTTTTGTGGATGGGGATGTATATTAATCTTTTCCATTCTGTTGGCCATCGTTTTGTTTTCCATATCTGTTGACATATGTTGGTTAGCACCAGAGTTGACTCTGTCAATGTGGATTGCAACATTTCTATTGAAATATCATCTGTTCCTGGAGTTTTGTTTTTTGCCATTTCCTTTATTTCAGCTTCCACCTCAGTTTTTAGAATTTGGGGTTTATCTTCATATGGTTCTTCGTTCCATGTGTCCTTCATGTTGTCATCTCTTTTATATAATTCTTCTGTGTATTGCATCCATCATCTTTTTATTCATTCCTAGTCTTGGATTATGTTATTTTTATTGTTGCTGGTTGCTGCTTCCTGAGGCTCCTTCAGGATGGGGGAGGGAGTTAGATGGAGTCTTTTCCCACCTCTCCTTGATGCTTCCTGAGGATGGTCTTGCTGCTCTAGGATGGTCAACTGTTTATTCCATGTTTAAAAAGGATTTCTATGGTCCTGTATTTTGGAGAGTGTTCACAACTCCAGTGATTTCTTTTGAAGACCCTTGAGGAAGAGCTAGAGTGGCTGAAACGTGTTGGGTTTTTAAACACTGAATAAACAGTTGACCATCCTAGAGCACATGGAGCTTGTCTCCTCTTTGTTTGTTGCACAATGGTGGGATTGTCTAAGTGGAACTCCCCATGTTTGTTGCATACAGTTGTGGGGACAAGGGTGGAGCCCTCATATCTGCTGAAGCTAGCAATGGTCTATAAACTAAGGACTTTATCATATGGGGGAAATCGGGGGTTTAAACGGACATTAGCTCATGAAAATAACGTGATTGTGGCAAAGATTTTCACATGCATTGCGATTAAAGGGGACTTACCCTGGCAATAAACAGGTAATAACCAGCAACAAATCATTAATGAGGAAATCCCATGAATGATTTGTTGCTGGTTATTACCTGTTTATTGCTGGGATAAGTCCTCTTTAATCATGACATCATGTGAAAACCTTCATCGTGATCATGCCATTTTCACAGGCTAATGTCAGTTTAAACCCCCACTTTTCCCCATGTGATAAAGTCCTAAGACCCTCCTTCCACAACTGGTAGAGGATGATCTAACTCTGCATTTCATTTCATTATAATTTCATTGCATCAATTTTTGAACTTCTCAACACACATTTATAAACTAGACATTATGGCAATATTTACCACTGCAACATTCTGTTGCTACAGATATATGGACCATCAGCTTTGAGTGCTTCAGCCACTCCTGCTATGCCAAATGAATCAATTATAATCTCAGGGAAACTGAAACCAACCTGTATAGTTTATAAATGGCTGTTGCTCTAGGGTTGCAGGATTATACAATGATGTATATATTAAAATCATAGAGGTGGTTTAAAGAGCAGGTAGAGACCCTGAAATCTTTTGTTTGTTTGTTTTTAGGCTGCATGTATAGCTATACATTTGGCATCAATGAAGGTCTAAATTTCTCTGGCAGGGCTAGTTTACACAAGCTATTTGGTGCTTGCAGAAGATCAGTTCTGCTGTGTAACATGTTCTCTGGTTTGTAGGTTTACAATTACAGCTTTGCAATCACTACTGCAATCTCTATTTACACATTTCATTGTGTAGCGCCCTCCCCCAGGCTCTCCCCAAGCCTCCAATATGACTTTATTGACAGTAACAGAACTAACTAAACATTTGATGCCTTTTCCCCACAGGGTGCTTTAACTGTTAGCAAAAAATGATTTCTCAGAGTTGCTTGTACACATTTGGAAACAACTTCTGGTATGTTTTTGAGATACAAAAAAATCATTCTTGTAATTGCTTACCAGAAGGGGAAAAACAGTGGAATTTGGAAGTCATTTCTAAAAGTCTAGATTTTCATCTTTCTGTTGGAGAGCAAAATGTATTTATCATGAACAATCAATTTACAAGTGACTTATCCAATTTTAATAAGAGAATATAGATTTGTCTGCTGAAGTCATGCTCAATATTTCTGGGTGTTTCTGGGCAAACTAAAAGTTCAATGTGACTGACAGACAGAGGTATTCCACTGAAGTATTATACACATTATTAATCCAAGTGAGGGTAGATGACAAATGCACACTGAAGCCACCATTAGGATGCTAAGATTTTTCTGATTATTTTATATTTCTGAAATACAGTGGACCTTTCTCTAATGCAGGTGATCTGTTCTGCCCCCCCCCCCCCCCGGGAGGAAAAATGTGTGTATGCTTGTGCCCCATTGAAAATAATGGAGTGCAAGCCCACAGTGCTGTGCGATGTGTGTGGCATGAGCCCGTGTGCTATTGTTTCCCCTGCACAGCTTCTGCATAGACTGGAAGCCATGTGTGGTGCACCCATGTATGACGCAGGTGCACTGTACAACTTGAAGAGTTATAAACGTACCTTTATGATAACATCTAAGAGGATACGGATGGTAGCAAATGGTAAGCTGGTGGGGGAACAGTGCCAGCATTTCATAGTTTCACTTTCATTGCTTCTAGAAGCTCATCAAACACCTTTCAGATGTCCATGCTCAGTTCTATAGGATTTTTGAAGGGTAATTTCCTAGTAGATTGTGCTGAGTGTTTTCAAATTTTCTCACAGAAAGCACCTTTACCTCTATAATATATAAGCAATTCAATTTTAGCTTGCCTATAGCTTTCTAGCACTTAATAGTATTCTTTTGCTTGACTACCTCATAGTAATGCCTTTAAAATGTAGGCTTAACTGCTATGGTTAGTTGCTTATCCTGGGCAAATTAAATTAAGCCTCTGGCATATGATTTAAATTTTGTTTCAGCTAATTGAGCATCTAATGGGTGAGGATGAATATGAGTTATACTCAAAAATTTCGTTTTTAAAGCTTTTCTGATTAAGAACCATTCAGATGAGTTAAAAGAAGCATTTACACAGATAGTTTTCAAGTTTCATATGAATCACTGAGCCCTGGAGAAGACTCTGTAGCTGTGTGGATTATATGGTGAATATATTTAACCACCTCCCATTTTTCTTGTGTTTCCATGTTTATGCATTAATAGTTAAGAACCAGTTAGTACAAACAGCACAAGTGCTATTGAATTTATTTTGTAATGGTTTACTACCGTCAGCCCTCCATATGCATGCATTGTCTGATGTCATGAAGAACTTCACAAGCCTACAGTCAGGTGGCTAACATGATTTTGCAAGAGCAACAAAACATTGTTATGGCACTGAATACACCAATCAGTGAAACAAGTACAGTGGGCCCTTGGTATCTGCTGGGGTTTGGTTCCCATGGATACTAAAATCTGTGGATGCTCAAGTCCTAATATATACAGTCCTTAGATGGCCCTAAGCTCCTTCCAAAATCCCCAAATTTGGAAAACTGAACACACCCCAACAATGGATATGTGGAAACTCAAAATTTTAGACATTATGGAGATGGACAAACTTACCTGCCTCATTAGAGATAAATCATCCAGCAGCTGGGAAGAGGATTGGAAACAAATATTAAATTATCTCGAAAAGGAAAAGTGAATTTTGATGGATGTAACATAAGTTACTTTATATAATGCTGTGTTATGGTGTAATAATTATGTTATGAATAATCAACACAAATCTAAGAACAGACACAGTGTTATTCCAAGTGAGGCCTGACCAAAGCAGAATACAGTGGTGCTGTTACTTCCCTTGATCTAGACGCTATACTTCTATTGATACAGCCTAAAATCACATTGGCCTTGTTAGCTGCCACATCTCACTGTTGACTCATGTTCAAGTTGTGGTTTACTAGGACTCCTAGATCCCTTTCAACATAGTCTCCTTAACCCAGGTCTCCCATCCTATATCTGTGCATTTCATTTTTCCTACCTAAGTGCAAGTACAGCGCGCCTGCGTCATACGCGGGCGTGCCTTATGCGGCTTGAGCATACACGCTCAAGCCGCGGGGTGCGTGCAGGGCGGAAGGGGCGGCGCGTCCCATTCAATTGAATGGGCGCGTGCACCCATTGTGCCCCGCGCGCCGCTGTGCACGAACCTCATTGTTTACAATGGGGCTTGAGCATAGGCAGAATTTGCCTTACGCGAAGGGATCCAGAACAGATCCCCGCATAAGGCGAGGGCCCACTGTACCTTACATTTCTCTGTGTTGAATTTCATTTTGTTAGCTTTGGCCCAGCTTTCTAGTCATTTCAAGTCATTTTGAATTTCGATCCTGTCTTCTGGAGTACAGTGTGTCCTTGACTTACGTGGGGGATCCGTTCCGCCCCCCCCCCATGTAAGCCAAATATCGCGTATGCTCGAGCCCCATTCAAGTGAATGGGTCTTGTGCATGCAGTGGTGCGGTGGTGCAACAGCGGGCGCACGCCCCATTCATTTCAATGGGATGCGCTGCTCCTTGTGCTCCTGCGTGGCTCTACATGGATTTTCATGTAAGCTCATAGCCATGTATTGCGTGCCTGCATATAACACGGGCGCACTGTATTAACTGCTACTCCTAATTTGGTGTCATCCATTTTGAATTGTGGGGCCCAGAACTGGACCCAGGATTATTATTCCAGGTGAGGCCTGACCAAAGCAGAATAGAGCGGCACTATACCTCCATTGATGCAACTGCAGAAAAGTACTTCATTTAAAACAAGCAAGCATACAAACAAACAAATAAATAATAATAAAAATGGTTAATAAAAACCAATAAATAAATATTTTTTTTAAAAAAATCCCCAAGTTAAAAAAAAATCCATGAATTGCACACCCAACCGAAAGTGGTGATCCAGTCACTTCTGGACAAAATTTTAGAGCTTTTTTGGTGGGAGGGAGCAATTAATGGCAAATTGCCATAAAGTGTGTCCCAGTAGTGAATTTGAAAGCTGAAAAAATATGGCCTTTGAGGTGAAATGGTGGTTTGGCAGATTTTTATTTAACTTCGACTTTTGGGGGGAGCTTGGGGCCGTCTAAATAATTGTACATGTGACAATCAGTATGTCCTCCAATCTTTACCAATGTTGCTTATATCCTATAGACCAGGGATGGGGATTCTGTGGCCTTCTAGATGTTGTTGGACAGCAATTCCCAGCACTCTACACGATTGGTTATCCTGGCTAAGGCTGCCATGAATTGCAGTCTATTATCTGGAAGGCAACATGATCCTCATCCTGATATAAGGAAGGAAACAGGGTTTACAGATTTATTTATTTTGTCTTCAGCAGACAATCTTCTACATGCCATCTCAAGCCTTGCTAATTCAGCATTTGGAGTTGTCTATCTGTGTTGTTTATCACACTGAGGTTTTTGCAGCTCAGATCCAGGGTGACTCCTGGTTCAGCTATGCGAATTCACGTTGTAACGTTAATGTTTTATCACACCTGGCTGCCCTTCCATTGCCCTTCCAAATCGAGGAGGAATCGAATCCAAGGCAAGTCACATGATGTGAATTCACGCAAAGCGGAGTGAGTGCAAATTGGATTACACCGGTGCATACCATGCGGATTCAACGATTCAAATCGGCACCCTTGCACATGCTCAGTGGAGGTCTGAACACATTGTGACCTTGTACCTTTCCGGGATGAAAAGGAACGTAAGTTCTTATTCCCTGTTTTGCGTAATTGTGTGATTGCTTGAATATTTGCCTCGTGAATATTTGTGTCTTCTTCATCCCCCTTTTTTATTTTCCCTTCCATTTCAGCAATTTCAACACACACATAGACAGACAGATCTGTATATTCACATGCACACACTTACACACATATATATATATTCCCAAAAAATGAGTTGCCCTGAAAGTGAAAGGACCACCAGAAGGAAATGGGGGGAAATTGCAGCGCCGCATCATGGGAAATTTGCAACCCAGGGGGTTTGCGGTAGTGTACCAGAGCAGAAGCAAAATTGCATTCCACACCAGGCCAATTCGGAGTGAAATCGAAGTGAGCTTGAAAGCGAATTCTGTGAATTCACTTTTTCCCGAATTCATCAATATGATGAGTCACTTTGGATTCACTGCAGAAGTGCCATGAAAGGAGCCCCCATAGAAAGGAATCGTGTGTGATAACACATCACATTATTGTGTGAATTCGTATCGTTGGAGCCGCAGTCATGTCGGATCTGAGCTGCAAAAAGCTGCAAAAACCTCAGTGTGATAAGGCTCTGTGACAGAGGGCATAAGGCCATATACCTTCAGCTGAGAAAAATAGCATACATTTTGCATGCAGGACTTCTGGGGATCAAGCCAGAATTACATAACAAAATTAGATATAATGTGAGTCTGAAGTGCTGGTTTTAAAATTTAGGAACACTACAGATTATTTTTAGAAAGATCTGGCATGGAGTAACAAAGTGTTGTGTATTGCTGTGCTAATATGTTCATAAACAGCAAGTGGTACAAGCAAGGTGGGGGAAACCCAAGGGGAACATGCTTCTCTAAAATCCATTAAGGATTGAGCAGGCTCAGTGACTATAGAGTGCTGACAGTAGAGCGGGGGAGATGTAAAAACATAGGAGAGGGAAATGGAATGGAGTGTCCTGAAAAATATGTAACTGGCCAACTTTTATTCAGAATAGGAGTACTCCACAAGTATTCTTATAATTCCTACTAAAGATATAATCTACATAGCTTTAATTCATACAGTGCTGCTTTTATGTTGCAGAACTCAACCATGTTTTGCACCTTGACTAGGGATACCAGAGTAAAAACAAGAGATGGCTCCTGCATCTGTAAATGGTTGTGTAGAAGAGGAAATTTCAGCAGACTTTGCTTGTTACGTAGTTGTATGACAAGCAGCCCTTGCTGAAATTGGATCTTCTACACAACCATTAAAGGCACAGGAACCCTCTCTAGTATTCAATCTGGCAACCCTAAAGTCTACAGATTTTTCACAAGTCAATGAAAAATGCAGTTTTGCAACATTCTAGATCCCAAAGTGTTCTTATTTACAAACATAAATTTTTTATCTTGTACTTTTTTTCTGTTGAAAAGAGTTCTTGTTATTGTTGTTAACTTACTTTTGGGTGCACTATGAACAAGCTACCCACCTACTCTTGACAAAATGAATGACCAATGTGGTAGCAAAGCTAGTCTAATCAGCCCCTGTAAAAAAAAACCATTGACTTCTGTTTCAAGGTCTTCCTTTTTCCAATTAGTCTCCCTAAATTGATTATTTAATGCATAACTAATTTCAAACTTGCACTGTCTTACTGATGGACATAGTTGCAGTTCATTTTGTGGAAGCCACGGCACTTATGGCTCACATTTATCAAGCGGTGGCATTTTAGAAGTCATTATGGGTGCTGTTCTTTTTCTGAGAGCAGAATTAAAAGGAACCAGTTCAAAGCACACTTACAAGTAAGCTGTAATTACTTTTAAATTCAAAGTTCTGTTTGGGCTTGACATCGAATGTTGTAGTCAGAGTTCCATTCATCCAAATGGACCTCCTTTTCCTCTTATTGCATCCCCTTTATATCGGCTCCAAAGTGGTCCCTCAACCCTCTGAAACAGGTTTTGAGGACAACTGAAAAGCTACCATGTATGAGGGAGAAAATGCTATTTTTTCATATTTGTGGGCATGGAGGACACAACTGGCTTTTACCAGTGTTCTGTTGAGTTGGATCCCATTCAAATTAGGTAATTACAGCATTATTATTCCACTTAACTGGTATGGTTCCATCCTATGGAATCTTAGCAGGGAATCCTGTAGGGACATTTAGTATGTCCAGCCAGAGCTTCACCAAATTACAACCCTCAGGATTCCACAGGATAAAACCATGGCAGTTAAAGTGGAATAATAATGCTAGAATGGTGTAGTGTGAATGGATCCTTGGTTAACTAGTGGCAGGGCTCTGCCATTTCAGATTGCAGGGGAAGAGCTCACATAATTGCTTACTCTACCATATAAAAAGATCCCTCCACACAGAAAATGGGCTCTTCACGGGCAGTTCAGCTGGACACCTTCTTGCAGCAAGCAAGTTTTCTATGTGGAGTGTGTTGTTTTTTCTAGTGTATATAGAGAACTCCACTTGCTACCACTGTTCCCACCCAAAATAGCAAGTGATTTAACTACATTTAACAATTCAATGAACACTAACCCTAAACTCATTATGTAACTCACACTGTATTGCATAAATGGAATCTAGGCTTACACCCATGAGGAGAGAGGAAGAGTTGTATCTTTGCATGCATCCCTTCCTGCAATTGTAACATGGTGTCTGTGTTGCTCAAGAAGTCAGGAAGTGGTTTCCAGCCTGCAGTAAGGAGTGATGAAAACAGTCAGTTTGGCAACAGCATCACAAAAGTGTGGTGTATGCTTGGAGGGCAACAAGGCCATATTTGGAAGCATCGTTTTAACACCAAGCAGCAGCACTAATTTTTGGCAGGGCAGCTTTGGAGGCAGTGTAATAAAGTCATACAAAAATGGTTTGGGAGCCTATGTGTGGCTCTTTAGGTGTGTTGTGCCCATCACAATGAAGGCATTTCTGATGCAGAAATGTAGAAGAGAGGGATGTTAGATTTATTAGAGCACCCAGAGCTTGCTTTTCTAGAAGATACAATTAATGATACATTTCTTAGGCAAACAGTGGTATAAAAGTGTCTAATAGTCCTGAACACTAGCTCATATCACAAGAAAAATATGAAATCCCATTAGTGCACAGAGTACACTACCCAATAGAAAATGACATCCTGCTGCTGCTTGGTCATCCATGCAACTCTGATTTCAAAGTGTTTTGGTATTCAGCGTACATGGTTTCCTTTTTATTCGCAGACAAATTTACCATCCAGCATGCTTTCTTATCATGTTTGCTGTTAATCTTCTATTAGCTTTATCTTATCTTCCCCTTTTGTAAGGAAAATTTGGAGCAGCAAGCAGAAGCTAAACATCATATGCGGAAGCAGAGCCAGGAGAACAAGTGCTGAACGGGAGAGAATCGAGACATTGTCATGGCAACTGCAATCAGATAAGAATGGTTCTCTCAACTGGTGGGTGGGTGACATTCCTCACAGTGGGACTTGTGGCAAAATTTGTACAAACATTTCAGCCAGGTAGCTTTAGGTGTTCATACTCCAAAAAAACAATAAGAACACATTAAACTAGCAGAAAATCAAAGCAAGAACTTGTCCTCTGTATTTACTGTGATCTTAGCACAAAATTAGATCTCACTAAGGTCGTTGGCTCCTATTTCCTGTCAAGTGGGGTTTAGGATCGCAGCTTGATGTTAACAAGATGCATTTTTCAAACTGCATAACAAGAACTTTTTTGAGCATCTGCAATTCTTTGCACTCCTGGGAAATCCAGAATTCTGTCTGTTCTTTGGACTCTGCTGAATGTTTTAAGACCACCAATATACGCCGGGGTAACAGAGAGAAAAAAGACTGTTAAATATCTAAAACAAGAGATATAAGATTCAAACACATCTACCCATTTGTAGTAGCTTTCCATTAAGACTGTCATATGGTGATTAGTTGTGGTTCTGAGTGGGGAGTGGAGATATTTAGAATATGGCTCGAAGGAACTACTACTATGGACTCATGGCACATCAGTGCAGCATGTTGAGTATTTAACTCATGTATTATCCCCATCTCTCTGTTACATCTCCTTGCCCTGATTATATTCAGCAGATCACATTGTTGAAATCCAAAACACTGAGACAATGAAGCAGAGTCGGTCACCAGACCAGGGATTATGACTTCTATTTGTTATTAGAGTTCTTATGTCATACCTAATCATACTGGAAAATAATGGGCTGGGACTCATCAGCTTGACAACAGAAAAATATTTTGTGATTTGTTGTTGGATTAAGCAGGGGTGGGAATGAGTGACTCTCCAGATGTTGAGTGGCAAGTCCCAGCCTTTCTTGGAATCTGTCCCTGTTGCGTTGCACTTGAATCTTTACAGGCTTCTTACATGAGAACCTAACATAAGGTTTGAAACCTACATTTTTTGCAATTTAAATAATTATCCACAGACTTCATGGCGCAAGGAGCCCCTTCCAATTCTAACTCTATGATTCCAGAGTATCTGGCTCTTTACTAATGCTTCCAGAGCACAGAAATTATAGTCTGACTAGGTTATGAAATTCTCTCTCAGTCCACTTTGCTCTAACTTGTTTTAAATCATTATGAAATTTCCTTGTTTAGATAATCTCCCCAACTACAATGAATACTGCACCCTCCCATACCTGATATATTGGAGAAACCCTACGTAGAATTGTAAGTACTGGGAAGCATTCACAAGAAACAACATATTGAATTTAAATCCAATTGGTAGTCCTAGTTACAGTTGACCCAACGAAGAACCAAATGGTGAACGAGTGAACACTTATTACTACTATATTTATATTCCACCTTTTCTCGGTCCAAGACTCAAGATAGCTTAAAAGTTAAAACATATACAGCTAAAACATTTACATCATACAGAGATTAAAAACAATTATATATCTCCCACTGAACCAATGGGCCTAACTCTAGGACTAGCCATTAGTAGGCCTTAAAGCCCCAAATTAATTACTTGTGGAAAGAAATCACTGTGAACTGGACGGTAAATTTTGAAAACTAAAGAATTTATTCAATTAATTACCATTATCACAAAAGGCATTTCCCCTGAAAATCAACTTTAAATTAAAGCAAATGTTGGTTAAGGAATATTCAAGCATGATTCTACAGATGACAAAGTTTCAAAAAAATAAAGGAAGTGGGCAGTCCTAAACTTGCATACTAGGAATTACATCCTGTTGAGAGGAGGACTTCTGAGTAAACAGGTTTAAGACTGGGCTGCAGGTCTAACAATATGAAACATCCTTTGGAAACATGTTCTACAAATAACACTGTCATTTATTGCATCATTTTTTTATTATTCAGAAGTTTTGAAAGAACAATCAGAGGTTTCTGGCAAAGATTTATCATACTATGGACACCATAAATTTTTTGAAAAAGTAGTTACAGGAACATTCTGCTCAGATTTTTCACCTAAACAAAAAAAGTATTCAAAATTTTATATTTATTGCATAAAATTATTCATTTACAAATTCTTATAATTCCCAAACAATGTATTTACCAATTTTCAACAAAATCACAAGAAATTCTGCTAATACAAAAATTGATGTAGGGCAACAATGTAATGGACTCTAAAAAGTGAGTTCCCAACATTTGCAAAATTATAAAGCTTATTTTAATGTTAAGACTGGAAGTGCTGCTAAACGTCCTTAGTAAAAATTTTGGCACAGATCAGATACATATAGTACAAAAATGCATGAGCAAAAAAAGCAATTTCTGACTTATTAGAATGTTTATTCATTTTCAAGGAAATCATTTCTGAAGAGAAAAAAAATGGCCAGAGTTAAAGGAAATGCAATTATAATAAACTTCCACTTAGTGTGATCCTATACAGCTCTATACAGAAAAAGTTCCACTGAGTTCAATAGGACTTACTCCTAAGTAAGTGTTTATATGATTACAACCTTAACTTGAAATTGTAAACAATTTTATTTAGGGGAGTAGAATTTTTAGATCAGGGCTTGGGAACCTTTGATCCTCCGGGTGCTTTGGCCTACATCTCTCATCAGCCCCACACAGACAAATTGAAAAGAACGGAAAAAGTCCAAAACATCTGGAGGACCAAAAGTGCCCCACCAGTCTTAAACCCACTTGATGCCCAGAACTCAATGCAAAATACTTGATACAGAAAAAGTGTAACTTTGAGGAAGCTATTTCTCCCTAGTAACAAATATTAGCAACATAAGCATGGACACTATTTTAAAAATAGAGGCACATGATTTTCAAGGTACTGCTTGTTACAATACACATGGCAAGGCAGCTTTTTGCATGCCTTCATAATTCTGTGTATGTTACATTTTAACCAATAGCTGATGGATTGTACAGTATTCTTTATTGTTCCATTGTTCTGCTTTATGACATCATTTCACTACATTCAAATAGTCAAAGCATTCAAAACACCATCAGCGCACATTTGGTGAAGATCAGAGTGTGGCCATCACTGTCAAAACATGTTTGAATGTATTACTTCTGCCCTCCCGCCCCAACCCCCAAAGAACACTGTGTGGACAAAGAGTAACAAGACATATATAAAAAAAATAAGGCACATTTATTTTCATATGGTAATATTGAAATAGAAAAAACATCTTAGAGCACATTAGTATCCAAATGTTCTGTAAAAAAAACAAACTTGTATTCATGAAATTATAACTTGAATTTCCTTACTCTATATAATGGGAGTAATTGCACATATCCCAAAGTATCAAGTAGCAAAACAGAAGGTTGTGTTGTTTGTTTTTTTATATTTTTAAAGGAAGGTGAATTCAAAATTCCAGGATGTAAGTTCTGCATTTCCAGATCTTCCACACTTCTAAGAGGCTCTTGAATTTCACTCTGCTTCTAGAGTGGGATAAATGCAGACTCCAGGTGGAATAAAATGAAACTGTCATTTATAGAAGTCTTAAGTATTTGGCCAATAGCTTTGCCAGAGCATATTCAGGTTCAATTCCAAGCTGTATCTGGGATTTCAATGATATATCATTATTTAAAAGCTACCTACAGATCAAAAAAACAATTTAAAATCAATGTTCTCTCCATTTCCAACACAAAATCATAAATGTAGAAGCCTTAAACTAATATTTAACCTGAGATTCACTTTGTTGATGAGAAGTAATATTGTTTGTTTCTCCCTCCACCTCCACTTGTATTTAATTATACTGATAGTGGCATGTCTTATGACAGCGTAGGAAAAGTTGGTTGCATCATGGCTTTTTATGACACTGGAGATCAAAAAAATTCTAGAATGAATGTATTGTCACAATATCCAAAACCTGAAATTTAAAAAATGTGCTTCTTATTGCACACCAGTATTTCAGAAGACAAAAAGTTGAAGACTCCTCTGTAGTAACCAAGTTCAAAAACCAGATTTCATCTCAGCTGAATTCTGTATGTGTTTATCTCCATAGGATTCATGCTGATCTCACTCATATTTCTGGCATCTGGAGGTGAATGCATCAATGTTAAGGATGTTGGTGTAAGACTTTCCACATGAAACTTGTTAAAGAGTTTGTGCATTTTTAGCTGAAAATTTCAAAAAGACAAAATAATTACTCCATCAAAAAACAAAACAAAAAAAACTGACGCTTTAACAACATTTATCTGAAGCAAGACTTGCAAACTGTATTATGGAGAACCTTGTGGTCGGTCCTTAGAAATTTTTCAAGAATTACTTAGTGAGACCAGTAGTGATGGAGAGAATTACACCTACCACTGATCTGCCTCTGAACATACACACCTATAAATGAGTGCTGAATGGATTCTAGCAACTTAATTGAGGACAGTGCCACATATGAAAAGCATGCACACCTAAAATATAGTAAAATAATAAATAGTCCCATAACACATAGATGTGCAACGGCAGGCATATAGGGTCCCATCACTGATTATTATAGCCCAATAATGGGATTAAAAATCAACTGAATAATAAAGTCAACAGACAGTGTATAAAACATACAAGTATCTTATAGCCAACAAATGTTTCATGTGACCCCTGAGCTTGTTTTGAGGATTATAGTTTTTTGAAATCAGGTTCAATTGATGTAAGATACAGTATTCAATCACTGCATTCAGCTTACAATGGTATTTATTTTTAATAACCCCCCCAGCTGTTTTGATTAAAGAGAGATGGGGAAAACTCAGCTTGTCTGACAATGGACTCCACCATGCTTGAGATTACGCTCCAGTACCTAGTGTGTCAAATGGCAAACTAATTATGAGGAGAAATGGGTAGGTGGGTGGGTGGGGAGATATTTTGGAGGAAGTGGTGGAAAGTACTGTGGAGAGAAAAATTGGAATATTGCAAGGAGAAGTGGGGACTGGTTGTATAGGGAGAAATGCGGATGTTCAAAACTACTGTGTTACTCAGAACTGAAATAATATTCCAGGTGAGGTCTGACCAAAGCACAATAGAGAGGATTTCTACTTCCCTTGTCCTGGACAACTGTAGACCTGTTAATGTAGTCTAGGTTTGCATTAACTATTTTGTCTGCCACATCACACTGTTGACTTATGTTTATCTTGTAGTCTCACTGCACTTTTGGAAGTGGGGAGTTAGGTTCCTTCTCATTTCCCATTCCTGAAGCTGGAGGCTTTTATGTCACTAGGCATACAATAGTATCCAGCTTTGGAAAGTTCCTCATTTCCAAAGCTGGAGATTCTTGTATGCCCATTGACACAAAGACCTCCAGATGGTAAGATGCTTCTCTGTGCACCCTGAGGCAGTAGCCTTGGACTTCAGGAGGGGGGTTGGTGGCCTCGATTCTTTGTGCTCCTCATTCTTGAAGCCCAAGGTGTCCATGTACACATTCACACAACAGCCTCAGTTTCAGTCAGGAGCAGGAACAAACTTAAAATGTGGAGGGCTGGCTGTATTTAAATTGTTAAAATTGATATCACTGGACTCTGTCCAGGAATTCTGTAATACAGGGTGGGGTATAACTATTTTACTACTAATAATATCAATACATACATAAATAGCACTGAGCTGGGTTTATTTTACCGGTATTTAAAATATTTATACCTTACCATTCCTCCAGCAAGACAAGACTGCTGGTGGATAAAACTAAAATAAAACTATAAAATGACCATTAAAAACTGCTTTGGAAGGTGGTGGACTCTCCTTTTCTCCCTCTATCTGAGGGTCACAAGGCAAGTAACCCTTGCCTTGTGAGCCTCAGATAGAGTCAGCCCTACTTCCCAATCAATGTGGCAATGTTTCTTAAAGCTGAAGGGAGGTTTTGAAGGTCTTCATAATGTAGCATGGGGCTGTGTTATTTTAAAAGAAAAAGGCTGAAAATTGCACTAGGCATGTCTGAGCCATGCTGACAGTAGATCCTCCATCCCCATTAGGAAAAAAAAAATTCCACAATACCTTTCCCTGAGTTGTGGAACAGAGGAGCCCCAGGTCCATGTTTGCAAACCTGCAGTCAAATCCTTTCCTGTGAACAATGAGGGCTGCTTCATCTGATGGACCTGAATCAGCCTGAAAACAAAAAAGACAAATTTGCAGGGGAAATTAGCAAGCTCAGGGTGCAGGTACAAACCTCTGGATTTTAACTTCTAGATTCAAACTGAGAGCCAGTGTGGTATAGTGGTTTAGGTGCTGGACTAGGACCTCAGGAGACCAGGGTTCGAACCTGTACTCAGCCATGGAAACACGTTGGGAAACACCCATCCCTCACCTGAAAGGAAGGCAAGGGCAAAACCCCTCACAACAAATTTTGCCAAGAAAACTCAAGGACTACTTTATCTTAGGGTTGCCTTGAAGGAAACAACTGAAGGCATGTTTTAGAAGTGATTAGTCCTGATGTTTCGCCAGCATCTATGGCTGGCATCTTCAGCATTTATCTGAAGATGCCTGCCACAGTTACTTGCAAAACTTCAGGAATAAACTCTTCTAGAACATGGCCACACAGCCCGGAAAATCCACAAAAAATTATGGATGCTGGCCATGAAAGACTTTGACTTCACAACTGAAGGCACACAACACAGAGAGATTTAAACTGTTCTGTAGTAAAATAATATATGAAGAGAGAGGGAGGCAGGCAGACAAATGCCACTTTAAAGTTTGATCTAGTTGAACTACCCTCTCTCTCCCTCCTCCCCCACAGAGTCATTACAACTGACTGCTCTGTGGAAGAATCCTGGAGGTAAGAGCAGGTGGGAAGGGAGAAAATAGATATTGAGAGGCCACTTTGTACTTGTGCTCTGGCTGCACCTTTCCCTGCTTCCTACAGGGCCACTACCAGAAGCCCTCTGGGAAGACTTCAAAGGAAAGAGGCAGGCAGGCTAAGGTCATCTCAGAGCCAGACATTATCAGCCCTGACCTGTGGCAAAAGACAGCCATCTACCATTGTCTGCCAAGCAGAAAGGATCCCAGGACATAGAGTAAGAGGGAGTGATGCAGACAAATACCCCTACACCAGTAGCGTCATTGGGAGGGGTGTTGACCACACTGGGTGACACCCCAAAAGGGGGTGACACCAGGTTGGCTGCTTCAGCCTGTGCACGTGTTCCTAGGCCCCGCTGAGGTGCTCTGGGGGCCACATCATGTCTCACTGCCCCTGCCCAGGTGGTACTTGGAGCTGTGCAAGCCCCAGAAATCCTGCCAGAAGTCCGGGGTCAGAAGCATCCCCCGGAAGCCCCCCCTGAAGCCCAGGCTCGGGAGCGCCCCCCCCCCCCCCCCCACCCCAGGTGTCACCCAGTGCTGGAACGCCACTGCCCCCCACAACAGAGTCACTTTCCTTTCCTTTTCTTTTTAAAATTGCTTACTGTGATGTTACTTGTAAGCAGCCTTAAATGGCTGTTTATCCTGTCTATTACTCAGTCAACTGCTAAAATCTGAATGGGCATTCTGGAACATAACATTATTGGTTTCTGTCCAAGATTTACTGGTAATTGCTATAAAATTAGACCTTCACAGTGAAGCAGTCTTTCATTTTGTCTTTTTAAAGTTCTACAACATCCTATACCATTACATTTACTTGCAAGCAGCACCCCAAAAAGAGAAATTCAAACACTTGGGGAGTGCCATATACCATCCTCTTTGAAACAAGTGACTGTTAGACCACTCTTGGGAGAAAAAAACCTATGACCCCCCCTGGACAAGAAAAATTATAGGCCTGTTTCTCATCTACCATTTTTGAGCAAGGTGGTCGAGATGACAGTTGCTCTTCAACTCCAAATGGTCTTGGATGAAGCCGACTTTCTTGATCCATTTCAAATGGGCTTCAGGACTGGGTATGGGGTGGAGACTGCCATGGTTGCTCTAACTGATGACCTTTGTCTAGGCATTGAAGAGGGAACGTGACCCTGTTGGTGCTGCTAGACCTCTCAGTGGCATTCGATACAATAGACCATGACATCCTCCTGGAACGCCTGAGAGAGTTAGGAATTGGAGGCACTGCATTGCAGTGGTTCCATTCCTTCCTCTCAGGCAGGTTCCAGAGGGTGATGCTTGGGGACAGTTGCTCTTCAAAAACAGAGCTTAATTGTGGTGTCCCTCAAGGTGCCATCCTGTCCCCAATGCTATTTAACATTTATATGAAGCCGCTGGGAGAAATCATCCGTGGATATGGGGCTAGGTGTTATCAGTATGCTGATGACACCCAAAGGGGGGGTTGATCTAAATGTTTCAATTTAAGGATTTATCAAATTACAAATTAGCTGAAATTACACACACACAATGGCTCGATCAACTGATATGTGTGGAAAAATATATATGTTTTTAATAAAACATATAAAAGTAGTCTTTTTAAAAAAGCTTTTGCTATGCAGTTGGGAAATACACCTTTAGAGAAATTGTTTCAAAGACTACATTCTGTACTGTGCTATGTAGAAGCAGTTCTAGATCAAACCAAAGGCCTATCAAGTCTAACATCTTATTTCTCAACATCACCAAGTACTGCCTAAGAGCAAGAGCCTTCCGCTGCTACTGCTCGCCAGCAACTGGTCTCCAATGACATACTGCCTCTGAACGTGGAAGTTACACACAGCTATCACGACTGGTAGCTGCTAATAAGACACATTATCCTCCAATTAAACCAGTGATCATTACCACAGCTTGTAGTAATGGGATGTCCCCAGTGCTAAGCTACACTTCAGGCCTGGTACTGTCATTCATTTATTCTTTTTAGCAAAAGGAAAATTCTCACATGGTTGCCTGTTACCATGCCTCTTTGGCAGACCTTTTGCTTTTTAAAATACTGATGTTTTGAAGGCTATGCAGTATTGTGCATTATTGATCTAATGTGTGAGAGCATACCCCCAGAACTGCAAGATTTTGTAATAGGAGAAAGGATATGATATTTGTTAGAAAATAGTAGGGGAAAAGATGCTGTTTGGAAAGGTTCTCTGTACTCTCTGTTACTGAAATACATGGGATTTTTTCTCTCACTTAAGTCTAAATATTTTCATGCTACTAATGCAACAACTTAACATTTTGCTATGTGAGAATGCTTTAACTATGTTAGCATTCATTCCAATATCATGCATCATTAGCTAAAGAAATCCACAATTTTATTGTTGCTGGTAAAAACAAAATAGTGATTTGTGGCTTATGAGATATGAGACATTTATCACTCTCTACTTCAGCAACTTTATCTAATGAAAGCCTATTTATACATTAAAATAATTCCAACTGGTTATTCTGTTTGTGCTATGAAAAAAAGTGGATTGTATCTGCAAATTTACATTCATCAAAGTATACAACTAGAATGAAGACCAGAACCAAAGGAGGGAAGATACTGTGGGTCTCAAATTCAAGGCCATAGCAGCCAAACCCAAACTCCTATTCCTTATATAAGCATAAATGGCTTTTACATTCTCCATTCTTTTTCCTCTTGACACCGTTTGCACAGTTGGTGTCAATGATGTTTCACACAATTTGTGTGCTCAGGAGTAAAAGATGAGTAATCTCTCTCAGCTCATACCAGAATTTTTTTTTAAACTGTATTCTCCAGAACTAGTTCCAATATATTGTGAAAAATACTGTAAAAGTCTTCATCCCAACTTACCTTCAACTGTATTGTTCTTAAGTTAACAATGTGCATGTCGCAGGGCATGGGTGCAATTAGAGGAGAAAAAGTATTCAAGAGGGATGGGACACCAGAGTCTGCATAGGTAACCATCAGAATCATTGGGTGGTTTATGAAAGATGATGTTATGTGACTAAGGAGAGAAGGATAGCTGATTGATAACTTTTCTTCTTTCTAGTAAAAAAAAGAAAATAGTAGTAAACTATTTGCAGGTTTTGTACGCTGAACATACATGCATTTATTCAGTTTGACACAGTAACGTGGGAATAAAACTAGATGTTAATATATTACTCTCTACACCTAAGCATACATACCCTTTTCTTTCTCCTATGTATTTTGTACACTCTGAGTCAACAAGTTTAAAACAGATGTATGCAAGGGGAACACATAGATGAATTGGACTATGTAAAATTAAGGAAATAAACCTAAGAGGGCTTAAGCAATCAGCTGAGTGCATATATGCTATGCTAATATGCACATTTCAAAAACATGTTACTCATCTTTTTAAGTCTTGGTGGGGATCCTGTGCTGTCCTCCGATATGCTTTATTGCTGCTTGATGGGATTCTAATATGTTTTCCTTCCTCCCTAAGCTAGTAAAATTAAATACCTTTTCATTTGTTACATTCATTCTATTTGTTTTTTGTCTGTACCATTTAACTAAGTAACATGTTATAATGTGAAGTCGAAGGCTTTCATGGCTGGCATCCATAGTTTTTTGTGGCTTTTTCGGGCTACGTGGCCATGTTCTAGAAGAGTTTTTTCCTGACATTTTGCCAGCATCTGTGGCTGGCATCTTCAGAGAATGTTTGCCTTGAAAGGACTTGGGTATATATATTGTGTGACCTGTAAATATACATGCAAATCACTCCTGCCTTTCTTGACCTCAGAAACAAGACAGGGAAATTTCAATCTCCCAGCACATTATGAAGTATATCTTAATTACTGTCCCCATCTGAAAATATAGTCGGCCCTTGGTATCTGTGGGGGATCCATTCAGTTGTTCCCAATGTCAGTACGTGGACGTAGCCGTACCACCATTGAGACAACTGTGCTGCCATTTAGACTGCATTCGCAGTTGCAGGAGGAGCAAACAGGAGTAGGACCAGGACAAGCAGGTAGTGCCAGGCTGGCTAGGTAGGTGCCTGCTGACCTGAGAGAGGCTTCACTGGGCACTGGAGAATGCGGGCAGGCAAGAGTGTTCTCCGGGAGAGGGGTGCAGGGTGCCCACATTGCCCTCAGTGTGGGGCCTCCGACCAACTTGATTATGGGGGGGGGGGGTCACCTCCTTCCCCCATACCCCCGGAGCAGGTGGCACCTACCTTGCTCCTGCAGCCAGGCGAGGGATGTCCAGAGCGCAAAAGGGAGTACAGGGCAGCTGGTAAGGCAGTAGCCAGAGCTGGGGGTGCCAAGACGGGTGTCATCTGTTCCATGAGGCATGGGGGGGGGGAGTTCTTTGGCATTGCTTTTCTTTGTTTCATCCTTTGTTACAAGCCCCAAAATTTTACCCCCACTTATCCATAGATATTATCAAAATCCGTAATTTTGGCCTCAAAACCTATCCTCAATTTAGTCAAGTATATATGGTAAATTAAATATGTGAGAAGGGAGATTGTGCTAGTTCCATCCCTTCCATCACCATTTTCCGCGTTTCGAGAGGGATAATCTGAAGAAGAGAAATTACTCTATGTACTAAAGCTGTTCATATGATTTGGAACCCTGGGGGTTTTTTTGTGGGGGGGGGGGGGTCCAGATCATGTGGACAGTCTCCATATGTAGAGGAATGTTGATCTCAGCATGAGAATGAGGAAGAAGACAGAACTAGAATATCTGCCTTCACATATATTTAGTACTGTATAACCATATTACAAATGCCTTATGAATTTCCCCAAACAGGAAAGGAAAGAGAAAACTGCATGTTTTGCCAACTATGTATAACTTAAGTCAGTGTTAGGAAACTGAAACAACATAGGGGCCTGGATTTCTCTGCTGGGAGTCCTCTGTGGACTAGATTATGTGAAAATGGTGGCCATGTCCTTGACTTGATCAGGTTCCCCGCAAAATCAAGATGGAACTTTTTAGCCCAGGACTTGACTCCATCATTCCCTTCTCCACAAACCAGATAGTTTCCCCTCTCCTACTCTCCATGTGAAATAAAGCCTGCATTTGAGCAATGAATATTTAATGTTCCAGGGATAACTACTCTGGAAATGCACTTATATGACAGTTATATAGTTTAATACTAATATACAGTGCATCCGCGCCATACGAGGGCGTGCCATATGCGGCCTTGAGCACACGCACTCAAGCCGCGGGGCGCGCGCGGGGCGCGCGCGGGGCGGAAGAGGTGGCGCGTCCCATTCAATTGAATGGGCGAGCGCGCCTGTTGCGTCCTGTGCGCGCCTGCGCCGCTGCGCACGAGCCCCGTTGTTTCGAATGGGGCTCGAGCATAGGCGGAATTCGCCTTACGCGGCGGGATCCGGAACGGATTCCCCGCGTAAGCCGAGGACGCACTGTATTACACTAGAACACTATGTTTTTTAAAGGAAGCAATATATAAGTAACACTTCATACCATATCTACTCCATTTCTTTTCTCCAACAGAAGTCGGAACAGATTAGCTGTGATTTTGTTATCTTGCACACCTTGTCCTAAACCTCGGTTGTCATCCTGCATAAGTCGACGATCCATGATGACCTCTAATTGGCCTAAAAACAAATGTTCATCTTATTTTGGCTCTACCAACATTCATGAAATAGCTGAATCATATTTCTATAAAAGCCGAAAGATTCACTATTCTTCATGTACACAAACACTTATTAAGCGTTTAGTTTCACATGACCGCAGATCTGAATGTTTTAGAGATTCCAATTCTTTTGTGGTTAGGAGGATAAAATATGTATTAGATAGGAGGCTTATAGCTCCGCTTACCTAATGTATTTCTATATCATCAGTCAAAGTTACAATCTGCAATGCTGATACATCTTTAACACTCTTCTGCTTAATTACTTTCTCTTGTTTAAGTGAGTACTTAAATATACTAAATATAGAAAATCTTGATATTTTCTGGCAGTATGGCCCTTTATGATATGTTATCAGGATATTACAATTTATTTCCACCAGAATTGTACTTTGAAATCTTCTATAATTACTTACCACTTTTTAAACTTGCAACCCCAAGAGATTGAGCTGAATGAAGAGTTAAGCGAATTTTGTCATCCTGAACATAAGCCATTGTGGTCATTGGATAAAAATTTGCTTGAAGAGGCAATTTATTCATTGTCTGCCTAGGCTGAATCTACATTAGCAAAGTGATTTCAGTCAACTTCATTGAGAATTTAAATAAGACAAACATCAAAATTGCTTTTGCTACATAAAAACCAGTGGCAACTGTAAATACTATACTTCTTTTAAATCAAAAGCAAATTACTCATCCTTAAATGTTAATACTATTGTCTTGGTCAGGTTCTGATCAACGGAACAAATTATATCACACATTTTAAATTAACAAGAAGAGTTGTTAAAATCGATTTCTAGGTGAAGCCAAAATAATTGTTAAAAATGTCTTAAACAAAATCCTGGCCTCTAAGAGGTGTACATTCTAGGGAAGAAATGATTAGATTAATTTAAAGGAAGGGCACAAATTGCTTTCAAGACCTATTTTGTTAAAAAGTAAGAGTATAATAAAACCCTTATCAAGAAAACCAAAGAATCAACCTTGTTCATCATAACTAAAATCCACTTTAGTAATTTACTACATTGATATCCTCCACCTTCAAGAGCAAAGGAATTTTCAGGGCAATAAATGATAAACTTGTGATGGGCAGAGCTAGTGTCTGCCCTCTCTGAGTTTCAAACTGTCATGCTCTTGCAATGTTGTGAATGGGGGCTAGAGAGAAGGAGGAAGAGTTTTTAAAAACACAGTTTAGAAATTGAACAAACACCTTGTGTGAATTCTCGCCAACAGGAAGCAGTAGAGCAGGAAAGGAGTGTGTTAAGCGTTCAGGGGAAGGTTCGAAAGAATATAATTGTAATTGTGTGAACTGTGCAAAGCAAGCCAATGTAACAGTGCTTTTGTTTTAAAAATTAGTCTTGAAAATAAAACTTTTACTAGGCAAGTGTTCAAACACTACATGAATCTTTAACCTTAAACACCTTGGAAAATTAAAACCTTTGCCCAGTGTATTAAGGAAGCCTCTCTAGGAGGTTATTCCAAAAACACAAAAGACATGTTCTTGTTTTGACCACTGCTGTCTCAGAAAGTGGAAATATCAACAGTTTATAATGAATAGGCAGACTGGTACAGGGAAATCTTTTGAACAACTAGGTTTAGAGATGTTTGTACAGCTTCTCATTTCATAAAAGATTAAATGGATTTTTTGTGTGCTTAATCAAATCTTCTAGTATATCAAGTGAAAGGACTTGCAAATATGTTGCTGCAAATACAGAAAACTTGCCTGAATGAAATCTATTGTATTCCACCAAGGCTGTGGGTTCAGTAGCATACAAGGACAAAACTAAGATAATGCCAGTAAATAATTCCCTTTTCATGGGAATGGAAACATCTATCTGTAGTACTGACATGTGGATTGAGGAAGATGTGCCATGAATCAAAACTAGGTATATAAAGGAAGGCAACAGATAGAAGAAAGAAGATGGTATCAATGTTGGGAGACAGAATAGGGATGGAAAGGAACCACCACCACCCCAATCTAATTATAGGCTATACAACATCCAAAAGCAAAATAGGCAAAATCCTAGCAAAAAGCAAGCTTGTGCAGTCAAATTGCAGTGAAAGCCAACCTTCTGCACTGTCTTAAGCAGAAGGCAAGCTTATGAAATACTCTAGTGCAGTGGTGACAAACCTATGGCATGAGTGCTAGAGGTGGCACTCAGAGCTCTCTCTGTGAGCACACGCCCTGTCACCCCAGCACAGAGTTTGCCAGAGTTTGTTACTAGAAAGCCAGAGGAATGTGACACTTTGGGATAAATGAGTGGGTTTTGGGTTGCAGTTTGGGCACTCGGTCTGTAAAAGGTTCGCCACCACTGCTCTAGTGGAAGCTGCCCAGCCTACCATACTCTGTGCTCCTGAAAAGTCTTTCTAAATGGTTTGGGGGCAGGGCTGAAGAACTGTGAAGTGCGTCTTACTGCAGGGGAGAAGAAAACCAAAAGCAGGACCTAGGGCCAGCTGTACAAGATTACACAATTTCAGGTATGTTGTCCCTGCCAGCTACTCACTGTAGCTTGGTGTGAATGATTTGTAATGTTCTGCAGGTGCCCCTCTGATGAAGTTTTTTTGGCGGGGAAGGGGGAGCTGTCATGGGGAGGTGTTGGGAAGTGCCTTCTGCTCCTTCAGCGTTCAATTCGCCTGTATATTTAAAATCAGATCGAAATCCCAAAAGTAGTATTCTGATGCAAAAATCTGAATAAGTATTAACTGTTTTATTGTACTTGATGACGTTTATCCTTCTTAAATACAAACAGAACCAACTCAATTATAAATTAAAGGTTCAACCCTTAGAATGTAGGGACAGTATTCACTGAATTTTAAGCATGGCAATTACCTGGTATCCATTGAGGTCACTGTAAAATCTGTTATGGCTCTCTATATCAGATGAAATTCTCATTGCAATCTCACGGTTATATTCTCCTCTGATGTCTACTATATTGGTTATCTCAGGAGACTGGCCTTCTAGCCCTAGATATAAAACAGATTTCATGATTTCACAAGGCTAATTTGACAAACCCATTACTGAAGTGAAAGGACTACTGTCTAGAGACTTATAACCCATCTATGTGTCTGCATGTGCCCTCAAATCACCTGTTGCCAATCCTGCCCATGAATTTCACAGGATTTTCTTAGGCAAGGATTACTCAGAGGTGGTTTTACCAATTTCGTACAGTCTTCTTATCTTGAAACTCAACCCAAATTACAAAAAGACTCTGCTCTTTCAGGCTGTTTATGGTGCTTTAAAAATCAAACCAGCAATTTAAATTCTGCTTAGAAACACAGCAGAAGTTGAAGTTATTTGAATACTACATTCATAAAAGCCATCCCAGTTACTGTTCATAACCGTCAGTCTGGCTTCTACAAACTATATTAGAAAAAATAGCTCAACATTCTTCAAAGCCACATATTGTAGTCTAGCTTGAGGTAGGCTGAATAAATTTAGCAAATTAAAATATTTCCCCCTCCAGGACTACCCACTGGATTGGGGGGGGGGGGGAAGAGAGAGAGAGAGAGAGGTTCCGAGTTGGAACTAGGTAAAGAACTTCTAACAATATTCATGTGTAACGTAAAACAAAATGCAAGGAAACTAAACAAACAAAAGTACACAATTATTCAATTGTATTTTTTGAAATTACATTACCATGAACTTTGTAAAGTCGTACTGTGTGAGTCAAATGATGGAAAAAAGTAGTAACTTCAGAAAAAATTCTGCCATGAGTAACTCTTATGATAGGTGGATCAGAAAAAACATAAGGCTGTGGAAAGACAAATGAGAAAGTAATATTTGTATTTTCTATCTTTACATTTCATGACCTTGAAGGGTGGGTGGCTGGGGAGGATACTATAATCACCTTCCTTAAATTCCAAAGAAAGAAAGAAAGAAAGAAAGAAAGAAAGAAAGAAAGATGAAGCTTATGCTTCTTGCTTGCTCATTCGATAGGAATGGCTGAAACAGATGCCAGTTATGAAATTCATTTTATATGAGAGAAATGATTATGTGACAACATTTAACTTAAAAAGAGCTCAGCTAGACCAAATTTATACCATAAGCAGTGTAGTGGCATAAATACATTTGCTAGACCCAACTGGAACAAGCCACTGAATAAACTGCTGAATGGTAAGACAACACGTATGTAAACCCCACTGACTCAATGACTCTGTTACAGATGGGACTAGCAACTGGATTTAGACTCATTTTCCCCATTGGCTAATTGGATGCCTGTGGGTAGCCCACAAACATGACAGGAAGGAATTATACTGTTCTTCTATACTACTGTACAACAGTAACTGATAGTCACAGGCATACTTGTCACTTCTGCTCCTGGATAGCATGCAGCCTAGCAGCCACTGACAGACTTATCCTCTATGAAGATATCCAGCACCCTTTTATGTGGTCTGTTTCTGTAACTGTTGCCATACTTTAAGGAAATGAATATTTCAAATAGCTATGTCAAGAAAGGGCATTTTTGGCCATTATTATCACTGCCTCAAGTATTATTTAATGAATGGTTTATAGTTGCTTTTGTCTCCACAATTTTAAAAACCCACAGTTATAAATGTTAAAATTGAAATTATAAAAAGACCAAATATTTTAAAAAGACTAAATATTATTGTACATAAGCTTATTATCTAATCAAGGCTGTTACTTGTATAAATGCCCAAAGTCTACAAGACACTCAACACTGTAAGGGTTCAAAATATTTTTTTATGGTGACACAAAAAACAGTCCACATCATGAGCAGTTTGCCTCAATATGATCTTGACCAAAGTAGGAACTGTCTTGTGGGTTAGCGCAGCCATTCAGAGACCCTTCCTTTCCACCTTTCACTCCCACTCCAGGCTTTTTTGCTGGGATGGAAACAGCAGTTCCATGAAAAAAAAAGTCTAATGCATCTGTATTCTCTTATCTGTATTCCCTGATATATTCCCAAATTCAACACATTTATTGACATACATTTATATGCTATCCTACATTCAAAGGTCTTTTGAAACGTGAATAATAGAAGGTAATTATCACTGTAAAAAGGCATTAAGCTAACAAATTAAAGCAAGTTAAAACCATTAAGACCATTTAAAACAAGCTGGAAAAACCATTAGATATCAAAGACTTTTAATAAAGAGCCATGTTGTAACTTGGCACTGAAATGAAGCCAACACTGGCCTCCATTGGGGCTCTTAGCAGAGGGTATTCCACAACAGGGTATCACAAAAGAGAAGACCCTGAACGTATTACCTTGGCATCTCCATCTGGTAAGAAGAGATAAGCTCCGCTCTTATCTCTGTTACTTGCAGTTCCATACCAAACAAACTCCAACTTCACACGATGATTTTTATTGTCTTCCTTCGTGTTTACTTTCTAAAAGGAAAACACTTAATAAGATTGATACCTTCCAATCTGCTTCATTATCAAATATCATCAAGTAGCTAATATACATACCTCAATTAGTCCAGAATTGCCAGAGAACCAGATTTTCATGTAAGTGTTTTCTAACATGATCTCATCCAAAGCATTCTGTATCTCTTTAACATTGAAAATTCTGTATGGCTTGATTGCTTTAGCTTTATCATTATGATAGAGATTATAATCAGCCAATACAGTTTCTGAACCTTGTCCCTCAAGAAGCTGATAAACTCCAAAACCTAAAGGTGGTATATGAGCCAAGAAAGAGATCTGTTGGGAGCAGGAAAGAAAATGTTATCCTTGCAATATCAAGAATGGACTCAAAATATTAACAATTTCTTTCCTCATCTCATAATGAGACTCAAACTCAGCATTAGAACTTATTTTCTAATTAAAGCTAACAGACACGAAAACACTATTATTCAAAAGAGCTATTTCTTATATTTGCAGTATTCTTTCAATTTTGCTACATACAAAACTTTTCATAAAGTATACTGAGTTCAGAATATTAACTATAGCAGATATTCTTCAAATAAATTGCTTTTTCTTCATGTACAATGATATCTCTTTGTTACTTCTCTACTATGAGAAATACAATGGTAATAGATTTAATTAAATTAGGTTTGATCAACTCATTCAGAAATATGAACAGAGAATCAAACTCGAAATATTTTGAATGTATAAGCCACTGATGGTTTAATGCTTGTATGTACTCTGGTACTTGGTAACTTTCAAGGCTAAATACATCACAATTATTTGCTATAAGGCAGCATCATGTGAGAGGTAAATGAACACACACATCACCAGAACATGCAAATAGTCAGGAGTCTTCAGTTATTATTATCCTGCCTAACAGTTTATCCAGTGTGGAATTAAGACTGCACACTCATACTTCAATCAGCAAATGCAAAGGGAAATCAAGAACACAGTTATTTTCACACTCTCAAACTACTGCATCCCTTCGATAACTTTTATCAGTTACTGAAATAAACTTTTTAGTTTGCAAGTTTAGGAAAATGTTACATGCTCTAACATACACATTTACTTGGAAGCCTTACTACACTCAAGAAGTAACATGCACACATGCAGAACTGAAACAACGGAGTTTCTGTTTGAAAAAGAAATATGATCAAAAACAAATTTGTAACTACAATGTTTACAGGAAGCCTCCAACATCAGAAGTGAACTGATGGCAGAATTTTTGCCTAGCAAACTTCTACCACTTCCCAAGTAAGAAATATTGATACATGTGCCCAATACATGCTCACAGATGATATATTACAAATAACTTGCCTGAAATGCATCATATGATATTTTAGCAGTTCCATCCCACACTGCACTAAGTTGAACCACAACAGGTCTTCCAGAAGGAGACAGGACTTTAACTCTGGGTGTGTTCACATAGACTGAAACCACTGACGAATGGTCTTGTTCTGTAGGATTATAAATCAAAAGGTACCTGCAAGAAACATTGCCAGATCTTTACAAAAACTAAGTAACTTGACCAAAGATTTCTATGTTACCTAAAATAAATTATACAGGTAGGTAACTGTCTAAAATATGTGCATATGAAGAAAACATTAAAAAGACAGTATAACCTATGTTTACTGTACTGTGTTCTTCAAGAAGACGCTGGTGCTTATATGCTTCAGGGGGGAGGGGGGAATATACTGCGGAAAAGTTCTTGACAAATTTCATACTCAAGGCAAATCTATTATCTGAATACAAATGTGGTGATTTTTTAAAGCCTCAAGATACATGTTACCCAATGCAAAGGTATTTTTAAGTTTTCTTAAAAGCCCAAGCAACACTGCAGGGTTGTTGTTTTTTAAAAGGAAGTCTTTTATTAGCTTTGGTAGGATGCAGATGTGTTTCCTACATCAGAAAAAGCTTCTTCAGGTCCAACATACTATTTTTATATTATTTATAGCTAATAGTACTATAGCTAATAGTGAGATAGTACTATAGCTAATAGCAAACAAAACCTACAATACAACTGCTTCTATAGATGTTATTCCTTTGCTTTAGAATACCACTGAAATAACAATCTGTCTACTGATACACCACTTCTTTAGTGCAATTACCAAAAATATTGCATGAAACATCACAGACATCTCCAAAAATGTATATTCACACATATTAGAAAAATTCACAAAGGAACATAGTTTAACAGTTTCCGTTCCTATGCCTACAGTAATACTGTAGTACTAGTTTAAGTTACTGAGGGCCTGAACAGACAGGCCAAAATAAAGCTGCTTCGGGTCACTTTGGAGGTATGCTATTTAAATGATATATGCGTCCTAAGAGGCCAAAAGCTACGTCAAAGTTGCGCTCCAGACCTTAGGACTGGAGTGTGGCTTTGGCGTGGCTTCTGGCCTCTTAGGACACATGCATCATTTAAACAGCATACATCCAAAGTGACCCAAAGCACCTTTATTTTGGCCTGTCTGTTCAGGCCCTGAGATACTTTTTTGTAATTTTTTGTGGGTTTTTCGGGCTAGATGGCCATGTTCAAGAAGAGTTTATTCCTGATGTTTTACCAGCATCTGTGGCTGGCATCTTCAGAGAATGCTTGCCTTGTTGTGTTTCCTCACCAGTTTCCCTATTCTGTCTGTGACTCCTTTGATGCATGGTAAAAATGCCTTCCCTGTTTGTCTTCCCTCCTCTGGGTTTTTCTAGGTCTGGCAGCCCTTCTGATATCTGAGGAAACAGTACCTTCAAATGGTTTACAAACTGACGAAGAAAATCCAGCAAATGCTTCGCCCAGCCAAGAACCAGAGAGACCCTGTCACAGCCGCAGGAGTTTACTGCATGCCATGCAGCTGCGGACAAGTCTACATAGGGACCACCAAACGCAGTGTGCAAACAAGAATCAAGGAACACGAGAGACACTGCAGACTGGGCCAGCCAGAAAAAGCAGCAGTAGCAGAACATGTTACAAACCATCCTGGGCATAAAATACTGTTTGAAAACACTGAAATTCTGGACCATGCCAACAACTACCATGTCAGGATGCACAGGGAAGCCATTGAAATCCACAAACACCTGGACCATTTCGACAGGAAAGAGGAAACCCTTAAAGTAAACAAGGTTTGGCTACAAGTCCTGAAAAATAGCAAGATAAAGACTCAACAAATGCAAATGGGAAATCTCCCAGGGTCAGGGGCTTCCCAGCAGACAATGAGCACTAATCAAACAGAGACTAATCCTCTTTTGCATAGCCTCCCACCCAGAGGCTGCCATTAGCAACAGAAGAAGACACATTCAAATCACTCCTGCCTTCCCAGGTTCACACAGTATATATATCCAACTCCTTTTCAGGCAAGCATTCTCTGAAGATGCCTGGCACAGATGCTGGCGAAACATCAGGAATAAACTCTTCTAGAACATGGCCACATAGCCTGAAAAACCCACAAAAAACTATGGATGCCGGTGATGAAAGCTTTCAACTTCACAATTTTTTGTAAATTCTTACATGAACAAATGTAAGCTACATTGGTCAATGGAGATACACTCAACACACCATTTTTAAAAAAAATCTGTATTTCTAAAAGGCAATATGTTGAAAGTAATTGATATATACATAAAAAATAAAAGCAACTTAGTCCACTCTCTGATCAGTTCCTACCTTTAAAATCACCCCAGTAAAACAATGAAATTTAAATTGCTAAATGTGTAAATATTACTATTTGTTTGAAATTTGCTCTAGTAATTGAGTGAAGATGGATATTAAAGAGATATCATAGTGTGCCTCCAGTTAAAGCAAGTTGCAAAAATAAATAAATTCCACCATTACTCCTTTAAAATTCCATTGCTTATTAAAAGAGAGAGAGAGAGAGAGAGCTAATGACCTGAAACTTAGCATTCATGATTTATTTTGTGCCACACTAAAACTGATCCAATAAATATAGAGAGAAACGGCAAGTTAAAAAGTACTGATTCATGTATTTCTGGTGAAATATACTGACATACTTTATTCAGGCTCATCAACGAAGAAAATCTTTCACTGGTTTTATGAGCAGTGAGTCAAAGACATTAAGGTTTCAGGCTCGCTAAATGTATAACAGCACATACTGGCAAAGTTATATCATGCATGCTCACTAAATCTGGAACAAAAATGCTGCCAATAATCCAGTGTTTCCGGGGGAATCCAGAGCATTTTACATGGAATGCCTATTCCTTTAGTTAGAAAATGTTATCTAACAAGTTGTGAATACACATAACGGGACCATAATGTGGGAGGTGTTGTGGCTGTTTCGCTGTCTGGGAATTTCATCACTCTTTTTCTCCTATAAAATCTTCTATTCCCCCCTCAGCATTTCCTCATTAAAAAGTCATCTTCAGAATCTGCCAAGGAAGCTCCTGATAGTTTTAAAAAAAACAACAAACGTTTGTATTCCAAGCATCCTGGAGTGGGCTTCACTTACATAAATGGAATACTACTGGGAAACTGTATCAGTACAGTGGTGCCTCGGGTTACGAAATTAATTCGTAACGCGGCCGCTTTCGTAACCCGAAAAGCCTTCGTAAGCCGAATTGCCATAGGCGCTAATGGGGAAAAGCCGCGATTCCGTGCGAAAAAGCCGAAAAAAGCACCAAAAGTTTTTTCGTAACCCGAAAAAACATTCGTAACCCGAAACAATAATTCCCTATGGGATTTTTTCGTATCCCGAAAATTTCGTAACCTGGGTATTTCGTATCCCGAGGTACCACTGTACTGCAGTAGATCTGTGGAGTCCTGAGACTAAGGACAGAACAGATGGGTGGGAAAGAGCAGCTCAAGTCCGCTCCAGCCAGAAGTGGGTCCGAAGTCCACCCACCACACAGTCCGCTCTCAACGTAGAAAGTGCTCACTGGGGCCGACTGGTGCTTGCAGGAACCGAACTATCTTGGCCCCCATTTGCTCCAGTCCAAAGAAATGGAGAACAGCCTGGGGCAGGATACAGACTGCCCAAAGCGGGCGGTCTCCCGCCACCCTAGTTTGCTCCATGGGGAAGCTGCAGCCTCTAGACCATGGGGCTTCCCCGCGGAGCAAAAAAAAAACCCTTAAAAATCGGGTTCTTTACGCGGTGCCATTGTGACGCCGCAATGCGCCAATGGCGCTGGGACATGTGGACGCTAAGCATCCGCCACGTCAAAATGGTGGTGCCCATGTGTACTGGGCACCACCACTTTGACGTACAGATTACATACTAGGGTTGTGGGGCATATATAAGCAGCACCCCAAGGCAACCCTAGTGAGCATGCAGGCCGGCGCTTTTGCTGGTCTGTACAGTGCCTTGGTATGGCTTCTGGCGACTTTGGAGGCATGCGTTGTCTAATCAGCATGCCTCCAAAGCAGCTGTAAGCTGCTTCATTTGGCCCGTGTGTTCTGGGCCTATATTTAATGGCTTTTACTATGAACTGTGCCTCTGACTTTGGGAGGAATAAGAGACAATATAGGAAAAAACCAGGAAAAAAAACACAGAGAAAATCTACAAGGGCTGGCAATGCATAGTGGGGATTCAGAGTCAGAACTGATGACTTGCAAAACAAAAGCAATTCTAGGACTTTTGTTAAGACTGTGGAAACTTTCCAGCATGCTCTTTGCTTGGCTTTGGTTTTGTTAATCATTAAGCTAATGTAAAATGTCAACAAAGAGGTCTTCACATATTTAGGAAAGAGACCTACATAAAGTTATTCTACTCTGTTATCTTTTCAAGTATTTGTATAACAGACCCCATGCAGTGGACCATTGTTATACGCTGGGGTTTGGTTCCAAGAGCCCCTGTGTATAACAAAATCCGTGTATGCTCAAGTCCCATTAAATATAATGACATAGCAAAATGGTGTCCCTTATAAAAAATGGAAAATCAAGGTTTGATTTTTGAAATTTATACTTTTTTGAACATTTTCAAACCGTGTATGCTTGAATCCGTGTATAAAAAATCTGTGTATAAGAAGGGCCGACTGTGTATTCAAGTACAGAACTTTCCACCTGTACATAGATAGTAAAAAACTGTGTGGCATATGCCTTGCAATTTAACAGTTCATGACTGATATAAATTATTAATCTTTATTAATCTTTCTAGATGAGCAAATCTTAATATGTAATTATTTTTCAATATATGGTTGCAGAACAGTGTAATTTTGTTACCTTCTGTGCAAATAGCATGCAAACAACTTACAAAAGGCTATCTATATCGTTTGGGTTATAATTCTATAATGTATACAGTATTGTGTTATTTATATTCTTGTTGCTTTACAAAGAATGGAGGGACAACTCTAATCTTTAGAATACACAGAATGGATTTACAATAGAAATTTCAATCCATATCATCTCAATATTCAGATGTGTCTTTCAATGTTGTTGTTGTTACTGCTGCTGACTTCAAGTAATTTCCAATTTATTGCGAACCTAAGGCCAAGCTATCATGGGGTTTTCTTGGCACAATTGGTTCAGAGGGGTTTTTGCCCTTACCTTCCTCTGAGGCTGAGAAAGTGTGACTTGCCCAAGGTCACCCATTCCTGGTCTCCTAATGTCCTAATCCAACACTCAAACCACTAGACCACCCTGGTCCTTTCAATACAGTTATTTTAATCCCAACACTGATGAAAAGGGAAACAAAAAGAGAAAATAAATAAACTCATCCAAACTGGAGGAGTTTAATGTCTGCCACACAGAATATGTGCAATTCATGCATGTATCAGAAACAGTCATATTTTCTTAAAAGAGAAGATGTAAATGTTTTGTGCGGATGAAACAAAGATGAAGCACAACATGAAATGTAAAGAATATCCTCTCCTACCAAGTCATTGTCTGACTGGCAGGGGAAGTAGGAAGGTATGAAAAAAGCTAAATTATATTTATATTTATATTAAAATAAAAATTAAATTCCACCAAAATCAAGCTCTTAATATAACAGGACTAGGGAACAAAGGGAAATGGAAGTGAACTAGAGGAATACATAATAATAAACAGAGAGAATTTGTATTTGAAAACTAGTCGAGATTTGAAATTTTGCACCATTATGGGGAAGACCTCTACTAAGCTACAAGACACACATGAGGAGCATCCAGGAAAATACTGCAGATATACAACCATATGGACATTACAAATGTGACTAATACAGAGCTGCTGTACCTTTTTAAAGCAAAGCATCAGTTCTGCCAGTTAAATATTATGTCATTTATTAACACAGTACAGTAGATATCTACAATAATCAAGACATCACACTCACAAAACGACCCATACAATGCAGCACAGAACAACATCCACCCATGTGGAAAACAAATGCTAGATAGAACCAAACTAAAAGAAAAGCACAGAGGCAGATTTACTGAAGGACGTTTTGGTACCATCTAAAAGGTCCCATTGAAACTGGACTTTTAAGACAAGAACTTGAAGAAACTGAACAACTACCTCTGTTTCAGAGGCAATAGGCAGCTGTGCTGCTCTCACCATTTAGAGCACTTCTTTGTGGCACTGCCTCTGGGTCTACTGCTGGAATTGATTTCTTCCTTCAAAAATTTAAAATTGCTCTCCTGTTTCGATCAGCCAGAAAGACCCTGAAGAAAAAAATTTCCAGTCAGAACATTTGTACCTCAGAACTAGAAATGAGGCATGGCCTACTCCATCATTAAAGTGCTCTGCAAGATGCCAATCTCTTCCTACCACTGCTCAGCTGTACCTGACTCTCACAGCCACATTCCACTGTTCCGTGAAAAAGAATTCACCCGGCTAAGTACCTGAGTTTTAAAGGGTGTGCACTAAATTGGTGACTGCCTCTATTAGGACCTACACTGCCAAAAACATAATCACTTTTTATGAAATCTTAATAGTGCAAGGAAATTGTGAGTGATAAGATAGTTTAAAAAACTGGTGAAATCCGCTGTATTGATCTCTCTCTCCCACACACATAAAAGAGGGTTGTTTTTTTAAAAAAAAAAAATGTCCTAAGAATGCTTTCCAGAAATAGTTAAGCACCAAAATTTTAACCTCTTGAGATGAAAAGCATTACTTACCATTCATACCAAGATACTGTATTTTGAAAAGTAAAGAAGAGGTCATATTTATCAACTCCAGTTGGCCCTTGGAACTCGCAGGGGGATCCGTTTCAGACCGCCCCCGCAAGTTCCAAAACTCATGCATATTCAAGCCCCATAGGCTTGAATGGGGAGCATGCCACGGGCGTGCGCCCCATTAATGTTAATGGTGGTCACCCTTCTGTGGATTTTCAAGTCCTCAGATCTCAGGTCCGCAGACTTGGAAAGGTGACTGTACTTCAAACTACTGATTGCCATGGCATCCCCCACGTTAAATATCACATTCCACAAGCTGTGATAATTGCTACTGGAAATATTCCTAACCTTCATTCAGAGGTCTTTCCCCACCTCACCACTCCACCAAGCCATCCTATTCCACTGCCCCCACAGCTGGAGGATTCCTCAGCTGCCTCACTCCCCTGCTTGCCATGTCCCAGGTTTGGTCTCTCTTCCCTCCTTGCCCCCAAGCACTGTTTCTCTTTTTGAGTTCTCCACTGGGCTGACCTCCATCCCTTCTTCTATCAAAAGCTCTTGATCAAGTAGGAGAACTGGTGATAAGGCAGCATCGCTGGGCAGGAGGTGAAGCAGAAAATGACATTTTTAAAAATCCTTCAATATTTAAAAAAATCTGCCCGACCAGAAATTGTAGCTTTGAAAAACAGGACACATTTGGGAAAAGAAGATGTATGGTAACCCTAGTGGACAGAGTGTCAGACAAGTTGCTAACAGATAAAAGAAAACTACATTAAGCTTGCACTGGACCTTGCAAAGCAGTGTTAACACCTTCAGTGATAACACATAACTTCTTCCGGCTTTCTGAATATGCACAGGCAGATCGTTAACATTTTTCAAAATCATACTTGACTCATGCAGGACAGTTTCACAAAATGTATGGCAAATGAACAATAGCAAATACAGCAGTACAACAGTTTTCTTTACAGTATGGATTTTTAAAAGGCCCCTGCCCCCAAAAACTTGGTGAGATCACTTAAGGGGTTATTCAGACTGTGAAAATAATCCAGGTAAAATCTGGGTTGAATCTTTGTTGTGATTAAGTTTTCACAGCTGATTCAGAGTTTCCTCCTACAACCTGTAAAGCATTGACAAATACTTTGGAAGCTCTTTCCTTCACTCTCAGCTCAGTCATGAGCATACTGTTGGGTCCATAAACAAACCACTCTCTCTCTGCTTGGGCTTCCCTGTCTGGACAAGTATGCATTTTGTAAGCCGCCCTGATCTATTTGGAAGGGCGGGGTATAAATAAAATTTTATTATTATTATTAAAAGTGGTGTTCTGGGGATTACTGTGAAAATATATGGAAGTACTTGTGACATCTGATTTTTATTTATGAATTCGCTTATTTAAAGTATTCACTTATTTAAAGCATTTCTGTATCGCCTCCTAGCCCACAAGGGCACATAGCATTTACATTATTAAATACACTTGTTTTAGCAACATGTAACATTTTTAAATTTTATAATTGCCTGTCAAAAACATACAAGAATTTAAAACCAAAATGTACAAATTATTACAAAACTTCCAAGCCTAGTAATTGCATATAATACATTCCTCCATCAGCTTTTCACAGTTTCCAATATACTGTCAGTTTCCCCAAATGTATTCTTGAGTCTATAGCCGTAACAGTCATGAGAAAAGAACCAAAGACTATGTTAATATTCACCACAACAATATTCATCACCACAACAAAAGAAACCTAGCACTTATTCTTGAACAGATGTGAAAAGGGAAACAGCTAACCTGAAGTTGATTTCACACCCTATACTTCTCAGAGTCATTAGCTCTGATCTGTTTGTCCAAATAATTCTGCAAGATAGTAAATCCTAAATGTTTTATCTTTTGAAACTAAATGTATGAAGTCCATAGTCTCAATCCATGACCTTCTCAAATGCTCTATAATAATGGATTGTGACTTGCAGCCTATTGAGTCTCTCTCAATTTATTTTGAAAACCTATGATCACATAGAGAACAAAGTCCTTGAATTCTTTGCTGATTCCTTAGATAGCTACAGCAAAACAATGCTAAATGCTTCTGTTCTATTCCCTTCATTACTTCATTGTCCACCAAAAGAGAGAGAGAAAGAGAAAAAGCAAGTGTGGGGTGGGGTGACCCTTGCTGATGGGGGACACCTGGTTTAAGGAGACTACGTGTGAAAGGGATCTAGGAGTCATAGTAGACCACAAGTTGAACATGAGTCAACAGTGTGATGCGGCAGCTAAAAAGTCAATGCAATTTTAGGCTGCATCAATAGAAGTATAGTGTCTAACTCTAGATCAAGGGAAGTAATAGTGCCACTCTATTCTGCCTTAGTCAGGCCTCACCTGGAATACTGCATTCAGTTCTGGGCACCACAATTCAAAAAGGATGTTGACAAATTGGTGTGTGTCCAAAGGAGGGCCACCAAAATAGTGAAAGGCCTGGAAACCGTGCCTTATGAGGAAAGACTTAGGGAGCTGGGTATGTTTAGCCTGAAAAAGAGACGGTTAAAATGTGATATGATAGCTCTGTTTAAGTATTTGAAGGATGTCACACTAAGGAGGGAGCAAGCTTGTTTTCTGCTGCTCCAGAGACTAAAATATGGAACAATGGATGCAAGCTACAGGAAAAGAGATTCCACCTTAACATTAGGACTTTTTGATTGTAAGAGCTGTTCAACAGTCGAACACATTTTCTCGGAGTGTGGTGGAGTCTCCTTTTTTGGAGGTCCTTAAGCAGAGGCTGGATGGCCATCTGTCAGGGATGCTTTGATTGTGATTTCCTGTATGGCAATGGGTTGGACTAGATGGTCCTTATGGTCTCTTCCAACTCTATGATTCTATGATGAGGCTATCAAAAGTACCCATCTCATCACAGGACAGGCAGCTAAAGAAAGTGAAGTGAAGTACTACTGGCTAGAAATGAGAGCTATAGAGGGTTCATAGTAGAAATGGCTAGAAATGAGAGCTATAGAGGCTCCATTCAGTGTACTATAAAAATAAACTATTATGGCCAAGCTGGGAATCGAACCCTGGTCTCCAATGTCATAATCCAACACTCAAACCACTATGCCATGCTGGCTCTTATACTTATTTCTAAATTTTGCTGGAGAGAACCATGCAATTAATGACTGAATAACATGGTTATCTCCAAAGCAATTGTAATGTATAAATATTAACTTAAATATTATCTAGATAAATAAGACATCTGTGATGCTACTACTTTGCACTTTTGTCCTTGATATCATCTAGTCTAACACAAAACCAACTGCATCAGTGAAAATTCTACTGAAACACTGCAATAACCAAGTATCAAATCCTTTTTTTCAAAAGTTACACTGGTAATATATTGTTCACCATTAAGATTGAAAGATATTTGTACACATTCTGCTATAAATCAATTAAATTCTGAATTAGTAAGAATTTTCACTATTAGTAGTCATTAGATTTTTTAAAATAAAGAATGTTTTCCCTTAGCGTTGACACAACGCTGTAACTATTTCACAACAGATAAAATACTTGTGTGCTGAGTAACTTGCACCATGTTATATCCGTTTCCTCTTTGTGTCTGCATCTTGCAACAGCTTTTCAGACTACTGTATTATTATTATTATTATTTATTTATATAGTGCTGTAGATTTACAAAGCACCGTACATATAAACAGTAAAATATATAAAAGTAAACCTGCCCATGGCATATATTCTAAGAAATAATAGCATAATACATATAAATAATAGATAACAATACAGGAAGGGGTTCAATAAAATAAGGCAGGCAACAAATTAAAAACATCAAGTAACAAATAATAGTCACGCAATGCCTAGGAATGCTTCCCTGAACAGGATGGTCTTCAACTCAGTTTTGAAACAGGTTAAAGAAGTGATGGTCCTTGCTCATGGGGGAAGGAGGTTCCAGGAGCAAGGGGCAGCAAGTGAAAAGGAACGAAGCTGAGACAAGGCAGTGGAAATCCTAGGCTGAGAAAGCAGACCTTGACAACTAGAACGGAGGACATGGGTGGGAAGGTGAGGAGAAGGAAGGTCTGATAAATAAGGAGGGGCCAGCCCATGCCGGGGTTCAAAAATCAACAGCAGAAGCTTACACTGAATATGGAAAGGGAGGGGGAGGCAGTGAAGGGATGACAATAAAGGAGAGATATGGTCAAAGCAGTGGGCGGATGTAATAATGCGTGCAGCTGAAATTAAAGGACGGAAGTGAGAAAGAGGAAGCCCAGCCAGAAGCAGGTTACATAAATCAATTCGTGATACCACTAGGGCATGGACCAGAATCTTGGCAGTAGAGGCAGATAGAAATGGTCAGATTTTGGCAATATTGTAGAGAAAGAATCTACATGCCTTAGCTGTGGTCTGGATCTAGGGGATACATGACAAAGAAGAATAAAAAATGAAACCAAGACTACGGGCTTCCTGGACTGGTCAAATAGAAATGTCATCCACAGAAACAGAAAAGGAGTATTGAAGAGCAGACTTAGGTGGGAAAACGAAAAGCTCCGTTTTGGACATATTGAGCTTCAAGCGCCAATGCCACATCCACTGAGAGACAGCTGTAAGACAAGATGAAACTTGCTGTTAAAGACCTGGAGAAAGGTCGGGGTGGAAAGATACAGCTGAGTGACACTGGCGTACAAATGATAGGAAAAGCCAAAAGAACTAATGAGTTTTCCTAGGGACAATGTGTAGAGAGAAAACAAAAGGGGACCCAAAACAGAGCCCTGAGGAACTCCAAGAGATAAGGGAACAGAAGACGAGGCCTGACCACCTGTGACCACTGCTGATCTGACAAATAAGATCTAAACCAGTCAAGAACAGAGTCCAAGAACCCAAGGTCAGAAAGTATATCAACTAGAAGACAGTGATCTCCTCCGGAACACATGTTAAAGGCTGCAGACAAATCAAGAAGAACAAGAACAGAGGAAAGGCTATTAGCCTTGGCCCGAAAAAGATAATCTGAGATCTTAGTGAGAGCCGTCTCTGTAGAATGCCGTGGGCAGAAACCAGACTGAAAGGGATCAAGAATGGAGTTGGCTTTAAGAAACTCAAGACAGTGAGAATAAACGGCTCGTTCCAAACCTTAGAAGGAAAAGGAAGAGAAATCGAGCGATAGCTAGACAAAGAAAAGGGGTCAAGAGAAGGGTTTTTTTTAGGAATAGGGGAAATTAAAGCATGTTTAAAGACTGAAGGGAAAGAACCCGGAGAGAGAGAGAGAGAGATTAAAGATATAGAGAAGCGAGGGCAGAAAAGAGGAAGGTATAGAGATTAGAAGACAAGTAGGAATTGGATCAAGAGAACAAGTTGCAGGTTTGGAAGAGTTCAGCAGCGTAGAGATTTCATCCAGAGAAACAAGAGGAAACACAGTAAATTTTTTAGGCAAGGGTGATAGAAGATTAGCAGTAGAAGAAAAATCAGGAGGGACTATCTCAGAGCGAATAGTGGTAATCTTGGAGATGAAATAGTTAGCGAAATCATCAAGAGAGAATGATGAAGAGACAGGAGCAGAGGGAGGTTTAAGCAAAGTGTTGAAGGTTGGGACCAAACATTGTGGGTGGCTCTCACTGGCGCAGATCAATGATTTATTATAATTCTGTTTTGCCATGGACAGGGTGTGTGAAAAGGAAGAAAGAACAAATTTGTAATGAATAAAATCAGCCCACTCCCTGGACTTTTTCCAAAGACGTTTGGCCACTCGAGACAGGACCAGAGAAACCTAACAATGGGGGTAAGCCAGGGCTGAGGAAAGACACGCATACAGATACAGGAGCAAAGCTGTTAAGAGTTGAAGAAAGAGTGGAGTTAAACAAAGACATTGCTGAATCATCTGAGTCCCCAAGATTTAGAGACTATACTCTCAAATGTGGCATGGTCAGTGATGTAGGGTTTACAGAGGAAAAAAAAAGAACTAAATATGACTGTGTGAATTAGCACATGGTTTCATAGTTACATTCAGACACATTAAAAGCTTTATGTGGAAATTAATTTATTTGAATATTTGTAATAATGTAAACAGAATTATCATATACTTACCTTATACCTAACCAAAAAATTACTGTACTTGAAATAACACTACGGCCATACCACCATGAACACGCCCGATCTCGTCTGATCTCGGAAGCTAAGCAGGGTTGGGCCTGGTTAGTACTTGGATGGGAGATGAAATAAAACTATTTTGGACTAGATGACCCTTGTGGTCTCTTCCAACTCTATGATTCTCCTCCAGAACACATTCTAAAGAGAGCTGTACTTGCTATATCTTATATTTTGTTGAAATATAGGCATACCTTGCTAATATGTGGGTCAGATTCCAGCCCACTGCTGTAAAGTGAGTATCATCTTAAAGCAAATCACAGCCTTTTTTTCCCCACCTGAAAATGCATTTAAAAGCCTAAAAATATATTTCCACTATAATTTACTAAGTATGCTATAGTTCTAGGACTAAAAATGATGCAAAAGTAATCAATTAAATAATGCCAGCATACAACACCGATACATGCATGAAGTGCACAAATGCTGTAAACAGACTGAGTACAGTACCAAAATGACACTACTGTAAAACTAAAAAGCACTGTATTAGAGAAGTGCACTAAAGTGAAGCACATCTATAAGACCTCCATATCCATCAACTGGAAAATAGTCTGAAATAAATAAATAAATATCCAAAACATGTACCTTGATTTTTGGCATTTTATATAAGGGACAACATAATATATAATGCAACTTGTGCATCCATGGATTTGGGTATACATGGTGTGTGTGTGTATGTGTGTGTGTCCTGGAACAAAATACCAAGGACTCACTGTAGTACCTTCAGCTTTACTCACTCACTGTCTGAACTGTTTTACCATTTCATTTCAAACCCAAAAAATCTGATTCAATACAACTAGTTAAACATTCTATTTCATTAAAGCAGGGCTAGGCAAAATGCAGCCCACAGGCCACATGCAATCCTCGCTCATGGCTGTTTTTGTGGCCCAAAGGGATCAAATTTTGTTTTGCCAAATGACCACTAGGTGATGGGGAGGGCATTTCCACTACATTTGGAGGCACCCTATGCCTCCCATATGCTAAAATAAGTGAATTATTTTTTTTACAAAAAATATCCTCTCAAATTATCTTCCAGAAGGTCTCAAATTATCTTCCAAACATTTTCATCACATTTTGGGTGCCCTGGATTGATTCAGGCTCTGGAGAAGTCTTTTTTGAAATAGAAAGTGGCTTCTGTTCACTTCCTGTTGGTAAAAAACAAACAAACAAACACACTTCTCCTGGGCTACAATGGCTGAGAAAGCCCCCAAAATATGGTGGAAATGCCTGCCTGTGGTTCCTAGAGGGCATTAGGAGAAAAAAACCTTTCCAGGAAGCAGCTTCAATGGGTGGACTAATGAGGCCCTCTATCTTACACAATTGCCCACCCCTGCACTAAAGGATAGATGTGAGACTGTGAGTGCAAGCAACATAGCCCATATTGTCTTGTATTTCTGTTGAGAAGCAAAAAAAATTTCAAAATACTAACAAGCTTACCAGTGCACTCATTTGTTAGTCTCTTCTTCTGGTTATTAGGAATATCTGCACTTGTCTACTTATAAACATCACTAGAAGTTCATAGCTTATATTTAGCCCATCTAGTATGACTGACTGCAGTACAACACCCCAGACAAATATGGATAAAGCTAGATAAAGATATGGTGTGGAAATTTTTCCATGGAAAAATATAGCATCAGAAAATTTTCCACTACACACATCTACGTCTGGTACATATTTTTGGGGGCATGATTCTATAATGCAATCTAAATAGTGTTACTTTACACGTACTTAGCTATGTAGTAGAAGCTATAAGGAGCATTCCTAGTGAATTGTGACTATGCATATCATGGCACCATCAAGAGTTCCCCAATGCACAATGGGCTCTATTGAGGCACACTGGCATTCACTAGCAGGGGTCCCAATGTGCCAATGTTCACTTTGCTGGTTCCCTTACATAGTAAAGTAATAGCAGACCCTCCCAAATACAAACACTGTGAAACTGCTCAATTCTATTTCCTGCAAACGTAAGTCCACTTATGAAGATGCAACTCCTTAAGTGAATTCTGGCCTAGATTTATAGCCTACTTTATTGTCAGAGCCTTAAAGCTACCAAATATGAATAAAACATGAATAAATGGATGAATGAATGTGTGCATGTGTGTGTGTTAAAAGGATGGCTTTAAGACTTACTAAAATGCAAAAATCAATAAAGAGACACTGTTCTGCAGTTGACCTTCAACAATCATGTAAGAATACAAGTATGTATTTATTATGATTTAAGGATAGCCTTCAACTAAAGACAATTTTGCCAGTTTTATAATATGTTTATAGTAAATTTTCTTGTGCTAAATGTGCTAAAAAACCATTACAATCCAGAATTTGACAAGTGAAATAAAAATGTGTAATAGGTTGAATCCACAGTTGACTCCACTAGTGGAAGAGCTCCTTCTTTTGAAACTTGTTCTGGACTATCTCCCCCTGCCACCCCATGGCAAATTTTTGAGGCTATGGAGGCTGCAAGGGAGAAACTGGCCAAAAATGCCCTCTTTCTTCTAGCTGTTGGATAATCCAGCTCATGATACCCTATTCTGTACAAACAGGATCAAATCCAATACATAATTTTTATACAAGCACACAATTTCTCTGTTCATGCACAATTGCTCTGTATCCAGATTCCTTCCTTTATAAGAATGAGTAACATTTGCTCTGCTAAGGTACACATTCCTCAAAATGGGGGAGGGTATAATTTGTTGGGGGCATGCTAGTACTAGGTGAGAGAAGAATTTACAGCACTGCAGGACTGTATAATGCATTCTATCTCTCCATATCTTTTTTTTGTCACCTTCTCTTTCTTTCTCAATCTCTTTGTCTCACTCACTCACTCACTCACTCACTCACTCACACACACACAATGAAATGATTTGCAGAAGGAATCTTTACAGCAAGAGTGGTCCCACATTTTGTCTGGAAGTTTAAATGAAATTATGTCAAGAGCTACATCCAGATCCCATGCCACAGGATTTCTCACCACTGAAAAGACAGGTTTTAATGCCCACTCAATTACTTTTAAAATTGTACTCCTTTTATCTTGTAAGTTTTTGCAAATTGCTTGCTATCTCCCTGAACCAGACTGGGTTTTAAAAATTCTGAATTCTTATACAGTACTGTCATCATGTAACATTTACTGATATTTTCATATATTCAGGATAAAAACATTTAGAATATCAGTTGAATGACAGTACAATTTATAGCTCCCTGAACCAGACTGGGTTTTTCAAAAACTGAATTCTTATACAGTACTGTCATAATGTAACATTTACTGATACTTTCATATATTCAGGATAAAAACATTTACCTTGGCTGGCTACTCAGTTGTATGACAGTCTTGTGTGGCAAAGAATCTTGTGAAGACTGATAATCATCCTGCCAGTTGGAAAACATGTCCCATTTATTTACAGAAATAAATGCATAAAATAAAATTATATATTATAATTCACTAAGAATGCAAACTTATTTCCACTGGAACAACCCTCACTAACATCAATTGATCTTTTTTCACAACATGTATATAACCATGCTACAGGTACATTGGTGGGGGTGAGTGGCTATATGTGAGGGGCTTGATTTTTATGTGGAGAAGTTTATATGCATTTTCTTTGTAAGGTTCATTTAAGTCTGTATATTTGTATGAATACACACACGTGTGTGTGTTTTCTGTGTGGACTACATTTATTTATTTATTTTCCTTTAAATATTCCAGTTTTTTGCCTCTTAGTCTCAGTAATTAATATTGCTGTGAAACTGATGTTTTACTGAAACAGAAAACTATATATTTAAAGTAGTTGTGTTTCAGATCTGAGGTCCCTTGTATTCTACCCAGAATGGCTTCTTATTGTTAGCCTTGCCTGTTTGCCTTCTGTGAAATGGGTGATTTGTGGCTGACCTAACAAAAATGTACCCATTTTTGTAATGGCACCCAAAATCCTCCAGATGTGTCCACCAGCTGAAAGCAATCTAGTTGTATGTCAGGTTGAGTTACTTTTGATCAACAAAAGGAAGCTGGTTCTTTCTTCTCACCACTCTTACTTCTTCTTCAAGATGTTATGCAGTCTGGTTGGCATTAGCTCTTCAGCCACCAAAGTGACACAGTGCTTATAGTTCTCCATGTACAATGCACTCTATTCATCTCTTATTGGGAACCTAAAATGGCTAACCTTTTCACCAACATAATTTTGGCCTCCGTTTGTGAACCTTGTACCATCCATATGACAAGAATTATTTTCAGAAACTCACCATTGTAAGGAATGGTGTTGATGGATTATAATTGTACATTTCTTGGTCCTTTAGAATAAGAATGTGAGCAGAATCAGTGATGATTTTCTTCAAGTTCATTAAAGAATGGAAAAGCCTGTGAATAAAAGAAAATACTGTAGCGCTGGGGGGGCTAATTTCAAGCATTCTGTATCTTAAAACACTAGGTAGCAATTACTGAATGTTGAACTAATATGAGCCATTAATCAAATAGCTTAATTGCAAAACAAGTATGAGAAAAATATATGTCAACATTTTATAGTACCCTGCCCAAAATAAAACCTCAAATAATTCCAGTCCAGTCTTAAACCAAGAATTTTATGGAGGCTTTATGAAATGTAAAGCACTCACCTAGTCCCATAATCCACAACTACCCAGTCTTTAGATGTTCCTGTAATAGCATCATGATGTTGGAAAAGTCCCAGGTTTCTTCTAGCCTCTATTAGTAAAATGAAGTGATCTGCTGAAGGAAATGCTTTTGTTTTCTCAGTTTTCTTAGACTGTACCAGAGCTAAAGAATAAAGTATTTCTGCAGTCCTGAAACAAAGGAGGATTTTATTTAATAATAATAATAATAATAAAAGCTTTATTTATATACCGCCCTTCGAAACATCAGGGCGGTAAACAACAATATAACAATACAATACAGCGTAATAAAAACAATACAATTAGAACAATAAAAACACTTATACCAGATCACCAACTGCTAACGGGGGGGGGGGGGGGGGGGCATTCAGGGAGAAAAATCAGGGGTAGGCCTGCTCGAAAAAGAACGTTTTAACCCCTTCTTAAATTGGGCCAGGGAGGTTGCTGAGCGGAGCTCAATGGGCAGCGAGTTCCAGAGGGTAGGGGCTGAAGTGGAAAAGACTCTCCTGGTGGTGTTGACTAATCTAGCCTCCAGAACTCTTAATAGGTGCTGCCCGGTGGATCTGAGTGTGCGGGGCACATTGTACAGAGAGAGGCGGTCCTTTAAGTATCCTGGGCCCAAGCCATTTAGGGCTTTATAGGTTATAACCAACACCTTGTATTGCGCCCGGAAGTGAATAGGCAGCCAATGTAAGTCTTTTAAGACCGGTGTTATGTGGCTGGTCCTAGATGTATTAGTGACCAGTCTTGCCGCCATATTCTGCACCAATTGCAGCTTCCGGGTATGGTACAAGGGTTGCCCCATGTAGAGCGCATTGCAGAAATCCAACCGAGAGGTTACCAGAGCGTGTACTACTGTTTCAAGGTCCCTCCGGTCCAGGTAGGGGCTCAGCTGGCGTATCAGCCGAAGCTGATAACAGGTGCTCCTGACTGTCGCATCCACCTGAGACTGCATACTGAGTCCTTCACAGGAAGCGTGATCCTGTTCAGGACAGGTGGAACCACCTCCGTCCCTGGGCCAGGAGAACCTATCACAAGCACTTCCGTTTTCTCTGGATTCAGACTGAGTCTGTTTTCCCTCATCCAGCCCATTACCGACTCCAGACAGGCCACGAGAGGAGAGATGCCATCCCTGGTCACTGCATCAGTCGGAGACATAGAGAAAATTATTTGGGTGTCATCAGCGTACTGATAACCCCGCGCCCCATGTCTCCGGATGATCTCTCCCAGCGGTTTCATGTAAATGTTAAAAAGCATGGGAGACAGAATGGCTCCTTGAGAGACCCATTTATTGACAATATCAATAACTGGTCAGTTTTACTATGTACAAAACTGTAGGGTCTTACTATTTTGCCAAGAAAATATACTTGAACATAGTAATGAATATTTACATGCCACATTTCAACAACAATAAAACAGTACAAACAACATTTGTGACATCAACAGTTTTCCCTGTTTCAATCCTTGCGCAGTTTCTGGTGCATTGTAAATTTTACCATGCAAATGGATAGGAATCCTCCAAATTTCTGTAATTCAAAGCAATTGTAGCTGCTGGAGGTCCTGGTGGTGTGAGGACAGGCAACAGTGATGTGTTCCTTCTGATGCTTTTGTTACCTCATCAGGACCATTTAAGGCCCCAAATAGTTCCCACTCACAGCCTGGAAGTACAATACCAAACAACAAGCCAGGCAGTAGAATTCTAACAGTGCTAGCCAATGGTCAGGGATGTGTAAGTTGTAGTCCAGAAGCATTTAAAGGGCCACAGATTTCCTCCCTATGAGCTAAAGTAAAAAATTCAGTTTTTGATAATCTCACACTATTCCCTCTTGTTCAGGGAAGGAGAAAAAGATGAAGAGGGAAGACTACCCCAATTTAGGGTGGTAGGCAGGATTCCCAGGAGACTGCTCTTTTCAACATGTGAAAAAGCATTTCACAAAAAGGTATCTTTAGTCATAGTTTGGCTTTACAAACAAGAGCATGGTGGTAGTGCAAGACAGAAACAAGAATGTCAATGCAGAAGACAAATGGGCAAAGATGAAGTCATTTGTAAGACTGGAACAGCTCAAAGCTGAATTTCATTGTCCTATGTCATTATTCTAATGCATTTCTTTGAGCACCATCACCTCTGTAACCAAAACCACAGCAGACATGTACAAAAACGAAGTAGCTGGCAAACTAAAGGTAACACTGATATTCAGATAAAACTAAAACCTATTTAGCTAATAAATAATAATAAATTGCTGTGTGGCTTCAAGTCGTTTCCAAATCTTGGTGATCTTAAGGTGAATCATTCAAAGGGATTTCTTGGCAGGATTTGTTCAGAGTGGGTTTACCCTCATTCTCCTTTGAAGGTTGCGAGTGTGTGACATAGGGCCTGAACAGACAGGCCAAAATAAAGCTGCTTTGGGTCACTTTGGAAGTATGCTGCTTAAATGACACACACATCTTGAGAGGCTAGAAGCTGCACCAAAGCTGTGCTCCAGTCCTTAGGGCATTTAAACAGCATACCTCTAAAGTGACTAGAAGCAGCTTTATTTTGGCCTGTCAGAATCATAGAGTTGGAAGAGACCACAAGGGACATCCAGCAAGTTGGTAGCCCTCTTAGAAGAGAAAGTACAGCAGCTGGAGGTCCAGGTCGCTACACTTCAGCATCATAGGGAGGAAGAGGTTTTCCTGACCAGAATGGACCAGATGGTCCTGGACAGGAAACACACAGAGAAAGTTGCTGGGGAGGAGGAAGTCACTTCGCACACAACAGAAGTAGATACTTGGAGGAATGTCACACACAGAAGTAGGGAAACCAGGGAACATTCTGTAAGCTTACAGCTACAGAATCGATTTCAATCTCTCTCTACTATCAAGGATGATGAGGAACAGCAGCAGGGACAGACCTCAGGGACAGAGCAGGGGACCCAGAGAGCTCCACCAAAGGGACCGGCCGCTGCTAAGCCTCGGAGGAGGCGTGTGGTGGTCATCGGGGACTCTTTGCTGAGAGGCACTGAACCAGTGGTTTGTGGGCCTGACAAGATGTCTCAGGAGGTGTGCTGTCTCCCTGGGGCAAAGACCCGTGATGTGACAGAGAGGCTGACAAGACTTGTCAAGCCTATTGACCATTACCCCTTTCTTTTGGTTCATGTGGGAACTAATGATACTGCAAGGCATAGCCTTCAGAGTATCATAAGGGATTATGAGGCTTTGGGTAGGAAGTTGAAAGAGGTGGATGCACAGGTTGTCATCTCCTCTCTTCTCCCAGTCGAAGGGCATGGTCCAGGAAGGGAGAAGAAAATAGCGATGTAAATAACTGGCTCCGTAGATGGTGCCACCAAGAACGATTTGGATTCTTGGACCATGGGCTGCGGTTCCATGAGGAGGGACTTCTGGCAAGGGATGGGTTGCATCTCACGCCAGTTGGCAAAAACATTTTTGCCAATAGCCTCAAGAATTTGATCAGGAGGGCTTTAAACTGAGTTATGTGGGGGAGGGAGACAGTATTCTGGAAGGCAAAAGAGCTGGAGAAGATAGTCAAACTGACAGAGAGGGAACAAGACAAACAGTGCAAGGACCTAACAGTGGGAGGCAAAAGAACTTGCACAGGCAGCAAGGAAAGGGAACACATGGTCTTAGATGCCTCTACACTAATTCACAGAGCATGGGAAATAAGCAAGATGAACTTCAACTCCTAGTACAACAAAGCAAATATGATATAATAGGCATCACTGAAACCTGGTGGGTTGAGTCTCATGATTGGAATGTGGAAATAGGGGGGTATAACCTTTTCAAGTGAAACAGGCCAAACAGGAAAGGAAGAGGAATAGCCCTATATGTCAGGGACATTTACACCAGTGAAGAGATCCAAGACATCAATCCTAGAAGCCAGGTGGAGAGCATCTGGATAAAAATTAAAGGGCAGGGAAACAACAAGGATGTTATGGTGGGAGTCTACTACAGACCCCCAAGATTCCACCTCAACATTAGGAGGAACTTCCTGACAGTAAGGGCTGTTCGACAGTGGAACACACTTCCTCGGAGTGTAGTGGAGTCTCCCTCCTTGGAGGTCTTCAAACAGAGGCTGGATGGCCATCTGTCAGGGATGCTTTGATCTGGATTTCCTGCATAGCAGGGGGTTGGACTGGATGGCCCTTGCAGTCTCTTCCAACTCTATGATTCTAGCCCAACCCCTTGTCATGCAGGAAGACAGATGGCCATCCAGCCTCTGTTTAAAAATCTCCAAAGGAATTTCCACCATTCTCCGAGGCAGTATGTTCCACTGTCAAACAGTTCTTACCACCAGGAATTTCTTCCTAATGTTTTGGTGGAATCTCTTTTCCTGTAGTTTAAATTCACTGCTCCATGTCCTACTCTCTGGAGCAGCAGAAAAAAAGCTTGCTCCATCTGCAATACAACATCCCTTCAAATATTTAAACAGGGCTATCATGTCACTTCTTAACCTTCTCTACTCCAGGCTAAACATACCCAGCAACCTAAGCCACTCCTCATAGGGCATGGTTTCCATGACTTGCCCAAAGTCACCCAATGCACTTCCATGAGCGAAGGGGAATTTGAACCCTGGTTTCCAGAGCCTTAGTCCAACACTGAAACCACTACACCACATTGGCTGTCTACTAATCTGTTCTTATTATCCCAGGAAATCCAGTGAAGACAGTGCATGCTCAGAGATCAGAAGCAGCTGACTAAGGAAAACAGAATGGAGTCACTGAATGCAGCACTGAGAAAGAGACATTAATACAAAAAGGCACAGCTGTATTTACTGTACCTGTACAGCAAGTGCCTTTCTTGCTTCACATTCCCAAATGTTTTGTATGTTTCCAAAGACAGACATGCTACCCAAAGAAATCAGTCAAAAAGTATAGTGAATATTGCTTGGGGCAGCAGTGCAACTTCTGAACATTCACTGGTCAAAATCAGCCTAATGGGAATGAGCTTAATGGGGATGGAAAATTAACTACTGGCTGAAGGGAACTGAAGAACTCCTGAAGAAAAACGTATGACCATGATACATTTAGTTCAGGAACAGACTTCTGAATATCCATAGCTATTTTAACTTCCCTAAGTGCCAGTTACTACGTAAATGAAACATTAACAACAACCACAAGAAAGAGTTGCCAGCAGATTTGAGCAAACCACTTTAGTTTGCTAACATACAAAAATCCTTAGAAAAACACCTTGAAGGAGGAACCCACCCTTCCCCAGCAGGCTAATGCAGGACTTTCAAATGTTCAGCAGGCACAATATGCTTATTGACTGTTAAGAGAAAAAATGGAAAACCTTGGGAGCCAGTGGTGGACTGTGGATATGTGACAAAAAGCATGCAACACCTCAAACTTTTGTTGCAATTTCCCAATAAGTTGTCTTGACACACTGAGACAACCTGTGTTACTGAGAAAAAGTAATTTACAGAGACCTCTTCACATTCCTAACAGATCCTATCAACACATAAATGGAGAATTGTCAAGCCAGAGGCATCTGTGTACGAATCAGAACAAATGCTCAGATACTACTTACCTTAAATACGATTCTAAGGTCCTATCTAGGCGTTTGTAGAAGGGTCGAGATGTAAAATACCCACTCCAGTAATGATGATCTCTGTCTGCATATGTGAAGAAATCTCCACTCAGAACAGGGAACACTGAATTACTGTTTTTTTCATCCAAATTACTGGCTTTTCGGAGGGCCTCAAAATAATCGGACAATGTCCCAAACTGTGCCTGAAGCAAAGTAAAATATGATACAAGTTCTTTACACTATTTTCAACTGAATTTTTATCTGGCAGAAGTTTGTGTCTTGCTGTTTCTTGAGGCTAAAAGGTAGAAGAGGAGGTTTTCATGTTTGTAGACAATGATTTCCCATGTTTAAGACAGTACTACAATGAAGAGATAGAGTCCATAGCAGAGCTTTGCTTTTCCATGCACCTCTGCTCTACTTTTCACCATGCCTGGACCCTACTTACTCTTTATAGGACTATTAAGTTCTATCAGATATTGATAGTATTGACAGAATAAATCTTAGATGATAGTAGGAAGGGGGAGAGTAAAAATTATTTTAACACCATATTGTCAAAGATTTGTCCTGACATAATCTGAAAAGTCTTACCTTGCAGACGCAAAAGGTAAAAGGACAGGATGGCACTCTCCCTGCCATTCAACACATGTGCACTACATGCAGTCTAGACTGCTGACACAGAGGATCTGTCATGCCTGCCAGAGATCTGTGAGATTTTTCACTCACATTGTTTGTACCATGGTTAGTGACACATGTAAGAACCAGAATGGAACAGAATTAAGTCTCAAAGAGGTGTTACAAACCGCCGCTTTGCGGCGGTCTGCCGGCGCTGCTCTTTGCTCCGCGAGGGAGTCACAGCATACAAACCGCGCGACTCCCTCACGGAGCAAAAAAGAAGCTCCAAAATGGAGCTTCTTCCTGCGGCGCCATTATGAGGTCGCGAGGCGCCCATGGTGCACCCGCGACGTCATAACTGCCGCGACCTATCTGGACGCTATGCGTCCAAGATGTAAAAATGGTGGCGGCCGTGTGGAACGGCTGCTGCCATTTGTCACGGACTGAGTCCATGATAGGGAAAGGGGCGTCTACAAGAGACGCCCCTTTTTTAAAATGGGACATCCTGAGGATGTCTGAAATGGCGGTCTATAACCCGCCCATGTCTCCTCCTCCCACAGTACTAGAAGACTAACTCTGGGAGCCATTTCAAGGAATCTCACTTAGGTATTGTGTATAAATCAGACATAATGGTTTACAACAAACTCTGTTTGTTTTAACAAGAGTTTCATATCTCATGGTTTGGAACTGGTTTGCTTTGAAACTGACCTAAGTTTGTCATAATTGCCAGAATTACCTATTTCAAATATTGGAGAGAATGAAGTTTGGTGAAAATATTACTTGAGTAATAAAGACAATTTAAAAAGGTAAAGGTTTCCCCTTGACATGAATGTCTAGTCATAAACAATTGTAGGGGGCAGTGCTCATCTGTTACTAAGCAGAAGAGCCAGCTTTGTCTGAAGATGACTCTGGTGGTCATGTGGCCAGCATGAGAGCATGGAACCCTATTAACATGCCACCAAAGTAGTACCTATTTATCTATTTACATATGCAACTGCTAGGTTGGCAGAAGCTGGGACTATTAATGGGAGCACACTTCATGATGCAGTGTTTGGGCCTTGAGCTGCCAATCTTTCAACCTTATGATCATCAGAATTGGCATCTTAACCACTAAGACACCACATCCCTTACATTTTTTATATTTATTTATTTATTTATTTATTTATACTCCGCTCTTAGTCCCAAAAATCCAGATTTTGGTAAATGTTAATACAACAAGAGCAGCTGAAATACAAATGGAGGCTACAGAGGTGTCTACTCTCATCTTTACTGTTTATTTTGGCATTGGAGGCCCTACCAAGAGACAGAAGACAAGACAACAGGATTTATGGGGTGAAAGTAAAGAAGGAACAATATAAACTGAGAGCTTATGCAGATGATCTTGTGATGATAATGCATAACTGACAAGAGGTCAAACAGAGGGAGCTAAAGGAGTGGCTAGAGGCTGCTCCCGCCCTGATCACCCCGGGACTGCGGCAACCAGATGCCACAGTCTCAAGAGTGTCTGCCGCTCCAGTCCTCAATGGGCCACAAAAAGCAGCAGTAAGAAACCACTCCATTCACAGCTAGTTTTGGGCTGCATTTAGCAGCCCCAGCATAGACTCTGAGTGATTGGGGTGTGTGCATCATGTGTACACCCCGCACCTGGGTCAGTCCAATGGCAGCCCTTTTGGGCTGTCTGTTTGAGGCCTATGACACAATGGTGGATAGATGGATTGAAAGCGTTAAATTACCATTTTATTTTTCCTAGTGTGACTGCAGCGAGAATGGGGTTGGTGAGGTAAATTCTTTGGGAAAATGCCCAAAGTCAAATTTAACTCTTTGGATAGAATTACAGTTATAAAAACAAACGTTTTACCAAGACTTTTATTTATTTTTCCAAACAGATCCTATTATGAGAAATGGAACACCTTTTGTGCAAGGACAAAAAGAGATTTCCAGATTTATCTAGTGGATGGAGAAAAACACAGTAAAATTTAAAATACTGTACTGTACAACGCTAAGAAACGGGGAAACTTGGGAGTTCCTAATGTCAAATTGTATTATGAGGCCTGTTTTTCATATAGCTGAAAGACAAGATTTTTAGAACTTGAAGGCCATAATTTAAGATTTGTTTGGCGTGGTTATCTCGGCCACAGCAAGTAGGGGCAGGGAGCAGGGTGTGTGTTCTTGTCCCTGCTACTTGTCATAGCTCGGGTTGCCTTGGGAGAACCAATCTGCAGCAAGGAGGGGTGGGGAAGTGCACACATGGCCAAGCCGGCTCCTATCCACAGACCAGTTCTCCCGTGGAAAACTGAGCCACAACAAAGAGGGACCGTGCACAGGTCTTCTGGGCAGACGTCCCGTCCTTTCCAGCCAGAAGGCCGTAGCTTGCTATGGGATTCTGAAAACTGTAGTTTTGTGAGGTGTAATGAGGCCATCCATGGGATTTTTTTGGCATTTCTTCAGAGGAGGTTTGCCATTGCCTTCCTGAGGTTGAGAGAGTGTGACTTTCCCAAGATTTCCCAGTGGATTTCAAGGCCAAGGTGGGATTTGAGCCCTGGTCTCCAGAGTCACACACTCAAACCATTGGCTCTCTTTGTTCTTGTTATTGTGCTGTGCCTTTCCATTAGTGTATGTGACAATTAGGATCAACATTTCCTAGTGTAAATCAGTGGTTCTCAACCTTCCTAATGCCACGATCCTTTAATACAGTTCCTCATGTTGTGGTGACTCCCAACCATAAAATTATTTTCATTGCTACATGCAAATATGTGTTTTCCGATGGTCTTAGGCAACCCCTGTGAAAGGGTCGTTCGACCCCCAGGTTGGGAACCACTGCTGTAAAGGAACAAGAATGGTTTTCTTTTTTGCTGAGGCATACAGTGTGTGATAAATATCAGATAGTTAGGTATGAATAAGATTGTAACCCAGATTGTACAATCTTATATTTATTTTCTTAAAATATTTATATCCTGGACTATATCCAAAGATCTCAGGGTGATGAACAATCCAATCATTTTAGGCAATTTCAAACTATTTAAAAAGTGAAACAGAGTTGTGTCTGGTAGACATTGTGCAATTTGGCAAAGCCACTGTTTAAGGAGTTGTGCAATACTACTTCCTTATACAGTGTCAGGAAAGGAGTTACTTTAGCACTCTCAGTTACACTAGCATAAAGCATATTCTAACCCCTCTATGAGCGTGCCTTACCTTAACATGGTATTCAGGATGAGAATTCAAGTAATCAAAAAGCTTCTGATAATTTTGATACTGCTGGTCCCATTCTGAACTCTCACTGTAGCGAAAATCATCTCCTAATGGTGCCAACAAAACTTTGGTACGGAAAAGCTTTGACTTTTTTCTGTACTGATCTAAAATCATCCATGCCCTTGAAGAGAAAATGAGGATAAGGGGATATACCAACATCCATAGATATTTTATACAAAACAATGATTCTTCTGAAATCTGCAAATGTTACTTGATTGGGTTGAATTATTAATGTTTTTAAAAGAGTCACGGCAATCAAATTTAATTCCTGAGCTATTCTGGATATTTTATAAGATACTGCTCCTGGTCTGATATTTGACCAAAATCCTATGCATGTTAATCAAAAACAAGCCCCAATGAGCTGAATTCAACTTTCTTTCATGTTAGTAAATAGTCTTAAGATTATATTTAGTCAGTACAAGCAACACAAACACAGCAACATTATTTGCAAGAGGAAATTAAGTGTTACAGAAAACATACAGTTCCTTTGCATTAATTACAAAGAGCCCTGGTGGTGCAGTGGTTAAATGCCTGTACTACAACCATTCACTCAAAACCATAAGGTTGCGAGTTCAAGACCAGGAAAAGGGCTGAAGCTCGAATCAGGCTTGCATCCTTCCGAGGAGGTCGCTAAAATGAGTACCCAGACTGTTGGGGGCAAATTAGTTGTAAACCGCTTAGACACTGCTTAGGCGGTATGAAGCGGTATATAAATGAAGCTTGTTTGTTTTGTTTACTGTATTCAACCACAGCTGAGATTCTTTGTAATTCATTGTCCATAAATGTCCCCACATTTTTCACACATTCATTAATAAGTAATTATTTCCTCTTCAATTATGTATGCAAAATTAGGTATCCATAAAAGGAGAGCAAGGCAAACTGTATAGAACCATGCCAAATATCAATTTGTCCATGATGTTATTCCCACAGTGACCAGCCATCAGAAATTTACAAACAAAACATGAGAATAGAAGCATCCACCCTAGGTGTTTCCAAGCAGATGTTTAAAGGCTTACTATATCTCTGTTGCTGCAGGTATCATACATCTCTATACATTCTTAGACAAAAAGACAAAAAGCAAGTGGAAGTAATATATAGCTATCATAGAATCGCAAAGTTGGAAGAGACCAGAAGGGCCATCCAGTCCAACCCCCTACCCTGCATGACATGTAGCCAATGCATGACATGTAGCCCATTCTACCCTTGCTTATTGTCAATAATATCTCATTAAATTGAACAGAGCTATGAAGAAAATTTTGTGCAGACTTTCACTTTAAGAAATGTCCAGTGGGGCTCACAGTAGTCATAAGAGAAAAATCAAATAAAACCATAGTTAAAGCACAAGACTGTATAAAGTTTAAAAAAGAAAAATCAACAAGGCAAATAATCTAGTTAAAACTAGTTTAGCTGTAACTTTATGCAAAGTCTAAAGTGTAAATATAATTATTATTTCAAACTAGACTGAAGAAACTGAATCAATGGGAACTTGCTAAGTGAACAATTCCATTGATTAAATGGTTCTGATTGGAATGAACCACTGAATTTAGGCCTAAGTAAAAACTCTGGTGCTGGGAAGACATGAGATCCCACTGACGAGTGAGAGGCATTTTGAAGTGCATTTTTTTTCTGCAGGGCACTCTTTCTGATCACTATCAACTCACCTGAGATGGAAAGGGACTCAAAGGAGGGCCACTGATGATGGCTACAGTATCTGAGAAATCTCATGAGCAACACAGTAGCAACACTGAAATATTTAGGGTCCCTCGTGCTACAGTGAGGAAGAAAAGAGGCACAGGGCCACCATCAGCTCTGCTAAGAAGCCACGCTCTTTTCTCCACTGAATGTCACCGGCCATTGCCATTCCATGAGACTCCAGTGAAGAAAAGATACAGATGACTTTTTTGACCTTTAAAGATGACAACCATTTTTTGATTCTCCTCTCCATGAACTGTTTCTATTCCAGTTTGTTATTATAAGAACCAGCGCCACGGTTTGCTTATTTCCTCCATCTGCCTAATCCTTTTCATGCTCTCTCTTTTAAGATAAACGGATCTTTCTAAATTGCACTGAAAGACTGCAACTTTTGGAGTGAAACATATATAGAAACAACTACATAAAAACTAATATTGAAAAGAAGACGAGACAGGTTTTTTCATATTATATTATTCCACATTCCTCAGGCATAGTGTTTTTTGTTTGTTTCTTTGTTTTGTTTTGAATTGTACAAACTATGCTTGGCTCTGCCATTAACTGACAGTGCTATATATTTACCTGTGCTGGATGTTTCCTGAATGAATGGCTTCAGGAGGAACTCTCCAGGGACAACTGACTCTTCCTCCAGGAAGGCGTTTAAAATCAAACTGGCAACAAATTTTGGGATCTGGTCCACAAGTGTGAGGAACATCATAGCTATAAAAAGGCATCATGTGGCAGAGAATATCCGTATTAGATCCCAAATCTAGAATTAAAATAGGCAAGATAAATATAACAAAAAATGTTCCTTTCTATATTATAGACTGGCCTAGATAGAGACTATTTACTATGGAATGTTTTTAATTAGGTCAAAATCTTATAGAATTTTGAGTTTACCAACTATTAGCTCCAGGCATACACTTCTGCCTATAACCTTTTCTGCAAGTCTACTGCCACAATACACTGCCTGTCACTGGTGGATTTTTGATGTTACTGGATTTGCTATTTGGCTACACCTAGATGTTTTCTGGATTTCAAGATACTGCATTATAGTCATAACAGGGGAATCCTAAAGAGAGAGCCAGTGGACTGGACCATCCTGTTTGAGGTTTCTACCTCCAACAAAGGTAAAACATTCACACACACCCCTAAAAATGGGACTGCATAGGCATGTTTTACCTCAATACTACCTAAAGTGTTCCTGATGCAAAAGCATGAAGACTTCTTGAGAAATTCAGTGTTCTCTGCACAATAAAGGGGCCTGTGTCTTCACAAAGGATGGAGACATACCGGACTGCAAAGGAAGTATCTTTTTGTGTTGCAAATGGGAGTTAAATTTTTTGGGCTTGGCCAGAAGGAGGAGGTGCCAGCCTGCAAGAGATACCTCTCCATACCATCTGAACGAAGAACAAAAACAGCAAAATGCAGGCCTATGACTAACATCTTCAATTTTTTTCCCTCCTGTATGATTTTTAACACCTTGCCTGATGAAGAAGCCAGTGGAGCTTTGAAAGCTTACAACAAGTATGTTGTGCATTTTCATTGGCTCAATTAATAATAATAATAATAATAATAATAATAATGTTTATTTATATACCACTTTTTCAAATTAGATCAAAGCAGTGTAAAGGTATAAAGGTATCACTGTTTGGTGGGTTTTTGATATTATTGTGTCTGCACATGCAGTATGTATTTCATTGGGTCCCAATGTCTGACACAAGCACCTGTGATGAGCCAGTAAACTGTCATTCCATCTAGTCTTCTGATATAATTTAATTATTAATTGGGTTTACATACTAAATATGTTTCCTACCCCTACAGTTCAAAATCATAAATGGAAGGTATATCTATTAGATGGCAAATAGTTTGGCCACTGTAAAGGCAACTACAGTCTTCCCTCCATTTTTGCAGGGGATTCATTCCAGAACCCCCCCCCCCCCCCCCCCGCGAAAATGAAAAACCATGCATATTGGCTTGAATGGAGGTGTGCTCCTGTGGGGGCATGCAAATGCACACCATGGGCACCTCCCCATTTTAACGCCCTCTGTTCGCCCCCGCAGATAATCAAGGGGCGCGGATCCCAAGTCTACGAGAATAGAAGGAGGACTATACATGTTGAGCATCTTTAATAAAAAAAGCCAAAATGTTCCAAAATCTGAAACTTCATTCATGGGTGGCTGAGATAGAGATACCTTTGCTTTCTGATGATTCAGTGTACACAAACTTTGTTTCATGCCCAAAATTATGAAAAATGTTGCATAATATTACCCTCAGGCTATGTGCATAACGTGTATACAAAACACAGAATTTCATGTTTAGACTTAGGTCCCATCTCCAAGATATCTTATTTCATAATCTGAAAAAAATCCAAACATTTCTGGTTCCAAGCATGTTGGGTAAGATATATTCAACCTCTATAATACCTCCAAAATGATCTGCTGTGCCCTTCCTTCTAATCTAACAGTGATACCCAACTGCCAAGCATTTACATTTAAAAAATCAGTCACTGAATGTTGCATACTACATATTGCATCTCCATATGTTCCTTCAATCAAATACAGGAGCCCCTCAGTATCTGCTGGGTTTGGTTCCACGGATACCGAAGTCTGTGAATGTTCAAGTCACATTATATACAGCACCATAGTAAAGTTGTGTCCCTTACATAAAATGGCAACATCAAAGTTTACTTTGGGAGGTGGGTGGTGGGTGGGGGTTGGAATATTTTCAGGAGTGCATGGTGGAATCTGTTGATAAAGAATCCGTGAATACCGAGCTAAACGTATCTGTCATTAACATGTAGTATGCCCATTAATTGATCACAAGTGTTTTCGTGGCCCAGTGACCTATCCAGAAATTTATAACCAAATGACCTTACTTTTCTTCTAGGTGTTTAAGTTTACACACTGGTTGAGGGGGGGGGGGATAACGATCACAGTTGTTCTTCTCAAGTTTAAACATTCCATTCATCCACTCTTGAACAAGAAAGAAGGATTACAGAATACAGTTTGCCCTCCATTTGTGTGGAGGAATCCATTCCGGCCCACCGCAACCCACAAAAATGGAGGCTCGTGCGTATTCAAGCCTCAAAGGTTTGAACAGGGCATGCCGCTAGGAGTACACACCATTACAAACCATGGAGGTCACCCCTCCACGCATAATCAAGGTTGCGGATCTCAGATCTGCGAGTTAGGAGGGCCAACTGTACAACAAAATGCTAGAGAAATCTGAATTATATGATGTCAGAAAAAAAATCTGAATTTTTTTGGTTAAAGATACATTTTGTTAAAGATACATTCTACGGCATAACACAAAACTTTGGCTTAGAAATATGCTTAGAACTGCCACCACACTATTCTGGACCACAGGTAGTTGTATAATATAAAAAAAAATTAAATCACATTTATTACAACATTTTAAATCCATTAATTTTATATCAGGCCTGCACAACTTGGCAGTAGATGGGGGCAAAATTAAAATAGGCTAAATTTATTTAAACCGTAGATAGGTTTTAATTAAATATTAATTAATTAATCTTATTAATTAATTAATAATACTAATTAATATAATTATTATTTAATATTAATTTACCATATATACTTGACTAAACTGGGGACAGGTTTTGGGGCCAAAATTATGGATTTTGATAGGACCCATGGATAAGGCAAGGTTAAAACTTAGGGGCCTGTAACAAAGGCTCTAAAAGATGAAAAAAGGGGGGGAAATCCACAAATGAGTTGCAAATTAATTCTGAAGATTGAGATACAGAAGAATCATGTCATCTCTTAAATCAGGGTTGGGGAATCTGTGGCCCTCCAGGATCTGATGAACTACCATTCCCATCATACCTCACCACCAGCCAAGCAGACGAAAGTTTCAGCCAGGCTCATGAGGGCTTGGTTGTAGCTCTTTCCTTACGGTGATGCTACATGTAAAGTCACCATAAGGGGAGGAGCTACAACCAAGCCCTCATGAGCCTGGCTAAAACATTCTTCAGCTTGGCTGATGGGAATGGTAGTTTGTCAGAAGGTGGGCCGTAGGTTCCCCACCCCTGTAAATATTCTGATCAAAGTAAAGTATTTGGCTATAAACATTGTCATTACAACACATCTTAATATAAGGTCATGTAGTGTATACGTACCCCAATTCTGCCTCCAAAAAAATTCTAGTGATTTCTGCATTGCAAGATGCTTTTTAACTGAATAATGAACTCTCTGTATAAGCATATTGGAAAATCCAGAGCATTTCAAAAGATAAGCCATGGTTGGTGAATGCCCAAAGGGATCAACTGCCCAGCCGGATTTTGGTTTTACTCCTGGTAAAAGAAAACGCATGGTGAAAATATCTTCATTCACATCACACAATTAGAAACTTCTAACTTCTTGCAAGATAACATCGTGATCTTCAGAATCTTGTGGAGCAGTATTAAACTGCATAAGAAAGGTTTTAAAGGCTACAGGTCTATACCCTTTTAACTGAAAGCAAGTCCTATTGTACTTAGCAGGATTTGCTTCTGAGCGGGTGTGTATAGAACAGAACTGTAAATTACTTATTAGCTCTTAATCTTTGGGATTAGACTGTTGTTAGATACCTTCAAGTCAGCTATGACTTATGACAACCCTATCATAGGGCTTTCTTGACAAGATTTATCCAGAGGAAGTGTGTCATTACATTCCTGTTCACCATAGCTGACCAGGGACTGAACCCTGGCCTCCTGGTGTCTAGTCCAACACCCAAACTGCTACATCACACTGGCTCTCAATGATTTGACTACTCAGTATTTATTACAATGTGTACCATCAGTGGGTAAATAAAATTAATCATGTGTAATCTAAAAAAATAGATTATGTCTACGTCTATGAAATAATAGACTATATGTATGTCTCACCTCTTATCAGCTATGTGAGACTCAAAGCAGAGCAGTAACAAACCAACAACAAAACAGCAGTTATTGATCTAAGTCTATTATTAATGTCCAACTAAAATAAACCCAATAAATAAATGGAATTTATATAAATGCTGAGTTAGTAAGGCGCGTTACATACGTGCACAAAGTATGCACGGAGCACGTATTAGGGTTAGGAAGAGGCGTCACTTTCTGATGCCCCTAACCCTAATACGCGCAGAGTGCATAGAAAATGGCGGCGCCCTATACACATGGGCACCGCCATGACTACGTCATGACCACGCCACCCCCAAACGGGGCAGCACGGAAGTGACATAGTGGGGCTGCGCGAGGGCGCCTGGGGCACCCTTTCTGCAGCCCTAGAAGGAGCTCCGTTTCGGAGCTCCGTTCACGATTTGCGTCGCTGGTGCAGCCTCTACATGGCTGCGCCAGCAACGCAAATAAGAAAGGGGTTGAGCGGCCCCTTTCTCTGCGTCCCCACCTCCGTTGGGTGTCCTTGGGGCATGAAGCCCCAAGGACACCCCTTTCCAGGCCGCAGGGAAGCAGCCTTTTACCGCTTCCCCAGGGCCTGGAAAGCGGCTGATCAGGGCCTCAGAGGCTGCCGCTGTGGCAGCTGAGGCCCTGATCCAGCGGGGAAAGGGCCAGTTACAGGCCGCCCCAAACAGGTGGTCTGTAACGCACCTAAGATTCACAGGGGCCACTCCAATTAGAATTAAGTATAGGATTTAGGCCATAGCTGTGTGTTTAAAGTTTGAAGGGCACTTTCTATGTAAATTTTTGATGAAATTTTATTGGATTGCATACTGGGAATGTTCTGTCTGTAATCTCCTAACCATTATTAAGAGATTGGCTGCCCTCTGTTATACAAACTGTGTTTTGAATCTAACTATTCTGTGACATTACATCTGCACTGTTATCAGCCAGAGTTCAAAACATTAAGTCATGTTTTCCAAAGCCAACTTTAATCATATCTACAGTTTTAAAAAAAAGACTGATTTATTAGTATTAATATTAATATAATACATATGATAACAAGGGAAACAAAATTATTACTGCTGCCAACTGAGGTTGTATGAGTATTTGCACAAACATATTCATCACATGACAATAAAGTCAGCCCTCCACTTTCACGGCTTCACTTTAGCATTTAAAGCTTTGATATCAAAGCACACTGTTACATAAATTAAGATGTGTGCCTTCCAACTTGTACACAAGCCAGAAACTGGTTTAGCAATATATAAATGAAAGTAGTTCAGTGACAGAAAACTCATCTCCTAATTTCCCGTTAATGAAATAGAAGCAGCAATAAAATTCAAATCCCAAGACAAAATTTCAATGAACCAACCTAGGGCCTTCTCTAGCCACTGGTGTCCTTCTATCAGCTGATCAATTAAAGAAAAATAATGAGGTGAAGCTTCATCAGGCATGACCCATCCCCCAGTTACGATTTCAAACTGGCCATCTTCAATTAATCTGAAAAATATGTTTACTGAACTTTTATTCATGCACGTAATTATCACTCTTATTCAGATATACACAATATAGTGGGAATAATAATCTTAACAAAACTGACAATTCTTTAATCATTCACATAAAACATTTTATTACTTCTATCAACTTGAGATGCATATTTTACTGCAAATTATATGTGCAACTGACAACTATACTAAGAGCATGAGACACATATTTAATCTCTAATCATAACATTTTAAGATATACAAGATGAATTATATAAAATATGTTTAAAATTATTTAGTCAACTTTGGAAACATTTTGACCCAAGTTCATTTAATTCCTAAACATTCTGTCTGTTCTAACTTGAACTGCTTCCTCCTAGTTCGATTTAGAATTAGTCTTAAAGTGGTCTCAGTGAGATTTACTATACTCTAGAGTAACACACCCAACTAGGTTACTCTAAGAAAAGAACAGGTTGCTTACCTGTAACTATGGTTCTTCGAGTGGTCACCTGTGCCCTTACACAATTGGGTTTTGCGCCTGTGCAGAGCCACCTTTCAGAGAGCTAAAAAGCTGAACAGATTGATGGGAAGCCCCTCCCCCTCCCATGTACTGAGCATGTCCAATCTCATCAATCTAGCTCCTCCTTCAGTTCAAGCCCACCGCAAGACATCAGCAAGGACCTGACAAAGGGGAGGTAGGGTGTGTTTGTGTGAGACCGGCACCATTAAGAGCCCGTGCTCAACGATGAGGGCCTCGATATTGAAGAAGGCAAGGTCGACAATGGGAGTCAGAGAAGTCAATGTCAAAGAAAAAGATGCAACTGTAGATGACTTCTGGGACAGCTTAGGGAATCTAGGCAGCTTGGAAATGGGCACCAAAGCCAATGGATCAGTTTGAGAAGAAGACTTCTCTGCAACAGAAAGAGCACTCCCAGCAAAAAAGTTTTAGGCATTGGGCCCTGTTGCGCAGAGCCGCGCTGATGAAAGAAGGACAAATAGTACAGCGATCAGCAACATGGCCCTCACCCAAACAAAAACGGCATTTAGAATGTCCATTGGTGAGGGGAACCTTTCTGTTAGAAGACACAGAGAACTTGAAGAAAGATTTGGAAGCCCAAGAGCAAAGCACCCAGCCGGGTGGAGAAAAATAATAAAAAAGCCTCACCTCAATGTGCTCACAAGGAAAAGTCAAAAAAAGAAAGGAATACACAAGAGGACTCAATGAAGAGCAATCTGAGAGGAGTGTTTCTCTTGCGGTGGATGCACTGAAGAGCACTGAAGGAGGAGCTAGATTGGCGCGATTGGGCACGCTGAGTACATGGGAGGGGCAGAGCTTCCCACCAATCTGCTCAGCTTTTCAGTTCTCCAAATGGAGTCTCTGCACAGGCACAAAACCCAATTGTGTGAGACACCAAGACCACAAAGAAGAACAACCCAATATAAAAATGGATAATAATCCAGTGAGCATAGTTACACACTTAATTTTAAGCCAAATGACACCTAATTGACACCTAATTAGGTGACACTTTTGACACCTAATTGATTTGTGCAATACTTCTGCACATATCTTTACTTCTTTCTGTGTGAGGTCAATGCAAATGAAGAGAACAGCCTCTTATTTAAAAATATATAGAAGCTGATTGTTTGCCTCACTCCACATTTATTAATTTTTTTGTCATCACCATCTGATTCTTTCTCTCAAATCCCCTGACATGCACATTTTACACAAATTTTAGAAGTAGCTGCCCACTTTGCTGCTTTTTCCTGCCATCCCACCAACAGTGGAATAAGAAAGATCCCATCACAACACCTGAATTCTCTGGCATACACTGAAGACAAAGGAAGTGGGGAGGTCTTGGTTTGGACTCAGTTTTGAAACAGACATAAGTATCTGTTTGTTCTAAACCTCAACATAATCACAAGAGACCTCACATGTATTCTTGGCAGTCTCACAGAATTTGGAGGATGTGATCTATGTGCTAGCAACATCCCACTTGCAACTGGATGTAGGCAGGCAGCCAGAAAAGAGCAGGGTGCTAAGTTTAGACAGCATGTTTCTTCCCTAACCAAGTAGCGCACCCATGCTAGCCTGTTGAGCAAGCCTTTCCCTTCTTTCACTACTTGTGCTAGAAGATGCTGTGCTTCCTTGCCATGCATGGCTCCCAAATGAACAGAAGAGTATTCAAGCACCTGTGGCAAGAATATGTTTGTGGGTTTCAATGCAGCTTTCCTTTTAGGTCTAGAAAAATTCATGCAGGATACATTTGTCGATGGCTGTCAGTCATTCTAGCTGAATGGACCTGGCCATATACCAGAGCCTGTTGATGGCCAACATACTGGGGTTGAGAACAACAAATGACCACTAACGATCAAGCCTGATTTGTGAACAGCAACTATATGAAATAGGATGCCATCCTGGACAGGACTATCACCCTTTCCAACAAAATAATTATTTCATTGTTTTTGTTTATTCTACTATACCAGTCCCTATGATTTTGGGGGGAAAACTAAATGACCCTTAGATTGTATGGTTTATTTTTGTTATTGTTGTTATGTGCCTTCAAGTTGTTTCTGATTTATGGCAATTCCAAGGCATACCTGTCAACCGAGTTTTAAAATCACTAATTCCAAACATTTCCATTCATTTAAATGAGATCATTTATAGATATCAACATAAAGTTGTTGATAAAGAAGAATAGTGATATGTTCACTTTTTATCATAACTGTATTACACTGTGAAGCCCACTGTTGAATATTGATGTGCCACAGTAACACTACTGAAAATAAGACCATACTAAAAACATATACAAGCAAATCTCTTTCAAAGAACTGCATGCTGATCCCTATGATTTGTGACAGAAGCACAATGCTGTTTTTCTCTTTGAGAAATAATGATAATAAATTTGATATAATTTTATTTTTCCTGTCAGCTTATTTATGAATTCTAACTTAATGATTTAGCTACAGTGTTAACAACTTCATGAACAGACCCATCTGACTTGTACAGAGAACTGAGAGAACTATGTTGATCTGTACTTAGGGTCAGTGGCAAGTACTTTAACACTCATTGAGAAACTACTGCCAGCAATTTAGAACAAAGGTACATCAGGGCTGGGGAATGTGCGGCCAACACAAAGCTGTTTGACAGCAACTCCAATCGCTCTAGCCAGTATAACTAATGTAGAGGTAAAATGAGGTTCTAACGGCAACTAGAAGGCCATGCAACCCCTATCCTTGGTCTACGACATGCAACATAATCCTAGTTTCAGAAAAAAACTGTCTAAAAAAACCCACATAAACTACTGTAAATACTCATATATAAGTCTAGAAATCTTAGTCAAAAAATTGACCTCAAAAACTTGAACCAACTTATCCACAGGGCCAAGTAAGTACTGTACTTTAACTCTTTATTTTCTTAAAAAAAGAAGCATCCCTGGTGAATGGCAAGAGTTTAATATGTCCTATAAATACTGATCTCTGCCCCTCTACTCTCGTCCATTCATCTATCCATCCTTTAGCATGAACACAAACAGTTGTGCCTGCTGGAATTTTGTAAGTTCTTTGGCATTGTTTTCCTTTGCTTCATGCTTTGTTACATGCCAGTAGGTTTTACCCTCCACTTACCCAAGGGTTATATCAAAAACCATAATTCTGAGCCCGAAACCAGCCCTCAGCTTATACATGAGGTAACAAATACATGAAGTATTAATGCTAGGAAACATTATAGCTTTTACGTACTTAGGATAAAAATAAAATAGTTTGTGGATAATGTAGAACCATAGAATACAAGTTAATATTCTCACTTGATCAGATCTTTGACAGTAGCATAACCACTCTTTAATTGGACTTGGAAACATGACAGAGGGCAAAGGTCTGAGAAGGACTGGGTGCAGAATGACCCTCAAGTGTCAGTGATGACAATGTGCTTCCAAAGGGTTACCCCTTTAACGCAGTTTAGTTCCCTCTCCATCCTCAATATTTCATTTGATTTTGTGGGACATAAAAGGACAGTTAATTCTCCACCAGGAAATATGAATTTCGTTAGCCTAACTATGATAGCATAACAAGTATTTGAAATAGGTCATTGACAACATTGGAGTCATAAGCCAGGCCAAATTACTGCAGCAGCTGCAAGGGGGGGGGGGGGGGGGGGGGAGTGGCAATACTGCCAATATTTTTCCTATTAAAAACACTCATGATACCACTTAAAACTCTTGTCCAAAGTATTTGTACTTGTACAGCTTTGTAGCTTAACATTAGCAGCATAATATTAACAGGAATGTCATGAAGCAGTATTTGAGAAATAAAATCCATATTTAGCAATGCATTAGAACACTACAATTTATGAAAGTAGAAATACTGAATGCAACTATTGTGAATATTGATGTAGTTTAAAAGCACCTTTACTGCTTCTTACAGATATGAAGACAAGACATGCATGCAATAAGGAAATAAAAAATTCACACCTTTTCACAGCATCCTTTTTTTGACTATCTATTCCATCCCACCACTTTGAAAAATATGAAATTTCGGACCACATGAATTTCCTCCCCTTATCTTCTTGCAGTTTTATAACCATGTTATTGAGAATATGCTGGGTCTGATCTCTGAAGTAGTCATCAAATGTCTTCAGCCAACCTGATAAACAAACAGAACAACAACAAATAACATATGTTGACCAAATTAAATGGACAGTTACAATCCAAATTTCCCAAGAACACTACTATAATCATTTGCATGACCAAACTTCTTCAGTGACAAATTTGCAAAAGCAGAACTGTAAGAATACAAACACAGAGAGATTTATATCTTAAGATGTTTGTAAATATATTTAAAGCAAAAAATGGTGATGTAAAAACTTAATGGGCTAGAAAGATTTTGAAACCAAGAGGATTTAATTTGCCTCAGCAGTCTTAAATTACTAAATGAACATACTGAGCGACAAGGAAACACAAAAAAAGTTTCCTTTCCCTAATTCTTTTATTCACATTCATCACTCATTTTGGGAGGGGTGGTTGCCATTCTCTGGTGGCAGCAGTTGGTCTCAAGGAACATATCCTGGTGGCCACTCTGCCTTAGGCACAGCATTATTCTGGATCATCCTTGGGGAAAAGTGACAACCTAGGATTTCCAAATCTCTAAATCACAGCTCCACTCAGTCTACATGAGAGTTTAAGTTGTTGTAAATTTTGGACTCTCAATCCTTCTCACACTGTTTGGCTCTGTATCTTCCTAAAAATCTTAATGCTCTATTACATATTAACTCAAAGGACTATTTAGAGTAGTTTGTAATATTCAAAGTTCAGGACAGAATGTACTCACTCCCCAGATTTGCCTTGTGATTCAGGAAAATTTAAGAAATAAAAAAATCCTACCCTATTATAGGACAATGCCAAAGATCCATTTCAGTTTCAAGTCATGTTTACTCACTGTTTCCACTGCTGATATCTATCTGTACACTCCTGTTACTGAAAAGCTTAGCCATGGTGACTTTCAGTATATGAAATCTGAATGCACTGTTCTGTAGGAGTCACCTGAAGCACTGTGTCTAATGTGCAAGCTGGAAACAACTGAAAGCCTAGAGCAGGATTCCCAACCTTTTTGACTCACAAAGTCCTTATTTCTATGGCAAAGCCCCGAAGAAGCCTAGCCTATGTATTACAAGTTAATGGTGTTTAGGAGTATATATAAAAATATACTTATTCTTTAATTTCAGTAAATTTTTATTTCTTTCATTTTCCTGGAGCAGCTACAGAGCACCTGGAAAGTGCACATGGAGCCCTAAGGGCTCCTCGGACCATAGCTTGGGAACCCCTGGCCTAGAGCATTGTGCTGAAGTTCTTAATGGTCTTTAGTCCGATTCAACCTGAAACTCAAACATTTTCAAGCTAGCTTCTCTTCCTACTCCCCAGTTCCTTCCTAAGTTCCCTTGCCTTTCTTTACATTTATGATTTTCCCAATATTAATGGAGGTCTAAGGAGAGATCTTGTTTTAAGATATTATCACAAATCGTTTTGGATCTGGGGTGTGTGTGTGTGTTTTATTTTGTTTTCTTTTTTCAGTTTTGGGACATGGTTCATTTGTGGGGTCCCTAACAATGGTTTGGCCAGCCATTTGGCCTCAACATCATTATTTGGTTCAGATGTCCAACCAATGTTAGATATATGAGTGTTTATTATGAGGATAACTTGATGCTCAGATTGGCAGGTAAAGTGACTTTCCCAGTGTGAATTTATGACAAAAACTACAAATGAGAGGGTTTTCAAGTAGCTGTAATCAACCAGCACACAAGATACTTTGGGACCCCTTTAATCTACACTGACTACCACTCTACATCCATCCTAGCAGTAAACAAATTATAGTCTACCTTGCAAAGCACAATTTAAAAAAAATCCTGCTGCAGTAGTCATGGAGAGAAATTGTGAGCCATTTTGGGTTCTCTTCTGGAATAAAGATGGAATATAAATCAAATAAATAAATAACATTTTACTATATGAAGAAGACTGCTCTGAGACCAAACCTGAACTGAGCTCTGACCACTTCCAAGTTTGAAAAAAAAAGGGTTCTCCTATGTCTAAAACAAGCCAGAAGGCTTTCACAGCATGCCAAAACTGCTATTCCCCTCTAGTTCCTAGAGAACATTGTGGAGTCTCCAGCCCACCCACCCCACCCCCCAAGGTTTTTAAAATTTATAAAATTTTAAAGAGCATTGGGAGAGGTATAATCCTTTGAAGTCTGGAGGGGGCAGTCCCTGGTTGTCCACCTCTGATAACTCTGTTCTTTCCCTACTTCACCATTTAACCTGCACTCTCTCCATTCCTTATTTGGCATAAACTTCAATTTCCCACCTCTGTCAATCTTCATGTATAGGATTATTAATGCAGTCTACTAGTCTAATATTGGGGGATGGTATACTAATTTAGCCCATTTTTTCCTGTGGAAAAAGTATAGTAAAATAAATCAATGTTTTTTTCCTAACAAAAGTTTTCAGTAAGCTACTTTCCTTCTTCCTTCCTTCCTTCCTTCCTTCCTTCCTTCTTCTTCTTTTTTTTTTTTTTTTTGGAAAAGAGTACATTATCTACTCTAAAGCATCATGCTTCTGCAAAACATCCTTATGTTTCCCAGTTCAACAGTACCTATGTATATGCTAATAGTGCAGCATATGTAAATAAGGACATTCATAACATATGACAAGCCCATACTGTCAGTAGTACTCATAGTTCATACCATCTGGCAAAATTTAAATAGCAATTTACTTCAGCCATCATCTCGGAGCACAGAGAATACAGATGCAATTACCATAAAAATAAAGTTTTAATGAAATCAAAATTGGAATAATTATTACCTGGATCATTGTGTGAATGAGGCACAACAAACACTTGTAGAGGCTCACTATCCCATTCATGTTCGTCATAGGTGATATCAAATCCTTGCTTCCAAACTCCACCATCTGGATTATCAAAAGGGAGAATGTTGTAGACTTCAAGCATCTAAAGTGGATAACAAGAATAGGTTGTATTATTACATACACAAGTATCTGAAGTGTAAAGGTCTGCACTTTCAAATGTGTGACTGTGATCCCTGTTACTTTCAAAAAATGAAAATGATGCATCAGTCAAAGCCTCACCTAGACATTTTTTATTTGCACATCTATGTATTTCATTTGGTACTGCCATAGATTTCAATTAACAAAACATGTGAGTAGTAACTTATTCAGTATGACCTTTGCCTATGTGGGATATGATCAACAATATGAAAGTTTACTGTCTATATATGTACACATATTTTATATGCAAGCATTCCTATGAACTGACACTCAGGTGTGTTTTTAGCATCAACACATGGGTATATTTATTCTGTCAACATAAGATTACTCAGAAATGGCACAGAATACAAAAACTGAGGTCATGTTTGATCATTAAGGTTTGAATAACTGAAATATTGTATTTGTAATGAACTGTATCAGATTTCATAGAAGGATGCTTATTGTGGAAATATTTCAGCAGTGTGGAGCCTATTAAAAGAGTTTGTTGTTGTGTGTCTTCAAGTCATTTTTTACTTATAGCGACCTTAAGGCAAACCTGACATAAGGTTTTTTTGGCAAGATTTGTTCAGAGGGGATTTGCCATTGCCATCCTGAGGCCGAAAGAGCATGACTTCCCCAAGGTCACCCAGTGGGTTTCATGTCCAAGCTGGGATTTGAACCCTGGTCTCGAGAATCATAGTTCAATGCTCAAATCACTAAGCCACGCTGGCTCTTAATGGTGCATTATTCCTCAAATATGCAGTTACCAAGTTTCCTTAATTATTTATATTTGTATGCAGCCTTTTTGCCAGTGCAGTCCAGGCAACTAAGCTTACAAAAACCAATAGCTTACAAAACCAAAAAATGGGACGGGGTGGGGGGGAATCATGGAGAGAAATGGGAAATGAGTAGATGAAAATCTCATTGCCATTGCGTGACAGAGAGAAAAGGAAGAGAAAATGAGCCAAACAACAGCTGCTCCTAATTAAAGTGATGGCAAAACCCTTGATTTCTCACCTTCAGATTTTCAGCTTATTTATAAACACATACATTTGCCCAAACATCAAGGGGGGGGGGAATAAATTTCCTGTTATTAACCTAGCATGACTTGAACTGGTAGAAAAAAACATCATGGGACAGGGCAGTACTTGGAAACCCATATTAGAGTAATCTATAATGTTTACTCTTAAATTCAACAGGGCTTATGTCTAGACATGCAGATTCAAGATCTGGATAGTTCTTATTTAACATTTATTTAGTCCCTAGACATACCCACAGACTAAATCTTGCCAAAACTTAACAAGAAGCCACCTGCCAAACACAGAGAATGAAATGTTACTGCCATCACATCAACAGATAAACATTTTTGTATGCCTGAGTAACTGTTGTTTTTTTAAAAAAGCAAAACATTTGTACCAATCTAAAAGATGGAAGTAGTTCAAATACCTACAACAATAATGCCCTTTTAGTTGCATATTCTTTGAAAACTGCCCAAAAATCTGCCCAAAAAACTGGGGCATGTTCAGACAACACTTTGCCTAGGCATTTAATAAGGAAAAGAGTTTGAATTAAGCCTTGGGCCTTTCCTTCCAGAATAAAACTGGAAGTTGAACCAGGAAGACCAGCTTTTTTTTCTAATACATCCTCAAAACTACTGTTAATTTAGAATATTCTACAATTTAAATCTGATGATAGTCACACAACATATTAACAGAATTTTTTTTCCTTCAGCTGTCAACAATTATACTAATAGTATTCATATGTGTGTGAACATAAAAATAATAAAATATCAGTGGTACTGGTTCCACTGCCTGAATTTTCCTCCCAGCATGATAAGGACAAGAGAAATAAGTGTGAAGCCCCATGTGACTACTCAACAAAAACACAGGATCAAATACAGCTGTGAGAGAAATCAAGAATACAAAAGACAGCAGCACGCATATTAATGGTTCTCAATGCCTTGTTTAAAACATTTCTTTATTCTAGGAAATATTTATATCCCTTATCAAAGACTGCTGGAAGGGGAGGATGTTCATGCTAGAGTTCACCAGGAAAGATCCCCCCAACACCACCAATCTTAAATAAGAGGAATACATACTTCCTACAATAAAGGATTTTCCCCCCAAAAATATGAAGAACCAGTGAGGTCTTTTGTCTTTTTCGTGACCATGTACATTCAGAGGGGTGTGTGTGTGTGAGGGTGTGCTTGCCACCACACCTTCAAGTTGCTTGTCAACTTATGGCAGCCCCCCCCCCCATGAATTTCATATAGTTTAATGGGCAGTAATGGATGGAATTATGCTGGCAAATTTTCCCTCCTTATATACTGACAGAATCAGAGAATCTTATGAGTTGGGTGGGACCAAACTGGCCATCTAGTGCAATTCTGTCTAGTGCAATTCCCTGCCATGCATGAATACACAATTAAAGAACTCCCGAAAGATGACCATCCAACTCAGAGGAATGCAAGCAAGTATTGAACTGTACAGTAAGTTAAGCAATCAATATATTCTATCTCGACTCAAGAATCATCTTGCTAGCACAAGCCTCAGTGCACAGTCTTAAATAAATTAAAATTAATCTTATTTTTATTTACTTATTTTATTTATTTCATTTATATGCTGCCTTTCTCCCTGAATTATACTTGACTACAACAGTTAAGTTATTTAACAGCAGAAGCTATCAGAGAATAAACTTATGGTGATTGAAGACAAAGTAACACACAAGCCCGAAACAAACATGCTAAAAGGAGCAGTTTCCAACTACTTTGGGAGCATGGCGTTTAGATTATGCTTGCTCCCGACGTTGCCAGAAGGCACCCTGAGGCCGCCTAAGGCAACCCAAAGCTACAGGCAAAAGGAGTGGCAAAAAGCTGCTCCTGCCAGCAGCCTGTTTGGCACCACAATGGTGGCCCGTTTTGGGAGCAAGCCATCCAGTTGCCATGGTCCCAGAGCGATCATGCCCAGAGTGGCTTCTAGCTCCTCCATTTGGCCTGTCTGCTTCACCTCACAATTACTGGTACTGAATACTAATCAGATATGAAGCTAGTTTCTAGCTTTCTCAGTGAGCTTCTAACATCTCAAACCAACTAAAATTACTCCTCCCTGTTAAGGGTTTAAATGACTGTTACCTTGGCACAGCCACCATCATCAATATAGTAATGAAGGCTTTCATGGCCGGCATCCATAGTTTTTTCGGGCCACATAGCCTGAAAAACCCACAAAAAACTATAGTACAGCGCGCCCTTGAATGCGGGGGATCCGTTCCAGACCCCTCACATAAGCCGAATTCCGTGCACGCTCATGCCCCATTGGAATGAATGGGGCTCGTGCATGCAGTGGTGTGGGAGCGCACGTGCACGCCCCATTCATTCCAATGGGACATGCCGGCCCTTGCACCCCGTACGGCTCTACACCGGTTTGAGCGTATGCTCAAATCCGCGTATGATGCGGGCACACTATAATGAGTGTTGTTAAAATGTTTGCACTATGATGAAGCAGCATCTGTCAGTAGTACATATTGGCTGGAATGTTTTGGTGCATTATGCTTGTGTAATGGTACATTATGCTAGTATAGTAAGCTTTTGAGAACCAGCACGGTACAGTATAGTGGTTTTGGACTTGGATTCTAGGAGGCCACAGTTTGAATCCCTATTTGGCCCCAGAAACCAACTGAGTGACCTTTCAGTCTCAGAGGATGGCAAGGAAGAAACTCTTGTGAATAGATCTTGGCCAGAAAACCCAATTATAGGTTTGATTTAGGGTCTCCATAAGTTGTAAACAACAAAGTGCACTTTTCCCTGAGTTGCATGGTGCTACAAAGGCAGGTAGGCAAGCAGGCTCTTAATGTCCACCATCTTGAAAAGAATGGCTACCAGCTCCAAGTAAGTCTATTTTTCCAGTGCCTGCCTTCAGAGGATCCTCAGTACTAGAATCACAGAGCCGGAAGATACACAAAAGGGCCATCCAGTCGAATCCCTTGCCATGCAGGAATACACAATTAAAGCACGCCCAACAGATGGTCATGCAGCCTTTGTTTAAAAACCTCCAAAGGAGGAGACTTCACCACACTCCAAGGGAGTGTGTAATACTGCTAACAGCTTACTGTCAGGAAGTTTTTCCTAATGTTGAGGAATGTTGAGGAAGCTCCTTTCCTGCGAATTGAATCCATTGGTCCAGGTAATTGCAACAAGCAAGCTTGTTCCTTCCTTAATATGGGGCCCTTTAAATATATGAACAGGGTTATTATGTCATCCCAAGTTCTCTTTTCCAGGCTAACATACCCAGCTCTTCTCACACAGCATAGTTTCCAGACCTTTCACCATTTTGGTTGCCCTCCTCTGGGCAAGCTTGTCAACATCCTTTTTGAACTGTGGTACCCAGAACTGGACAAAGTATTCCAGATGAAGCCTGGCCAAAGCAGAATAGAGTGGTACTATTATTTTCCTCAATCTAGACACTATGGATTGAAGCAGAGGGGGCAAAAGGAGCATCCAGAGGCTACTCCAGCCCCAACTGCTCTGGGACTGCAGTGGCCAGACACCATGGTCCTGAAGCCAGCCACTGCAACAGTCATGAATGGACTGCCGGCAGGAGTGGCTTTTTGTTGCTTCTTTTTGGACTGGCATCAGGCAGTCTTAAATGGCCTTGGACTGATTTCTGGGTGGTTTGGGGGGATGCATCATTTGAACACCATGCCCCCAAACCACCCAGAAAGTGCTTTATTTGGCCCATGTGTTTCAAGTCTATATTTCTATTGATGCAGCCTAGAATTGCATTGGCTTTTTTAGCTGTGTCATCACATTGCTGACTCATGTTCAACTTGTGGCTTGCTAGGACTCCTAGATCCCTTTCCCATGTAGTCTTGTTAAGCCAGATGTCCTCTATCCTATATCAATGCATTTCATTTTTCCTCCCTAAATGCAGTATTTTACATTTCTCCATACTGAAATTCATTTTGTTAGCTTTGGCCCAGCTTTCTAATCTATTAATGTCATTTTGCATTTTGATCCTCTCCTATGGGATATTAGTTACTCCTCCTAATTTGGTGTCATCTGCAAATTTGATAAGTATGCCCTCTATTCTTTCATCCAAGTTGTCTGGCCCAAGACAGAACCCTCTCCAAGATGAAGAGGAGCCATTGCTGAGCACCCTTTGGGTTTGACCATTCAATCAAATACCAATCCATTTAACAGTTGCACTGCCTAGCCCATATTTTACTTGGTTATTTGCAAGAATATAATAGGGGACCTTGTCAAAGGCCTTACTGAAATCAACATATGCTATATCTATAGCATACCATTCATCTACCAAGCTGGTATTTTTCCCCCCCCCCCAAAAGGGGGGGTCAGATTAGCCATCATGACTTGTTTCACTGAAATCCATGTTGACTTTTTGTGATTATGATGTTCCCTTCTAAATGTTCACAGACTCTTTGTTCAATGATCTGCTTTAGAATCTTTCCTGGTATTGATTTCAGACTAACTGGGCAGTAATTGTTGGGACCCTCCCCCCCCCCTTTTTTTTTTTTTTTAAGATGGGGACAACATTTGCCCTCCTCCAGTTTGTTGGGACTTCTTCTGTTCTCCAGGAGTTCTCAAAGATTCTTGCCAATAGCTCTGATATTACATTTGACAGTTCTTTTAATACCTTTTTGATTCATGGACAATTATTTCAAATTGCTGAAGATAAATATAAAAATGAAGTCTTTATAGATAGTTGAGCAATTACATATTACTTCAACAGCAAAGAAGGGTTTGTTGATTTGGATGCAAATGTAATTCTTCCTGTCTATCGTGCTAATGGTCAAGAGGTTTTTGCTCTGGGAAAAGGGACTGTCATTTTGCAAACAAAACTTGGTCCCAACAGGATAGAAACCTTACAAATCCTTGATGTCTATTATGTGCCAAAATTACAAGCGTCCTTTTATAGTATGCAAAGCACAACATCAAAGGAGCAACCAGTTTCAGAAAGCAATCCTGATTTGGTTTTCATGTCAAAAATTTGATTTTTAGAGCAGACTTAGGATCTCATGACATCAGATGCAGGTTTTACATTCATCTGCAAACAAAGTGACCCAAAGCAATCACAAAGACTGTTCAACTTTATGGCATTGCAGATTTGCTCATCAAAATGTGGAAAATATTAAGACTGGCCAATCAAGAGCTTGCAAGGGACTTTAAATTCAGTGCATGCTCTAACAATGAAAAATGTGTAGAATGTTTGAAAGCAAAGACCACTAGAGCTCCACAACCTCCAGTTACAAAGCGACATTGGATCTTTTACATGCTGATCTTTCTACACCAATCAATCAAAAGTCAGCAGGTGGTAATTTTATGACTATTGTTGATTATTTCAGCAGGTATACATACACTTATCTTCTCAGAGAGAAGAGTCAAACTTTTCAAAAAATTCAAAGAGTACTTCAATCAAGTCTCTAATAAATTTCGCAATAAATCCAAATTTATAGCCTGTGCACTGGCAATGGTGGTGAATTTGTCAATGTAGAATTTGATGACTTTTTAAAGGAACATGGCATTGAGCATCAGACTACACAGCTTTATTCTCTGGAACAAAATGGCGTGGCAGAGAGAACTCTCAAGGAAATGGCAATCACCATGCTTTTGGAGGCTAACTTGCCTAAACACTATTGGTTTGCAGCCATCATGACTGCTACATACATGTGTAAATGACTGCCAACTAAATCCAAAGATGTAAACCGATTTCATTTATGGCCTGGAGTTAAGCCTAAACAGAGCCATCTGAAGGTTTTTGGAAACAAAGCATTTAATTACATTCCCCGACAGAAGAAAGATAAACTTGATTGCGGAAGTGAAGAGGGAATTTTTGTTGGTTATGCTACAAATGCTTACAGAATTCTAAATCCAGATGGACGTACAATAAAATTAACAAGTGCTGTTTATATTGATGAAAGATCACAGCCCAAATCTAATCCAAACCAAGATGTCTATGTAGATTTATTTACAGTGGAAAAAGCAACAAGAGCATATGGAGTTCTTTCATCATCCAGAGGTCCTGCAACCAGAAGGAGCTACCCCTGCAGTGGACCAGTTGACGATGAGGAACCAGACGACATGCAAGAAGCGGAGCCAGGAATCCAAGTCCAGGTGAGAAGGTCAAAACCCTCAAATAGAGGTATCCCACCTGACAGATTCTCTTATCAAGCCACAGAGGACGGAATTCTGAAACCCTCTGACTGGAAAAAGATCAATGGACTGTCAAAGACAGATTCTGAGAAGTGGGTGCAAGCCACTAGTGAGGAGATGCAATCTTTATGTAAAAACAAGACATTGTCTTTGTTAGACAATTTATGGAATAGCCTCCATAAGGTTCCAAGTTCCTGGAAAAGAACATCTTGTATGCAAATTGCAAAGGAGCATTTATGGTTTGAAACAGGTCACCAGAGAATAGAGTGAAAAACTGAACCAGCTTATCAAAGAGGAGTTCACTCTAGACACTGCTGACAAATGTGTGCACAAGAGATTGAGAAATAATAAATGGACTTGTATCACAAGTTAAGTTGATGATCTGATCCTGTGCAGTGAGGACAAACCTGATAGTGAAGAGGTAATTCTGAATCTCAAGAAAGACCAATATCAAGAATTTGAGATAATTCTCAATAATTGTTTGAGTCCTCTTTTTTCCCTTTTTAAAGATGGGGACATTTGCCATCCTCCAGTCTGCTGGGACTACTCCTATTCTCCAGAAGTTCTGAAAGATTATTGCCAGTGGCTCTAAGATTACTTGTGCCAGTTCTTTGAATACCCTTGGATGCAGTTTATCTGGCCCTACCGATTTGAATTCATTTAGATTAACTAGGTATTCCTGTACTATTTACTTATCCTGTACTGCAGTTCCTCTACTGCATCGTCTGCTCCATGTTCCCCTGGTTGAGCACCCTTTTACTTTTGTGAGAAGACTGAGGCAAATAAGGTGTTGAGTAGTTCTGCCTTTTTTCTGTCCCCTGTTAGTATCACGTCACCTTCTCCATGTGATGGCCCTACCAATTTCTTCTTCTTCCTGGGAAGAATGGAAGTGCATCTGCCACAAGACAATTTGCAAGTCACTCTTCCCAGGGCACTTTCAGCTCCAAGGACAGCCTCCTCTCCCAGAAGGCCAGGAGTGCAAAAATTCTCTTCTACACAAGAATCTGCCTGCCTTCCTTCATGGCACTACCCCGTAGCTTTTCTTACACTCACCACTGCAATTTATGCCAACATATTTACACTGGCACAGGTACCAAGTAGGATCTCAGTCTGGGTTTTCTTTACTGTTACAGCAGGATGGGACCAGCAGAATGTTATCTGATTGTTACTGGTTGAGACTATCATTGGCAGAGATTTCTTTATTTCTGTATTGCTTTATTTGAACTGCTCTGATTCTGGAGAATGAGAGAGACAAAAGGCTGTAATGTATAGGCCACAGGAAGGGGGTTTGTTAAGGAGAGAAAACAAAGATGGTTGGGACAAAAAGAATAAAAGAGAAGGTCATATAAAGGAGTCTGAAAAAAGGGAAATGGGGCAAACAGTGGCTAGAGAAAGTACACCAGGGCAGGAGCTGACAAACTGTGACATTTACATAATGATTTTAAATAAACAGAAAACTCCTTGGCTGCAGACCTCTAGTAAAGCTGTATTTACTACAGTGTTATCTCAAAGAACCAAGGCATCTATTTCTATAGCATATTTAAGGAACAGTCTAGCTCAAAGTTGTTGTTGCTGTTCTTTTATTATCCATTATCTTCACCTTCTAAACCTACATGCATAGATTTGTTTATGTTATAGATTTGTAACAGTACGTTGTTTTTAAGTTGTCTTTAATGTAATTTTCATCAGAAACAGTGCTCCACAGCAACAGGAGAAAAAATATTCTCTGCAAACAGCCATTGCAAGGTAGAAAAACTATCAGCACATATTGTTTTAAGTACAAAACATCACATGCTGAAAACAAGTTCTCATTTATCTGGGGAGCCATAATACAGTTATGTATTCTCAGTCTATTTGAAAAGAAAGGGTAAGAATCAAAACAAAACAGACAAGAAAGAAAAACCTCACAATCTTTGGTAGTGAGCAAAAGTCAAATTTTCAAAATCTACTTTTCTTAATTAGCAGTCTGTGAGATTCTCCACTCAGAATTAGTGCAAATGATACTAGTTCTTGTCTTTTTTAATTTCATAGAATCATACAGCTGGAAGAGACCATAAGGGTCATCCAGTCCAACCCCTTGCCATGCAGGAACTTTCAATCAAAGTACTGTATACTCAACAGATGGCTTTCCAGCCTCTGCTTAAAGACCTCCAAGGAAGGAGACTGCACTACACTCCGAGGGAGTTTATTCCACTGTTGAACAGCCCTTACTGTCAGGAAGTTCCTCTTAATGTTTTGGTGGAATCTCTTTTCCTGTAGCTTGCATCCATTGTTCCAGGTCCTGTTCTCTGGAGCAGCAAAAACAAGCTTGCTCCCTCCTCAATATGACATCCCTTCAAATATTTAAACAGGGCTATCATATCACCTCTTAAACCTTCTCTTCTCCAGGCTAAATATCCCCAGCTTCCTAGGGTATGGTTTCTTTTCCCATTTTCTTTTCCCGCTCTGTTTTTTTTCACCGTCTCACATGATAAATAGTTCTGGAGAGCATATTTTTGACAGAGAGGTTTCTGCAAGTATCATGTTGGATTCTGGAAGAACAAGAACTGAACACATTTCACAGTCATTCCACACAAGGACTCACTCCAGGAGCACTCTGGATACCCTTCATTTCAGAGGTTTAACTGGCAGGTGGCAGTTAACAAAGAAAGTGCTGGGAATCCATACTGAACTACTGCAAATCACCCATAGATCTTCCAGTTGATCCAAATATCTTTTCTGTACACCTATGCCTTAAACTGCACAGGAAGATGGCTTAGGCCAATCAAAACAGAAGCCAGTCAAAACAACATATTTGCAACTCTTTTCCAGTAAAATATATCTAACTAGGTCTGATTAGCCTAAAAGGCAGCTAACTAATTTAAGTGGCTTGGGAATAACACAGAGTTAAAAGTTATCAAGAACATCTCCTTACATTGTGGCAAAGAATTTTAAAAAGACTAGTTAACATTCATTATTAGATTCTTACTTGTACATCTGAAGCTTGGCTTCCACGTTTTGAAGCAAACTGGCAATCTTCAGGATCAAGTGACAGGTACATAGTGGCAAGAGGTGATAGCTCTGAGAAGTTTCCTTGACTAAAGTTTATAATTTCTGGAGTACGTTGTCCATCTTTGACAGATTCACTCAGGTTGATAACAGAATCTCTTATGTTTGAAATTATTTCATTATTTTCTGCTAATAAGCGCTCTAAGTGGTCTATTTTCTCTTGCAGTATTGAAAGCTGACCCTGTTGAGACAGATAACATTAGTCATTCAAACATGTCAACAATAAACAGACATACTTTATTTTTTCTTCCTCCCAAAGTTCAAAACTTTACTAAATTCTTATAGACCAGTGGTCCCCAAAACCTCTTCGGCTACTGCCCTATTTCCTTTTGGGTGGCAACCCTAGTGCCCCCCTCCCCCTCAGTGCATTTTTTTATGTTAGGTTTACTGTTCTCCATGTAGTCATGCTGCCCACATGTTCACAGAATCATCTCTGATAGTACTTGCTCCCTTGGCTTAGTAATGGAAATGAGCACCACCTCACGACCAGACAATCTTGTCAAGGGAAAACCTTTACCATTACCTTTTCTACTGCTAATTCAAAACAATCAATCTTGGTTGCTGCTCTCTTTGCATCCAGTCACCTTGGGAGCAGCAACCAATGTGACTGTTTGCAAAGGGAGCAGCAACAAAGCAGCTGGCTGAGCAGCAACCAAGAAGCTTCTTGCTTGTGTCAGCCTTCCAGCCGAGACTGGCACAGGCAAGAGGCTTCTTAGTTTCTGTTTGGCTGGCTGCTCAGTCCCTGCTCCTTTTCCACCCTATCATCCTGGCAGCAGCAATGGAGACTCTGGATGAGCAGTGACTCAGAAGCCTCTCACCCATACCAACCTTGCAGCAAAGGCCAGTGCGGACAAGAGGCCTCTTGGTTGTTGCTCAGGCAACTGCTCGATTACTACTCCAAGGATGACCAGGTGCAAGAGAGAAGCTTCTCCCTAGAGAGGAGGGACTCTCAATCCTTCATCAGGCCAGAGAAAAGCACAGCTGGTGTGAATGTAGGGAGTTTACAGAGGCCACATGTTCTGGACTGAAGACTGGTGTGGGCCAGAAAGGGAGAGATTTTAATTACAGGAGCCGCTCCAAGCCAAAGGACTCTTTCCAAGAATCATACACAGGTACTCCTTCCCCAGAGACATGTCCCCCCCCCACAGCTTTAACTGTCCACTCTCTCACAAGAAAGTGTTTCTTCTGCTACTCTTCTCTCAGCCTGTCTGATGAAAGAAAGCAAGAGCATCAGTGCAACTCCAACCTGCTAGCCAGGTCCCAGCAAAGTTCACAAAGCTTAAGCAGGGTTCCAAATTTGAAAGCTCCTTTTTGCTGCCACTTTTCTCCTGCCATCATGTGCTCTTACTCTTTGCTCCAATCTGTTCCAAAATGGTGTCGCTCTGAGCCACAGAAGCAATGCCCCCTGAAGTAATACCCTCTGAGCCACGGAAGCAATGCCTTGCACAAGTTGCCCAACTGCCACTACTAGTAAAAGATGCCAGTAAGAGAGTGAACTCACATGGGCAGGCAAAGAACGGGAAACACCACCACACAAAATGATCAGTGAGGCTGTGTGGTAGTTTTCTGGGGACCCTGAAAAGATGTTTAATGTAATCCTCATCCCCACCATGGTCCTAAAGACTGCTGGTTCCTCTTGTCTTTCTTGCACACCAATATTTTGACTGAATGCCCCTCCACCAGCACCCTTTCTCCTCACTGGCCCCCTACTGCCCTCTTTCTACCTCACCGCCCCCCGGGATCCTTCGACCAGGGAGTGTAGCACCTACTTTAGGAATCACTGTTATAGACCAAAGACAAGGAAAAAATGTTGTAATGATCATCATATTACACCAGGAACTTTCCCCGAAAAAGATGAAAAAAATTCAAGGCTATTTAGAGCTCTATAATTAAAGTGAACACACACACAACTTAATCAATAAAAAAGTAAGCAATCAGACTACATATATCTATTGCAAACCAAATTAAGAGCAAAGCATATTCAATTTTTATCTTCCAGAGTCTACCAATAGCCATGTTTTAAATTACAATATCTGACATTCTCTCTATTAAGGCAGACCCTATTCATGGTTCTATAATTAGGAAAACCTACTGCAAAGGTCCTAGAATATGGGGGTCATTTATTTTATTACAATGAAAATGACTTTGTATTATGAAATATAATTTTGAAATGGAAGCTTAAAGTGAGCAATTACTAGCCTTTCATATAACTTTCTTTAAATCACAGAACTACAGTCTAGATGCCCACTTTGAGGGATATTAAAAGGTAAGTTAACCAGTTTCTCTGTGTAAAAGTAACAGGAAAGTAAAAACAACAACATAGATCCAAAATAGGATTTGAATAAGACATTCAGCATTTCAAGGTGTCAAGGCAAAATTATCACATTAAAGTTAAAAGCTGTCATCACTGCTAACATAGGAGCCCATACAGACAGGCCAAAATAAAGTTGCTTTGGGTCACTTTGGAGGTTTGCTGTTTAAATGATGCATGCATCCTAAGAGGCCAGAAGCCGTGCCAAAGCCACGCTCCAGTCCTAAGAAAGGGCTAAAATCAACTGGGGATTCTTTGTTGACCAGTTATGTGTTCTGGGTGGTGTTTCCACCATTTCAGGTGTTGGATTTACTTACTCCTCTGTGATGGTCATGCATAAATCCAGTATGCAAAGGGATCTAGTTACACTTTTGGAACTAACTGAAAGAAAGAACCCATTAGCATGAGCTTTCACAGATTTGAGTCTACTTCCTCAGTTTCATAAACCTATGCAGGCATGGGGAAAATGCTGACTTAACTAAGCACTGTGCTGCTAATCATGTACTTTATACTTTGACTATTATTTTTCCCTAAAGCAATCCTGCTGCAAAGACCAGAAACTAAAAAAATTAGGTTCTCTGTGCCCAAGAGACTTTTGTTTCTCAAATTCCAAGTTCACAACACTCAATCTATGCAAAGGAACTTGTAATCCCAAACATATTTACATTGAAGTCAGCCCACTTTGTCCAAAGGCAACTATATTTAGGACTGTAGCCTTCAAAATACAAAAGCCATTTCTCATTGTGACAAGAAGCATTCCTCTGGAAACAAGAAATGAAACATATTATTAAACTCTTGGGAGCAAGTTGATGTTTCTGTACTCACTGGTAAGCATAAGACCCTTATTATGCATCATACAAAGAAAAGGAAAACCCATACTGTATTGAACTTGTAGTGATAAAGCTTCCAAATCATTGACCAGTTGACAATTATGTTTATTCATGTATATAGTTATTTGTCCCATGAAGAACACTTAAAGTGACAAGGTTAAATATTAACTATATAAATTTAAACAAACATGCCAACCACTCAGCTCACAATGGTCTTAAAATGTCTCATTAAATTTTCTAAGAAGCAACAGTAAGCCACCAGTTTGGCAGAGGCTAGAAGCCCATACAGGTCCTAGAGTAGGGACAGAGAACCTGAAACCCACCAGATGTAGCTGGGCTACAACCTCCATCACCCCTGCCTTTTGGTCACACTGCCCAGGCTACTCAAAAAACAACATGTAGAGAGGACCGCAAGTTCCAAAGAAACATCCTAAGAAAATGGAGCTAAGTTAGTGAAACACGTTGAAGGCTAGGTAGAGAAACTAGAATGTGAAGAAGGTAAGAAGCTGAGAAACCAAAAGAAATGTGGACAAACAAACAGAGTGGACAGTAGACTATAAAACTGGAGTACAGAGGAAAACATAAAGATGAATGAGAACTAAGGAAAATGAATAGAAATACACTGATATCAATGCACAAGCTGGGCAGTCATTAGCAAGCAATTAAGTTTAATGAGCACCCCATAGCTTGTTTAATTAAGGCACTTAATAATTAGGGGTTACTGCTTTGGAGAGGTTACTGACAAACTGCAGAACACATACCTTCCATATAGAAGATCTCTGCTCAACAAGCATCATTAGTTTAAAGGGTTTCAAGTAGCAAGGAGAAGGGTTTCCCCTAAAGCTACAGAGGGCCACTGACAATCAGAGTAGTCTATGGAGCAATGTTTGATTCCACCTAAGGCAGATTCAGGTTTTCAAGTATGACAAGAATTCTCTTTACAGACTGGCTAACACTTTTTTAAAAGGGAAAAGAATGTGGTTAGTGGGGATACTATTCATTCACAGGCAACAGAGAAAGCAGCATTTCAAGCACTGGGATCTAGTTTGAGTACATCTGAAGTTAGGGCTTAAGAATTGAGGCATATGTTGAGGTTATAGCCAGTAGAAGCTCCTTTTTGGCTTAATGTATTACAGCATATTAATTTTGTATTTTAAAAATCTTTGTTATTTGCTTATTTACTACAAGTCTATTGCTATCAGCATTGTGATCCTGTGTACTCTTAATTTAATAGTAGCTAAAGGTCTTATACACCAAGATTGAAAAGATACACGTTCACCATTTAATGATGTGGTATCTTGTAGTCACTACTTTAATTATATTATTGAACATATAATAGACTTAAATTAATGAATAAGTCCAGCCCATGAATATATCATGTAATATTTAATCTCCTGTCTCCTTTTCTCTTCTTTTTTGCATTTGTAATTAAAAATGTAACCAAAAGAACAAAGAATTATTGCTAACACTAGTAAAAACTAGATTTCAGAAACAGGTATTATTCAGGTTTAAGAATTTGTCATATTTTTGAGAAAAAGAAGAGAGGATATGTGTACAAAGAAAAGTATGCATGTGAACAGAATCCTGCAATTCATTTATTTCCTAGTCCCTTCTAAGTCCAGACCCAGTACTCCAGCAAACTGCTACTTCACATAGATTAAAATTGATCTTTTTCTTCCAGTTATTTTTTAACAAGGAAATTACTGTACATGTCTGATCATGTAGCAGCTGTTTTTAAAAAGGTGTTCTGCCTCTCCGACCTCACCTACAAAACGCAATCCTTCCAGTGGAAGTTTAATCACCAGTCCCATTGAGTTGAATAGAACTTACAAGAATGCCTAGAGGTATATAGTCCCAATCTGCTGTGAGCAACATTGTTCTATTCCAGTGGATAATTTTGCATGACTTATGCAGTCTAGGGAAGTTATTTGCATGTGTATTATGTATAATGGGCCAAGAGCCAGCACAACTCAAGAGACCAAGGTACAAATCCCCACTCAGCCATGAAAAACCACCACGTGACCTTGGGCAAGTCATATTATCTCAGCCTCAGAGGAAGGTAAAGGCAAACCCCTCTAAACAAAGCTTGCCAAGAAAATCCATGACAGGGTAACCCTTAGGATAACCAAAAGTCAGAAGTGTCATCAAGGAACATAACAACAATATGTATTTACTAGATACTCTCAATCAGTCCCCATCAGTGCCAGATAATCCAGGCTGTGTATTATGCTTGTGTGATTATTCCAGCACAGATAGTGGCAGCAGAAGGGAAAAGGACAGGAGATGAGCAGTTAAACAAAAAGTTAGGTAGTGGAGAAATGGGCTGTTTGAAGCTGGCAGATTTTGTCTGCCTTCCCATGCACCACTATACAACCACAGAAAAGTGTAAATGCTAGAGTAGTGCACCAGTGGTCATCTGGCCCTGGAGAGACATCCTGAATCTATCTGGCCTCCACCAAGGCTGCTCTCCACTCTTACTGTTTGGAGAGATAAAAAATATACTTTTAAATGTCTTTTTTCCCTGCTACAATGAGAAATTTCTGTGTATTGGGACCAGCTGCTAAATAAAATAACTTGTTACACAGCACTGTGATTTGTCTGGACTTTAATGCTGGCTAGTGGGAAATAATAGACAGATACTAAGCTCTAGAACAATTTGTTTATCCCTGGAAATACAATTAAGTTCAGTGGGATTTATTGCCCAGGAGAGCTGTTAATGTAACTAGTTAAAAGTGATACAGTCATCTGATAAGTCAATACTGTCAAATAATGACAGTCAATTTTTAAAACACTGAACTCTCATTAAACCACAAACTTTAGCCTAAAGTGGGTGATTGCTTCTCAGATACAAATACAACTATTCTTCAGAAACTGAAAACTAACTTTTCAAAAACATTATGACACAGAACAACTTAAAACAATTTTAAATGATACTTCTACATATATGAAGAAACACTGAACTGATCTTTGTTAGCTTTCATTTTAGAAAACCAACAGAAGGATTGTGGGTTTTTTTAAAGTTTGAAACAGAGAAAGCTAAAAGAACTGTTAAACAACATGGAAGGCAGGGCTGTTATGCAATAGCATCACTGGGGGGGTGCAGACCGTACCAGGTGACGTCCCCCGCCTCACCCTCCTTGCCGCAGCTCAATTTCCTTGGGAGAACCAGGCTGCAGCAAGAAGCCGGGCCAAGCATGTGTGCATGCACCCCCCTTGCACCTCCCTGCCACAGCAAGAAGGGGCAGGGGAGCGTACTCTTGGCCCAGCTCCTTGTCGCGGCTCAGTTTGCCTCAGGACAACAGGACCATGGCAAGGAGCTGGGCTGAGCGAGCAAGTATACCCCACCCCTCTTTGCCACAGCCCAGTTCTCCCCTGAGGAAAACCTGAGTAGCAGCAAGGAGGGGCAGAGGGCGCACCACGTCAAAGAGATGGACCGAGTGTGTGCACACCCCCTGCCCCTGTTTGTCATGACCCAGTTTTCCTCAGGGCGAGGAGGTGCCTGCGGCCAACCTGGCTCCTTGCCGTGGCCCAGTTCTCCCACAGAAAACTGAGCTGCGAAAAGGAAGTCAACGGGTTGTAGTGGAAGCTCCATCTCTTCCAACCAAAAGCCTTGTTCATTCTGGCTGGAAAGCCCCGCCCCCCTCACCAAGTGACACCAAACCCTTGGATGCCACTGCTGTTATGCAGGCCAGTTCTTTAGGCATTATCAGCATCTACTTCAACTAGTTTTTGTCTCAATCTGTGCTGATAAATTCATGACCAGAAAACTGCTGACTTCTGGGAATAATCCCCCACCCAATGCCCTTGCTAACCAATGACATCATAATAATGTAATTCAACTGCCACAGCTTTCATGATACATCTGACTACAATCAAATAATTAGCAGTCCATCGACAAATTTCTGGCCAACCCTGCCTCTAAGTCAATTGTGTGTAGGATTGCAGCTAAAAAGATACCAGATAAGCCCCCACTAACTGGCACAGCACTTACCATTACTATCATCACTAGCCTCTCTTATCTTTTAATTTCTCTCAACTAGAACACTACATCTGGGGTACTTATTGACAAGTCTATATTAACTGCATTGATTTCAGCCCAAGAACATCTAGCTTATTTGCACTTTTCTGTTATTCACATGGTTGTCTGGCGGGTGTTCGATCTCTTAGCCTCAATTCTTTTTACAGTTTCATGCTGCACTTCCAACTTACAGCTACCGTATCAGCTAATAAGGGTTGATCTAGCTCAAGTTTGCATTGTCTGTACTAATCAACCAACCTTTTTTTTTTGCCACAAACAATACACATGGAAGCAATTCAGATACAACTTAGGAACAGATGCACACAATACAAAAGGCTGACTCCACAGACTAAGACCTCAATGAGAGTTCGGAATGTTAAAGTTTGAAAATTATTTTGATAATGTTAAGCATTAGAAATTGAAAAGTTAATTTACTGGCACCACAGTAAATTGTTTAATTCATTATTATTGACACATTCACTGATAGATAGGTCAGTCCATGGGGTTTGCAAAGAATGGCATGGAGTTTGTCACAGTTGGCCTTATGGGATCATATGTTGTTACTGGCTCCTTCCAAAAGGCTCTTTTTATCCTTTTAAAGTTACCTTCCTCCAACCTGAAATTTTCCACAGCTGAACTACAAACTCTACAATAGGACTGCTGCCTGAGAATGGTGAAAGCCCTCCACATCTGGGAACTGTTGGATTGGGAAAAGCCATCACAAAATGTGGGATTTCATTTTAGAAACATTTCAGTTCAGTTGATCACTCATCTGCATCTCTTTTGTTTGCACCCCCTTGAAGAAATAGACTTGACTCACTCCTCAAATGTCTTGCTTGCTAAAGGTTAATAAGGAATTGTTTATTTGAGTTAGAAATCGCTGATCCACTCCAAGTACAGCAGTAAGAGGAATGCTACGAAGACTGGCCCAGAAAGGAAAATTCTTAATTTGAAATCTGACTCTATGCGCATATGCAAAATTATGGCCATGAGTTGCAACTGACGGCCCTTGTGATCCCTTCCAACACTGATTTTATGATTCCATTGCATTCTTTCTGCCTGTCATCAAGAAGTGTGCACTGCAAAGATCAGTGGTAGAGCACAGATTCTGCATGCAGGAAGCAACCAAGGATTACAATCTATGGCATCTGCAGTTTTAATGAGCAGGTACCTAGCAAACCACCCTTCTCTGCACCTACTGTACCTTATCTTCACCTTAACTGTGGGTAAGGAGGGGGAGGAGGAAGCAGTGGGTAAAAGCAGTATGGAGAGGGTCAGGAGGGTAGGGGAGAAGGCAAGAGATAAAGATATGGGAGATGAGTTAAGGAAGACATTTCATTTAATTATCCACGAGCCTAGCACTGTGTGAGTAATAGGCTTTGCATATTACAAAGGGGTCCACTGCAGCTCAGCCCAAGCATTATGTCTATTATATGATGACATCAGTCCAGAAAATAGCCAGGAGGGGGGAGTTAATGAAGACAGTAATAATGCAACTTCTAGAAATTATAATAGTATATTATATTCAAGAAAGTCAATGGGTTGTAGTGGTTTTTGAGCACTGGACTACAACTCTGAGAAACCAGGGTTTGAATCTGTACCCAACCATGGAAACCCACTATATGACCTGGTCACTATGGCCCCATACAGACAGGCCAAAATAAAGCGGCTTGGGGTCACTTTGGAGGTATGCTGTTTAAATGATGCATGTATACCAAGAGTCTGGAAGCCGCACCAAAGCCATGAACCAGTCTTAAGAACTGGAGCATAGCTTTGGTGCAGCTTCCGGACTCTTAGTACACATGCATCATTTCAATAGCATACCTCCAAAGTGACCCGAAGCAGCTTTATTTTGGCCTGTCTGTATGAGGCCTATATGACCTGGGGCAAGTTAGACTCTCTCAGCTTCAAAGGAAGGCAAAGGCAAACCATCTTCTGAACAAATCTTGAAAAGAAAATGGCATAATAGATTCACCTTAGGGTCACCATAAGTCAAAAACAACTTGAAGGCACACAACAACAAATTGTATGTAACAACATACAACAATATACAACGAAGATCAGTCTAGAACTTTATCAACACAGAAAGAAACATTACCTGAAAGACTAACAACATATTGCTACCCACCAGAAAAACTCCAAAGGCTGGGGGGGGGGGGGAGAGAGATCTCACTCTAGGGAATTCTAACAGAATTCATGAAAAATATTTTATCATCATAATTAACTGGGAGATCTACAAACCAAAAAACAACAATGAACTAGTAACATTATAAGATAATCAATGAGTTAGTTCCAAGTTCTGGCATAAATCCAACTGCAGGAGAAAATTCCAACTAGAGAAAAACCATTGAATCAGTAGGATTTACATACATGTTGTCTTCCCATTTAGAAATTAATTCAATGGATTTGCTTTATTTAGTTATAGTAACTGGATTTAGCCCTTATATACAAGTGGAAACCGACTTATTTCTATACCAGTTTTAACTTATTACCATACTTTAATTTATTACTCCACGAAACTTTAGAATACAGTGAGCCCTGATCCATTCCGGACCCCCCCCCCCCCAGTAATGCCAAAATCCATGGATGCACAAGTTCCCTGCCTGTCAGTCCTGCCACCGCTACCATCAGTTCCTCCCAGTGCCCAGCCAGGGTCTTTCCGTGGCCCCAACTGGCAGCCCTGCACCAAGACAGGATGGGCATTCAGAGTCTGGAGGTGCCTTGCTGAGGGCAAAATGGTTCTCAATGTGGACAGCTCCGAGAGCCACCCATCGCCTCTGCCAGGAACCAGGGAAGCGGCCACCTCAGCCAGGGAAGGGTGGGGAGAGGCACCCTCCTCCATTAGCCCAGCCTGTTGCCTCCCCGACTGCGGAGAGGAGGCTCCAGCCACACTCCCAGAGTGGAGAGCCAGAGGGCTGGGTAGGGGCCGCACATGCTCTGAGGCACCTCAAGAACCAGCATGGAGGGATCTCGGGCTGTGTGTTTTGTAGTAGGGTTGAGAGTGCCCCCTGGCAGCTACTGCTGGGGAACAGCCACTGGATCCTGACTTCCCTCTCCCTGCCTTGGACACCCCCTGAAAAAAGAGCTCCTCTTGGAGGTGAGGGTGGGAGGGGAGGTGACCTACCCAAGGAGGAAAGCTGGGCAACAAGAAGGATCAGGGCCTCCCTGGGTGCTGGGAAGAACTGCTGGCAGTGGCAGTGGCAAGAGTCAGTGGAGCCTCCCACCTGCCTGCCCATCTGTGCCAGGGTGGGAAGGAACCATTGTTGGGGGGGTGTCAGAAGCAAGCTTCCCTGCTCTTGCCCTTTGGGCTGCTGTCCCTAATGGTAGCATGGCAGCGTGCACACACTGTCACTAGGGAGAGGGGGCTTGCCATCCACGGATGCTCAAATCCATGGATGGCAAGTCTGCAGATACAGAGGGCAGACTGTAATCACTTTGAATCCTATTTTACTACTGAACACCAATGGACACTGCTTGCCGAAAGCTCAAGAACATGGAAATTCAGCACAACTCTGGGACATCAACACATGTCTATCACTTCAAAGATCCAAATGCATGCTACTTTGTACATCTAACACAGTATGGATGGGGAAACTTTAGCCCTTCAGATAATCTGGCATACATCTCCCATTATTTCCATCCATCATAGCCAAGGGGAAAGTACTTTGGAAGTTGTAATCTAAAACATCAGCAGGGCCAAATGTTCCCTATCTCTATAGTAAGAAACAGCTACCTAATCTTAATCCACCAATGACTTTGGCTCCCTTTCAAGTTGTTTCTTTATCTTATTAGCTTCCACTATCCATTTTGGTAGGATCTCTGTACCTCATTCAACAGTTTTATAAGCTTTTCAACTTGTTGCTTTATGTTTTGTTTAACACATAGTTGCTATGCATATTGCCTGTTGACTTATGGCAACCTCATGAAATTGATAGATTTTTCTTAAGAAAGGAATACTCTGAAGTGATTTTGACAGTTCCTTCCTCTGAAATTTAGTCTACAGCACCTGGCATTTACTGGTAGTCTGCAATCCAAGTACTAAGCAGGGTAGATTCATCTTAGCTTCCAAGATTAGACAGGATCTGGTGCCTTTAGAGTTATTTAGAGATTGTGCTTCTTACCATATTTAAAAGTCATACCACTTGTTGACTCAATCATTCTTCAGATGAGGATAGAAGAAGACTGAAGTACTATTTCTGCATCTCAATGGCACAGCTTTTCAAAGAAAATTATGAATTGTGGAAGCATAAATAAAATGTTCAGAAAGACAAAACACTGAAGTCTCACTTTATGCCCCCTGGTGGTATGTTAACCAAATAATTAAAACCAACATTATCTAAAAGGTTAATTTTAAGTTTAGCAGTCCTCTAAAATTTCACTTCTATTACTGTATTTTAGAAACATAAATACCATTTTTATCTCCATACCATTTTGAAACTCCAGGCAAATTAGCATCTGCTTTTCTGCCAGTGCCAACAGAGGTTTCTAGAAGTGCCAAATACACAAACCTGTAGTATTTTATGAATTCATAGTTTTGTCTGAAACAGTACTGTATTGTACAAACAGTACAAATAAAATTGTATGTATTCATGTATTTTTAATTTTCAAATCAGGTTAGTGATTCACTGATAACATTTTGGATATCAACTATACCATGATACACAGACTTCAGAAGAGAAACTGATTCATTCTCACTGTAATCATATATTATGCATAGGTTTTCTTTCTCCAGCTGCCCCCCCCCAAAAAAAAAAATCTGAAAAAAATTAACCTATTTTAAGTTCTCTGCATTCAAAACTCAGTAAATTAATTGTTCAAATCAAGCTTTCTTCCCCCAACACACACACACGCTTACACACATCTTGCCATTTTACTAGGTGTACTGGCCTGAACTGTTTGGGATTACAGGATTATACTATAATATCCACACTAGCCTTACGAAGAAACTTTGGCTGAGAAAAGCGACTTGCACATCGAGTTTGACAGCTGAACAGGAACTGCATCTTCCCACTCTAGAGATAGGAGGGGGAAATTTGCACATCCAAGGACAGATAAAAGGAAGGAATGTCAGTCAAAGATACACAGTCTATTTTCCCTTCCATAACAATCACATTTTTCAAGCACTAGTTCATTCTTTTGCATTTATATCAGTACACACAAGTTTTTGGTGCACATGAAAATGTGCATATATTTTTGTACAAAATTTTCCCAGTGTAGACATGTTTGTAAGTACCTTCCCCTAATATATACCTACTTGTACATAGTTCCATGCAATGTATGCATTTTTATTTAAAGACTGTCACCCCAAAATTTTGATGAACATAAAAATCAAAGCCCAGCACAGCAGCCTACCCACTTTGTTTATCAGTATCAATTACGTCAGTCTGTATTAAAATGTTAGCCAAACTAATCTAATCCCTTTTTCTAGAGTGAGTCTATGGTATGCCCTAATCTCCTGTCTAAGATTAGAGCACTACTAGTATTGCAGCTACGCCATTTTCAGTTCTAGAATAATTCAAATAATTACCAGCTAAGTTATGTACACTTTGAACTCAAGCTGCTTTTCCTATGCAAAGAGACAATTAAAGGAAATGTCTTCTCTTGATAAACATCCTTATATAAGTATGTACAATTATTCCTCTACATTGGAAGTGGGAAAACTTCTAGAGGTTTCTAGAAGTTGATAATTTCCTACCTTACCCTGTAAATGGCCAGACTGATGTCAACTACAGTTTTCAAACATCTGGAGGGGCTACCTCTTCTCCAACCCTGGTCTACTCCTGTGGTACATATGAACTGCATGACTAAGAGGCTGTACAGACCGGCAGTAAGTGTCAGTTTGGGGGTGGCATGGGGGCGTGGTGTTTGGACAACACATGCCCCAACACCACCCCCAAGCCAGCATCACGCCACCCACCTAACCATATGGCATTACAGCGCTCCTTTGACATGGCATTCATGCAACACACTCCAAAAGGAGCACAGAAAAGTGCCATCACAGCAGCAAGGGTGCCCTTTTTCTAGGCCAAAAAGAAGCGGCATTTTGCCACTTCTTTTTGGCCTAGAAAAATGCTGGATTGGGGGCATGGCATGTGGTTTCCACAGCCCCAATCTAGTACTCAAAGGGGCAAGTGCAAGCCACTCCTTCTGGGCGGTCTGTTTCACCCCTAAATCAGTTCCATTTACTTAGAAACCAATCCACAGTCTAGCTTTCTACTGCATACATGTGTAAATACATACATCCCTACTACCTCCTGCACATTCTGACTGGTCCTCAACCCATCCAATTTTCACTAAATTTAACAAGTTTTGTAGCTGACAGTTATTGACAACTAAGAAAAGTACATGGATTGATCGACTAGAGCAGGGGTTCCTAACCTTTTTGACTAGTGGAGTCTTTATTTCTATGGCAGAGCCCCTAAGAGGCCTACCCTATGTCTTACAAGTTAATGGTTTTTAGTAGTATGTTTAAGAATATATTCTTATTCTTTAATTTCATTACACTTTTATTTCTTTCATTTTCCTGGAGCGGTTGCAGAGCATCAGGAAAGTGCACGCAGTCCCTTTAGGGCTTCTCAAACCACAGGTTGGGACCCCCTGGATTACAGTAACAAGACTGCTGAACAAGACAGAAATTACTTAATCACTCACAGCATACAAGATGAATCTTGCTGGATCATTCAGTGAGGAACACTGTGGGCTAAAACCAGAAGGCATGATCAAGAAGACGATATAGCCTTCAAGTATACACAGGAGAAAATGTCTAGCTATATTTGAATGTTGTCATTTCTGCAAAGTTTTAATTATTTAAGTTGCATTTAGCAGAGAGACCATCAATTACTTGGTTACAGGCAGCTAATTCAAACTGATCAATCTTTGCTTTCCTAAAACTATCTAAGAACAGACAAAGTTTCAAACATCTACATGCTGTCAGCTTTATTGCAATCCTTCATTCATATGACATACCTACTTGTGGAAATTTAAGCTTTCTATCAAAAACAGCAAGATCAATGTAGTTCCAAGTCTTGAAATTTAAAGTAGTGTTTAGAGTCCTTAAAAGTTAAGATGTGTATACATTCATCTCTGCTTAGTAATATCCATTCTATTAATAAAATAATTATTAAGAAGACATTACTATTAATGTAATTGTCAAACTATTTTATATTTCTTGTGACAGACAAGTTCTAACATTCATGACTGAGGCAAATGTGACTGTCTCTTCAAAAATTGATGTCTCAAATATTTTTAGCTGAAAAGCAATTTTCCTCAACATGACCAAACAGCTTCTACCCATGTTCTACTACTGAGGACTGCAGCTACAGTTTTCTGTGATTCCCAATCTTCTGAACACAGGGAACTGCCATCTGTGTGACTCAGTAATACTATCTCACTGACAAATCCTGCCAATTTGTATAGCACTAGAAGCCAAATCACACACAATGGGCTGTGAGAGGCAAGGAAATGGGGTAGATGTGTCTTTTGGCTTGGGAATGCCAGACTCTGTAAACTGCTTTACAGAGTGCTATAAGGCTTCAGTTCAGAATGAGAATGTGACTCATAACAATGGGCTGCCTCAACTTCAGAGAAATACCTCTGAACTAACTGGCTGTTGCTGCTGCCGCTGTTGTATGCCTTCAAGTCATTTCCAACTTAAGGCAACCCTAAGGTGAACTTACCATGGGGTTTTCTTGGCAAGATTTGTGCAGAGTGGGTTTGCCATGGCCTTCTTCTGAGGCTGAGAGTGTAACTTGCCCAAGGTCACCCAGTGGGTTTCCATGGCTGAGTGGGGATTCGAACTCCGGTTTCAAGAGTCATAGTCCAATATCAAACCACTACACTACACTGACCCAGTCTTAAAGTTACAAGCCTTCCTTCTTTTTGACACTACATATGCATACAGTTACAGTAGATGAACCCATATGACTAGTGGTACCTGCCTGGCTATATGTCTTCCCCCTGCAAAGGTATAAGATTACAGAAGCAGTAGCCCTCTTCGTGCATTACCAAAGCATGTCTACAAAACATTTGAGGAGGGGAAGCACACTGGCCCTCTATCACTGTTTACACTGTCCTAGGTTGTGAGGGGTGGCTTTCTGACAAGGAGAACCGCCACTATCTATGGAGACTTACCATGCAGTTTTAAAAACTGATTTTGTATAGAGCACTTCTGCAGAATGTCACCCTTCACATAGAGAGGAAAAAGACACAGCAATGGGGCAAAGGCGCAAGGCTATCTGACCCTCCTCTTATATTTAGTAGATACAGTTGCACAACACCAGAAGAGAACTAAGGTCAAAGGTAAACAAGTTTGAAACTATTTATTCTTCAGCCCTGAAGGACATCTGAACGTGATCACTATATTTCAGTAATCTATAATGCCAAAAAAAACTCTAACTGAACTTATGTAACAAATGAGGGTTCTCTTCTTTCAATTTTATTTTTTACTTCCATGGAATTAAAAATAGCCAAGTGTTTGTTTAATACATTCTAAGTAATAAGATATTTGCAGGTTGTCTGAGAATTCTTATTTTCTGTTTTTAAAAATGGTTAAATCAATAACTCTTTCTTTGTTCACCAATTGTCATATAAGGTTAGAATATATGGGAGGTTGGAATGTCCATGTTAATTATCCCCCTTGTGAGTCTGCATATGTTTAGGCTTGCCTGCCTCTATTTCTGAGGGCCAAGCCTGTATATGTGATCTGACACCCCAGACAGTATCAAAACACTCAAAATGTGTGCATTGTCTGTAAAGACAAGCTAGAACCGGCCTCAGTCTACTGTTCTGCTGGTCTGGATGAGACTTTCCCTGAGGGCTAGCCGACAGCCAAATATGCAACTGTGACTATTGTGGGAGGGTTCAGTCCAGGAGCTAACTGGACTCTACAATGCATTTTTCTGCCAAGTAGAGGGGGAGGTAGTGGATTTATAACACAGCTGCCTTTTACTACATATCCGTTAAAAAGCAAGAATAAGAACCTGTTCATCATATTAACTTTAGGCAAGTATTTTAAAAATATGTTGCTTTTCTTTTGCTCACTGCACTTCTCTGCTCTCTGATTTAAGCAACGAAACTAACTTTGGGGTTAAGTAAACTCATATATTGGATTAGAGGGCATTCTAACTAGGTTCATCCCGGATGAAAGCTTTAACTCAGGAGGAAAAGTTAACCCCTTCAGGGAGAAGACAGATGGCAAGATATCAGAAGCTGCCACACTTACACCTCAGTGTCTTACCTTGATAAAATAATAAACTTTATTCTTATATCCCACCTTTCTGCTGCAGCAATCAGCTTGCATGACTAGTATATATTGGAATAATACAATCTTCCAACTACTCCTGATAGTATGGGTTCATATCACTCCCTCCATATGCAACGGCATTTATAGATTCTAAGATTGCGAGTTCAAGACCAGCAAAAGGGCCCAAGCTCGACTCAGGCTTGCATCCTTCCGAGGTCGCTAAAATTAGTACCCAGACTGTTGGGGGCAAATTAGCTTACTTGCTGTTCACCGCTATGATCTTTGGAATAGTGGTATATAAATAAAACAAATTATTATTATTATTATTATGGCTGCAAGTAGACACCACAGTACAGTTAACTAAAATAAACAGGCACCCAAATATTATAATCTATCAAGAGATCGCTGGACTGGTGGAAAGAAGGTCTTGCTTTCTCCTCCAAAAACAAACAAACCAAACACTAGTGCAGGGAATCTTTTTTGGCGCTACTAAAGATATTTCAATGCAACTTGATTCCATTCTAATGTACAGTTAAGACCTTGAGGCAACTTTCTAAAAAGCCGAGATGGATGCTCCATGGAGTCTAATGATCAAAAATGTTAAAGCATTCATTTTAAAGTACTTTGTACAGACGTTCTGGTGCCAGCACATTGATTAGCAGTCTATTTTTGCATGTAACTGTCCTTTACTTAGCAACTGAGAAATCTGGACACGGTACACCCACAGAACTGAAAACGTGGAAGATTTTTCAAATACATTTTGCAGTGCGCTTTACTGTCCTAGCATTCAAATGAAGAATCTGGTTTGAATAAAAGAAACCTTTCTTTCCTTCTGATGAATGTACCGAAAGCAAGTTAGGTCCAGGATTCATTAATGTCAACTTTTTCCTAGGACTTGTGTTGTTAACCCTCCTTCCACGGCACCGAGAGCAAACTGATTGTAACTGAGCTGCACACCCCTTTGCTCTCCAGATCAGGTAGACCTTGCATTGAGGTAGATTAAAACATTCAGTCTGACAGCCAGTGCAAAAATAGTCTGCCTAGGACTAAGTTGCTCATTTCCACGTCACAAAAGGAAGTGCTGTATATGTGCGCTTTGTGCAGAGTTGAGTCCACAGCTTTCGTGACACATTAACTTTTTTTGCTACAAGAAATATCTAAGCAGCAACGTGGTGCAGTGGCTGAAATGCAGAACTCTGGACGTATAAATCCAGCATTACCTTTTGGGTGGCTGCCTTCCTTTCTCGCTTGCACACAAAACGGTGCTTAGCGTTCCTGAAAGAACTGTTATGTACACTGAGTTCAAACTGGGGAACCAGAACATAAAGGTGAGCAAAATAAAGTAGAGCAAGCATGCCTTGGGGCCAGTGAGAGGCTGGTGTAACGGTTATCTAGAGGATTACTCTTCTCAGGCTTCAAGGTTTCTTGGTCAGCTACTCAGAGGAGGAATGGAAGACCTCTCAAGGAACGGCTGGGACTAGGAAACCCACCACCTGTGATTGGTGCCCATCTCTTTCAGGGCACCACACTGGCCCTGCATGGAGATGCACCCCATTCAGGAACCTTACCCCTAATAGCTGGCCTAGCAGAGTGGTTTGACCTCTGGGCTGTGACTCTGGAGGCCAGGGTTCGAATCCCAGCTCGGCCATGAAAAACCCACTGGGTGACCTTGGCAAGATGTCACACTCTCTCAGCTTCCTCTGAGGGAAAGCAATGGCCAAACCTTTTCTGAACAAACCTTGCCAAGAAAAACCCTTGATAAGAGCCATGTCACACAAGAACAAGCTGGCAAAGGGGGAAAGACCTGCGTGTGGAGCCTCATGGAGAGCCCTGGGCTCCGAGTGGGAGGCAGTCCTCCTCCTGGGGCTGAGCCTGGCATTTGGGTCCCCTCCCAAAAGAGGCCTCCGGCTCAACTTATGGGAAGTAGGGCACTGGAGCCCTGAGAGCTCTGCCGTCCAAAGTCCTTATTCACAGAGAGACAGACAGACAGACAGAGGGGCAGAAAGTCCTGCCCAAGAAGGCTGCGATCTTCTTCCGTCTTGCCTCCTGGGCTGTGTCCACACTGGAGAAATAACCCGGTTTGGCACCGCTTTAACTCTTTGGCTGAAGGCTGTGGAATTCTCCGTTCTGGGCCCCACAGCATACTCCAACTCCCAGAATTCCACAGCCTTCAGCCAAAGAGTTAAGGCGGTGCCAAACCGGGTTATTTCTCCAGTGTGGACATAGCCCAAGTCAACCTCCTTGGAGTCTTCTTCGACCCATCAAGGGGTCTCTTCCCCCGCGAATATCCCCAAGGAGGAGCTATCATAGAGTCTGTTCCCCCAAACACCCCTCAAGAGGACCTAAGATGGGGTCTGTTCCCCCAAAAGATCCCTGTAGAGGAACTATGGGGGGTCTGTTTCCCCAAATATCCATAAAGGGAACCTTCCCCCCAAAACCCACCCCTAAAGAGGACCATCGTAAGGGTTGTTCCCCCAAAATATCCACAGGGAGGACCTAGGATGGGTCTGTCCCCCAAAGCCCCTCCAGAGCCCCGCCGGCCGCCCTCCTTCCTTCCTTCCTTCCCTCCGTGCCGCGGGGGCCCACCTGGGGGAAGGAGCCCTCCCTGCGGCGGCTCTTGGGGTGCTCGAGGTGCCCGCGGTCGAGCATCAGGTAGAGGGAGAAGACCACCACGCAGAAGATCGCGCTCCCGAAGACCGTGAACTGCCGGCTCAGCTTCATGGCAGAGACCCGGAGGAGAGAAGGAGGAGGAGGAGGAGGAGGGGGAATCTCCGAGGCTCCCAACGAAACTTCTGCCTCCTCGGCTGCTTCCCCGGAGTCCCGACCCCGCCGCCGCTCGGTCGAGGCGGAAGGGGCCCAAGTCCCCCTGGGAGCGGGGCCGGGACTGGCTCAGGAGGAGCCCAGGGACGCCGTTAATGGCCGGGAGGGCGAGGAGAGCGAGGGCCGGGAGAGTTTCTTCGGAAGGAAGGAAGGAAGAGGAGCCGCCGCCGCTTCGGCCTCTTCTTCTCCGCCCTCTTCCTCGGCTCCCTTCCTTCCCCTTAAAAGGGAGACTCCTGTGGAGACAGAAGAGGCAGCTCCCGCTCTCCCTCTCACACGCGAAAGAGGAGGAAGAGGAGGAGGAGGAGGAGCCGCCGCCGCCTATAAGGCAACAGCGCCCCTGGCCGCCTCCGCCGCCAACAGAGGCTCAGCGCCCCGCCTACGCCCCGCCCCTCAACCGCCACGCCCCGCCCACCGCAGAGGGAGGGAGGGCTAGGCCCAGAGCTAAGCCCCGCCCACCAAGGAGGGGGGAGGGAGGGAGGCCAGGCCTAAAGCGCTGCCGCCGCCGCCGCCGCAGTGACGTCCCTCAGAAATTGAGTATCCCTCCATTGTCTGCGACTAGGCCTCGACGCTGAGGGGACCCCGACACAGAGACATAAACACACAGCCACTGTTTCCGAGGGGGCTGCTTCCCTGGCTGCCACAAGGGCGGCTTATTATACAGTCACAGAATGGTAGAGTTGTGGGAGACCACAAGGCTCTCCAGTCCAATCCCATCCTGCCATGCAGGAACTCTCAGTCAAAGCATCCCCAATGACTGATGGCCATCCAGCCTCTGCTTAAAGGCCTCCAGGAAAGGAGGCTCCGCTACACTCCGAGGAAGGAGTGTGCTCCACTGTGGAACAGCCCTGACTGTCAGGAAGTTCCTCCTAATCTTCAGATGGAATTACTGTATCTCTGTTTCTTGCATCCTCTCCGAAGTGAAAGGAAGGGAGCCCTCTGAGGAGGAGGAGGAGGACGATGGGCCTTTTGTCCTCCAGGGCAGCCCTCCCTGGACCCTCAGGTGGCCTCCTTGCCACCAAGGAGGACGAGGGACCGGGAAACTGGAAGGCATCAGCAAAGGAAAGCGGGCGATGCTTTCGTGGTCGAAATGGAGGACGTTCCAGGAAAATGGAGGACACTACACCACACAAAAGCTAAAATCTGTCATAAATATAAATTCATGTTCCGACCTTAAGTCATGGTCGAAATGGGGGACATTTCAGAAAAATGGAGGACATGACCCAAGGAAAGCAAGCAACACTCACAAAAATAATACATTTGTGCTTCTGCGCCATACTCGAAATAGAGGACATGCCAGGAAAATGGAGAGCATGGCCAAAGGAAAGCAAAGGACACTCACAGAAATATAAACCCATAATATATAAATCCATGCTTCTAAGTCATGCTCTAAATGGAGGGCATTCCTGAAAAATGGAGGACATTAAATCATGTTAAAGCTACTGACATTCATAAATAAAAACTCATGCTTCTTAAGTCATGCTCGAAATGGAGGATATTCCAGGAAAATGGAGGACATTACCTAATAGAAACGAACAACACACATGAATATAAATTTATGCTTTTCAGTCATGCCCAAAATGGAGACATTTTGGAATTCCTCCTGGACAAATGGTTGCAATGTAGGGCATGTCCTGGAAAAGGAGGACATGGTGTCACCCTCCTCCCCTTCCATTTCCGTGGAGCCTCACCCTGAGCCCTCCCACTGCCCCAGCCTTCCTGGTGATACTGTGGCAGGAGGGACACAGGCCAAAGGGACTCACATCCCTATTTCACGGAGAGGAGAGAGTGGCCATTGACAGGGCGGCCACAAAGGACAACAAGGCACCGCCTAATGTAGGACATACAAGAAAAATAGAGGGCACAACCAAATAAAAACTAAAAAGCACTGGTATAAATCCATGCTTCTTAGTCGTGCTAAAATTGGAAGACATTCAAGAAAAATGGAGGATGTTACCAAACAATAGCTAACAGCACTCACATAAATATAAATTCGTGCTACTTAGTCCTGCTCAAAACGGAGGGCATTTTAGAATTCTTCCTGGACAGAAGGCTGAAGTGTAGGAAATGTCCTGGAAAAGGACATTTCCTGATACATGATGTCCCCTCCTCCCAGTCCTATCAGTTGTGTTTTCGCACAGACCAATTCAAGTACTGGGGTGAGGTGGGAAGGGGATGTTGATATCCATCACTAGGTAAAATTGAGCCACCAAGACAGATGTGAGAAGTATATTGAATGATCACTACGAAATAGTAATGATAATAGTACTGTAATAATAATATTTATTTCTTACCCTCTTCTCCCCATGGGTCGAGGCGAAGAACAATAATTAACAGACACACCACATCAGATAAAACACATAAGTTAAAATACACATCAGTTTAAAAGGACAAATAAGATATACACATAAAACAATCCACATTTAAAATTCACAATTTAAAAATAAAATGGATAAGCCTGCCAGAAGAGACTGGTCTTTCACGCTGTGTTAAATTCAGGCACTGAATTCAGCTGTCAAATCTCTTCCTGCAGGTCGTTCCACAGTCTAGGGGTGGCTGAAGAAAGAGTTCTCTGGCTGACAGTTGCCAACCTAGCCCTGACTATTAAGACAGCTATTGTCAAGGAGCTCTCCCAGGAGTAATAAAGGCCACCTCCTATGGTTAGGAGTAAACTACGCTAAGGGACATAGTAGATAGCTGGGGGTCACGATCGCACCAGGAACACAGCGACAGCATGGCCCACTCCCAAAGCAGGTTGCTACCTGTGGTCCCAAGCCGTGCGCTGTAGGAACCCAATTTAAATCTTTAAATCTCTTTTGCTCCGGTCCAATGGACCAGAGTGTGTCATCACAGCAGCTTCCAGCCACTTTGGGGGCTTGCGTCATGTAAATGCCATGCCCCCAAAGTGCCCAAAACCCACTTCTTTTGGCCCGTATGTTTTGAGCCAAAGTATGTGTACTTATTGTGATTCATAGTCAATGATGTTTTTCTTTTAACAAAAGGTTTTATTGAATATGAAAACAGAAATACAACTTAGCAATACTTTATAAAAACACACTTACATAACATATACACATACATACCTGTACATATATACGTTGTACATACATATACGGCATCATATTCAGACTCGTTACTTCTACCATTCTTCTTTCTTTTCTCACCCATCCAACTTTTCTCTGATGGCAGCCCAAGGAGTCTTTTTGATCCCACTGCTGCCATCAATTTTGTAACAGCAACAACATGGCACTGCCAAAATATCTCAAAACCTTTCACTCCTTTTTAATGTGTACCACAACTGCCACCAATTATGTGAAGATGATGTCCACTATCCCACCAATTCTTCACTGCAAGACTCGAACCCAGGACTCTCTTAAGTGTCTCCTGCACTTTAACTCTCTTTAGATGCCAGCACTCTAGGTTTCAAGTTTGTCCCCCAGCTTGGCACCAACTATTCATTGAAAGCCACACACCCACTATCTTATGTGTCCCAAACCTAAAAGACTTTTTTCAGTGTTGGTGGAGTTTTTAATGTGTTTCTGAAATCACCTCAGACAGCTGCTTGTTGAAACAAAGTAATAAATTGATTCATAAGTCAGGCTGAATACGGTATCTCTTTTAGTGGATGGTGTTCACAATAGATAGGTGTATAAATACTTTATTAGTTATACAGTTTAACAGTTTCTTTAGCTTGTTTTTGTAATTGTTTCTCAATAGCTTTATATAGGTTTTCTTACAGACTAAGTTCTCACAGAGCCTTTGGCCTGGTACACACTGCTGGTTCGCGGTGGCCTGGGGCCATACTAGGCAGCAGCATGCCACACTAGTTTGTGGTGGCGGCGGCATGGATGCACGGCCCCATCTACCTGGGGCATGCGCCCATGACATCACTTGTTCGCCCCCACACTCTTCATCACTTTTGGGGGGTACTGTCCGAGAATGCTCCCAACACACACTCACACGGCTGATAAGAGCCTGCTGGGCAAAAGGTAAACACGCTGAGCTGCCAAGAAGCAGTTCCTCAACAATGCCAAACGATATCCAATAGAATAAGCCACTAGCCAGTCCAAAGTTCAGGATTACAGAGAGCAATACGTCCCGTCCAGTCCAAGGTCAAGAGTGAAAGAGGATTGGTCAAAGTGTCCGGTCCGAGGTCAAGGAGTCAAAGGCAATCAAGGTTCTAGGAAGCCAGGAGTCAGATCAATCAGCATCTACTAATTAGAACTAATAGTCTCTGGCAAGAGAGCTCAGCATCTGCCAGGTGCCTTATATCTAGCTCCCTTATGACAGCTGCTGATTCCCTAATGAGCGTTTCTCAGCAAGCATCTTGGAATGCCGAAGGCCCACCCTTTCTGATCTCCTCTGGCTAAAGGTAGGAACCTCAATGTTCTGCTGCTCTGTGTCTCCCAAGTCTGGCACTTCTACTGGGGCAAGGCTGGGCTGTTGAGACCCAAGCTCCACTGGAGGAGATCCCACAGAGCTAGGGTCTGGCTGAGCCAAATCCACTGGGGCTGGGAGAGCAGAACTGGGGCCTGGCACAGCCTCAGGTTCCCCCTGCACCTGAGGAGCAGAGTCCTCCTCATTGTCCTTCGAGTCCTCCTCATGGCTGGCCATGACAGGTATCTAAAACCCTTTCTAACTGCCCTCACAGAAACCTAACCTGGCCTCAATGGCTCTTCACCCCTCAGGGCACAATAAACATCAACCCCTTTCAAACCTGCTCCTCCCTCTTATATACTCACATCAGTAAAATCAGCAGTAGCAGAACATGTTATTAACCATCCTGGGCATAAAATGCTGTTTAAAAACATTGACATTCTGGATCATGCCAACAACTTTCAGGTCAGAATGCACACGGAAACCATTGAAAAAAGTTAAAAGTGATGGAGAACATTTCAGCATTGGTTAGCCTGTTCAAAACTGGATAAATTAATATCACAAATACGTGGTTGATTTGGCTTTTGTTAATGAAATGTTTTCATATGTGTGTGTGTGTGTGTGTGTGTGTGTGTGTGTGTGTGTGTGTGTGCTTTCAACATAACTTTAAAAAAATACACTTCTGCTTGTTTGTTTAGGCCCTTATTTTTCACAACCGGTTTGTATTCCTCTCTAAAATAGGGCAGGGGATGAGGAAAAACTAATCATAAAATGAATTAAGGACAGATTGAAGAATGGGTGCATGCTGTGAGGACATCTATATTAGTTTCACATTTATAATTCACCATAGCTCAAATTGAGTATTAGAAGCAATTCATGGCCACAATTTGAAGAGGTTACTAGTGTGATACAAGACTGAACATATATTCTCCTTAAATACATACCCTTAATAGATCTCAGCACAGACTAAAAGCTACTTTCCTAGAAATTTACCTACCTATTTATAGAGAGTGATAGCATTCGGTCTGGTTTCCAAAGTACTATTTTCATTCCATATCCATTTAAATGAAAAGGATTTATTACTTCAGCCATTGAAGCTCAACAAAGTTTGCACAGAAGTAAGTTCTAATGATTTCAATGGAATTTCTTTTTACTAAATTAGCCAAGGGTCGCACCTAATCCTAAATATGTCCCAATGAGTTCAGTAGAGCTTAATGCCATGTCTGCAGATGTGCTGCATGCTGCTAAGCATGTTTATTTATAAGTAAGATCATAATAAGTGTTTAGCAACATGTTTATAGTCTACTTCTCTGTTAGTATTTATGACTGGATCACAAACATCATGAGTGTTAGAAGAGAAATACAATGAGTAGCTCAACCAAGGGAGAAATACATTTGCGTTCCAGGAAAAACCAAATTTTGCATTTTTCAGACCAAAATAACTAAATACTGATTATATTTTGACTTTTTTACTTCTTTCAACACATGCACAAAATGCACAAATTATGGAGGAGTATAGTGAGTATAGTAGCAAAAATAGCATTACAACATGTTGGGGAAATCACTTGTAAAAATTGGGATAATGGACATACAGAAAGCATATTTTTGTGCAAATGTTCACAGTTATGCAGAACTGTGTATAATAATTATGTACAAGAAAAAATGGTACACAGTTTTATACACATTTGGGCAGAATTTGACTTCTTATACGCATTTTCACAATTAGGCATAATTGCATATGAAAATGCATGTACTATTTCTTGTGGCATAAATATTTTGTAAACAATTCTGCCTAATTGTGAAAATGTGTACAAAATATATTGAATTGTGTACAAAATTTGTATAGCAGTATATGTATTTTCCTTTGAACTTTTGAAAAAGGCTCAACATTCAGGACCAACCAAACTTTAAGTCTGAATATATTTTTCACAGTTCGTGAAGAATGGAGTCCTCTGATTAGGAAAATGTGAAACTCAGAGAAACCAGGTTTGGCAGATTCATCCATCCCTATCACAGATTGATCTGAGATGGAAGAAGCCAGAGACGAGAAAACGAAATGCTGTATATATGAACTCCCTTATTTTCCCTACCACTGTAACTTTGATTATGAAAATGTTCTTGCTTCAAGACAGGAATTACAGTGCTAACACTTCAAATTTTGCCTGTTCAGAACATTCCTCCCTAAACCTTCATTGCTCCCCTATACTGATCCTCAGGGGAGCCTTCTCTGCAGCTTAATTCTGTGTTATATGACATTTCTTTCTTTTTCTTTTGAAGTGGAAAATTCATTCAGACTAGAAACAAGATTGAAGACTTCCCAGAATCACCATAAGAGTTCCTTGTTGGGTTGGGTTTGGGGGCAGGGATAGGGTCATTTTAATCAAGTTTTTTCTCATATTTTTAATTAGTTCTTATGGGTATGTTGTTGTTTCCCCCCAAAAAAGACCTGGGTTTGATATCTGCTGTAAAGCTTCTGGGGAAAGAGAAACCTCAAAATGGAAATAAATAGGAAGCTATACATGAAACTGCAGCAGGCCCTTGGAGTCTGCTGGGGTTTGGTTCCAGGACCCCTCGTGGATACCAAAATCCATGGATACTCAAGTCTCATTAAATACAACAGCAAAGTAAAATGGCATACCTTCAATGAAATTTATATACATTTATATATGAAATTTATATAAATGTATATATTGTTTGAATATTTTCAAGCTGTGGAGAGCTCAATCCATGGATATGGAGGGCTGGCTGTAACTGTTTTTAAAGTATAGTAGCCCATTAGGAAGTATAGTAGCCCATTACAGAACAATAGTACAGGGATTTTGATCTGTTTAAGGGTAACAATAGGTTTTCCCCTTTTCTGTACTGATACTTATCGTCAACATATACTAAGAGAGACTGGAGTGCTGGTTGGCCCAGTTAATCCTGTTGGTTTGTGAGCGACTGGTGTTCGGACATTACCAGGAAGCTTGACATCACTACTTATCAAGCAGGACTTCATATGTACTTGAACTATATTATCCCAATATGCTGGAGTTTCTCAGTTGTGTCTGCAACAGACAGGTGAAGTGACACTGGGGCACAAGAACTCTCTGACAGGGAAGGTTAAACATCTCACAAAACTACAAATTGCAGAATTTCATAGCATTGAACCATGACAGTTAAAGTAGTGTCAAACTGTATTATTTCTGAAATGCAGATTCATTCTTTCTCTCACTCACAGATGTACTCATTTACTCTCTTGCACACAGAGTCACACAGAAACATTCATTCTCAGGGCAGTGATGGGACAATGGAGGAAGAAGAAGCGGTGGCTTGCAATGGGCCCCACCAGAGGCCATGAGCAATTCTTGTGCTTCCCCTGGGGGTCCTGCCCCAAAATCTGAGAACCACTGCTTTGGGGTATTTAATTATGTAGTGTGAAAGGGTCCCTGGTTGTTTCACAATTAATATGGAGCAACATAAAGCAATAGCTTGCAAAGCTCTATTTGGATGCTAACTATCAGATTTTTTTCTACATCTCAGAGATGTGAATTATGGGATCCCACAATTCACCAGGGTAGGATATGAAGGGTGCAGAGTATAAAAAGCCTGTTACAGAAAGATGAATGGCGAGGTAGCTTTGACTGATTAAGCTCCAAAATCTGCACAATGCATACAGTATTTTATTTAATTAAAATTAATTTACAGATAGGAATGCACACATTATTCACCTTGCAGAGAATCCTGCTTTGTAGCTCAAGTTCCTAGTATGCAACAAACATTATAAATCTGTGTTCAAGAAAGAAAGGTTCACAGAATGACCCCAGGCTATCGTCTCAAGTGCACTTACTAGAGGGCAAGACTGAATAAACATACTTGTGCAGTTATACTCCAACTAGAAAGTATACATGGCAGCAGGTCAGGTATAGCCACATTCCAGGTATAGGGCAGATTCTTCCAAGAACTGGGGCAACCAATACATTCATCTGTATTAGTTAGAACTCGTGTAATACCTTTGCTTGGCAAAGCAGAGTCCTCTTGATTCAGCCTATATTGTCTAAGTGATAGTAAAGAGATGACCTGATACTCCCAAGGCAAGTAGTTGCTTGACCAAACTATCAATTTTTATTTTTTTCACAAAAAGGGCTCCTGTCCTCCTCCTCCCGCGCCCCCCAATCTTGCCTCTGTGCCTGCCAGCTTTGGCTTTCTTCCCTCGTTGTTCCCACCGAACTTGGCTTTCCCCCCACTGACCTTGGCTTTCCTCCTGCCGGCTCCTCACTGTCCCCACCAGCCTCCTTGCTGTCCCTGCTGGCCTTGGCTCTCTTCCCCCGGCTTGTGCTCCATCACTAGCTTCCCTCACCCCCAGCTTGAAGCAGCACAAACTAAATGGGGACAAAAAATAAAAAAACCTGATTCATCTAGCATAAAAACGGATCCCCTTTTATAGTGAGAACGAGGGATCTTTTGAAATTGGGTACAGACATGGAGTGGAGCCGAATCATAACCTGTGTTATTCTGCCAGTGGAAATGACCCCACCAATTGCTAGTTCTAGGCACACAAGGCACCTCCTCTGTGACAATATTTTTTGCTAAAAGTGCAACCTTGCATTCTGAAATAGAACCATGTCTATTTGTCTATTCAGGTTTGCTTAGGAGAGCAGCCAACAAGTCAAAGTTGATTCCCAACTTCAGCACTTAGTGTGTTAATGTCAAAAAGCAGAAATCTTCTGACAAACACTATTTCCCAACCTTTACAGGGTGATTGCTGATGTAAAGGCAACTAAGGTTTCAGGGATGTTGCCATCTAAGTATTTTGCCATTGTGCTTGCAAAATATCAAGCACCAAGCAACAGAAAAGAGGCACTGGTACAAGTGTAATAGAAACCAAATTGCTATTTCGAATGCCTCTGGAGCATCACTTTTCTGTCTGAAGTATGCCTTCATGATTACAAATAGCATCATATACACCTAACTGTTCCTTTTTAGTGGTCTCTTTGAATCCTTATCTCTAAAAAAAAAGTTGGAGTCAGTTATTATAACTTCAAAAATGCAAACATTCTTGAGTACATGTCAAATGTTTTAACGTATGGTACACAAACTAATTAAGCCATCACTTATGTCTAAGAATTTGCAGCCCCTGGAATAATTTTGACAATATGGAACACAATTTGCATAATTTGTGCTGATTGTTACTTAGTGCTTACTGAAATACAAAGTGGGTTTTAAAATTTATTTTATTACTTCTGTCAGATTCCTTTTCAGTAGCATTGAATTGTACACTATGGAAAATATTACAATGTAAACTAATTTGGAAACTAATTTATACCTTGAAAAACAATATAAGAACAAAAAATTATAATAATAATTAAACCTTACCAAGTCATTTCTCTCCTCAACAGAGCTTGGCAAAATTACTTTTTTGGATTACAGCCCCAGAAACCATCAGCCAGTTATGGTCCCCACTGATATTTATTGTATGTATATTAAAGCTATCTAACTGCCCATTAGTATGTTACGTGTGAGCAAGAGAAAGCAGTGGACATAGTGAACAGAAGGGGCAACTTGAGTTGCTCTAGAGCAGGGTTGCAATAACTTTGCACCCCTAGATGTTTTGGACGTCAATGCCCTGAAGCCTCAATCGAGATAGGTAGTAGTAAGGGACGTCAGAAGTTGTAATCCAAAACATTCAGAGTGCCAACTGTTCCACACATCTCTTTTTGGAGACAGTTTGGCACAGTTCTTATGTACTGTTATAGAAATTATGCATTGATTAAATTTAGGAAGTAAACGTGATATTTAAAGTGGTTTTTGAAGTGCCAGTTATGAAGACATACTTGTTGTATGTATCATCTTACAACTCTTTGAAAATATATGGCTGATGTCACAATTTGCAACTTTCTGTATCTGATTACACTCTGATCCATATCTACACAATTGTACATAACTACCTACAGCTTAATGTTGTACTCCACAAATGCAGCAAGAAGTGGTTGGAAATCTGAAAAAAACCATGTTAAGATATACCATATTTTCCAGCGTATAAGACAACCCCCAACTTTTTCAGTAAAAATATAGATTTTGGGATATACTTGCCATATAAGACTACCCCCTTCCTGTGAAGTCAGCGGCTAGGAGTGCGCACATGTGCATGCTTCAAAAGCCCTCCAGAGGCCTGCGAAGCCGGCAGTTGGTCTTGCACGCACATGCCGCCGGCTTCAAAAGGCCTCCACAGGGCTCTCTTGTTGCCAGGCTCAACCCAGCATATAAGACGCCCCCCCCACTTCTGACCCAATTTTAGAGGGTCAAAAAGTCGTCTTATATGCCGGAAAATAAGTTAGTCTCAAATATGCTTTTATATTCTTTGTCCCATCTATTGCCCACACACTTTTTTTAAAGCTGAAAGAAAATAATAACATTTCCTTGAAAATTGTCACCACAGAGTGAAAGACAAAGTTGCTTTTCCTTAAAAACACTAAAAGCAAAAAACAAAAAAACATACATATAAAACAGCCAGGGAATTTCCAAAGACCAAAGCTAATCATGCCTTTTAGTTTCAGTGTCCAGATATAAACACCATAACCTACGTGGCCACCCTAAAAGACACATTTGCAAATGTATTAAATATATTTGGGAGAAAAAAAACTGGGAAGGGCATGCTCAGAGAATGCCAAGATGTTGGGAGAGGCAGAAAGAATCAATAGAAAAACATGGAAGGGAGCAGGGTTGATCAAAATGCTCAGCAACAGCAGTTGTAATGATCATCACAGTTTATTTTGCTGTAACCAGCCCTGTAAGGCAGTTTAGTAATATCATTCCAAAGATTGGGACCAAGGCACAGAATGTCTTGCTTAAGGCCACTTGGTATGTGCTGGTGGCAAAAAAGTGAAACTGGGAACAAATTGATTTGTCACTCTGCCTTTTGGCTACAGCACTCCATTTGCTGATGAAATCAATCCTGAGTTTGGGCCTTTAAAAAGGATATTATACACAGCAACTGATCTTTATCTGAATTATCTATTATCAAATTATGATATATTTTGGGTTTCTTTTTTTTTAATTTTTATTAAGAATAAAGTATAACAATCTATAAAGAATAAAGAATAAGGAAAAGAAAAAAGAATAGAAAAAAACCATATATCTACACTAAACAATAGAAATACATATCGACATTATAACATACACACATATATTTACATAAGATCATCGATATCACTGTCCTTCTAGTTATACTTCCTTTACATTTGGATATTTACCGCATATTGTAAATTACTTATTTACTCCATATATACAACCTATAGTAATTCTCATGGTAATATACAAATTACACAGTTTAGAATCAACCGTAACTATTATTCAATTGTATATTTTACCCTTTTCCTCAAATGTTTTTAGAACACTCCATTCTTTTTCAAAACTTTCTTTAGATTTTCCCTTTAATAAAGCAGACAATATATCCATACTTCTGGCTTCATAAATTCTAATCAGCCATTCTTCGATAGATGGGTTATCTGGTATTTTCCAATATTGTGCAAACAATATTCTTGCGCACGTAACCATATATAGAATGATTCTATTCAATTTTACATTTTTTACGTTATGAGTCATATTCAGTAAAAATAAATGTGGTTCAAAAGGAATACATATTTCAAGAATACTTTCCATTGCTGCATGAATCATTTGCCAATAACCTTTAGCTTTGGAGCATGACCACCACATATGATAAAAATTACCCTCAGGCTTACTACATTTCCAGCATTTAATACTGCCTGTTTTATATATTTGGTGGATGTTTTGAGGGGTTAAATACCACCTATACAACATTTTCAAGTAGTTTTCTTTATAGTTTTGGCACAATGTAAATTTGTTGGTTCCTTTCCATGATTTTTCCCATTCTTCTATAGTAATGGTCTTATTGATGTCCTGTGCCCATCTTATCATGCTGTGTTTAATGGCTTCATTTTCAAGATCTCTTGCTTTTAGTAACTTATAATATTTAGCTATATGTTTTACTTGCTGATCCATCATTATTTTATCAATTTCATTTTTATCTAAAGTCACACCAGTTGTTTCCTTATCTATCTTGAATTGACTTTTTATTTGATTATATAAGAACCAATCTTGCATCTCCCCTTTCTTCCATTTCTTTCATAGTATATTTCCCTTCAGGTGTTTTGTTTATTAAGTCATTGTATCTTAACCATTGTTGATCTTTACATTTTGTTCTTCTATAATATGCTTCCTGTATAGATACCCATGATGGAATATGGCTATAAAATTGATGTTTCACCTTATACCATACTTTAAGGAGGGATCTTCTTATCACATGATGATTAAATATATTGTTAGCTTTAGGTTTTATATACCACATATATGCATGGATTCCTAAGCACAAATCAGAACTTTCTAGATTCAATAAATTTTCATCCCTCAAACTAACCCATTCTTCTAGCCAGTTAAGACATGCAGAGTAATAATACAACTTAACATTTGGTAAATTACAACCTCCCTTTAATTTGTCCTCTGTTAGAAGTTTCCATTTTATACGTGCTTTTTTGCCCTCCCAGACAAAACTAGACAAATCTTTCTGCCATAAAACAAAGTATTTATCATTTGAGATAATTGGAATATTACTAAATAGGTATAACATTCGTGGTAAAATATTCATTTTAATTACGGCAATCCTCCCCAAAAAAGACAAATTATATTTAGTCCATTTTGTTAGATCTTTTTAAATTTCTGACCATATTTTTATATAATTATTCTTGAATAATTCAATGTTTCTCTTTGTAAAGTAAATTCCTAGGTATTTAACTTTAGTTTCAATAGAGTATCCTGATATTTTTTTAAGCTCTTTGTCTTCCTCTTTTGAAAGATTTTTAGTGAGGATTGTTGTTTTCTCAGAATTCATTTTGAATCCAGCTAAGGAACCAAATTCTTGGATCGTTTCGATCAAATACTTAATACTCTTACATGGTTCATCTAGAAAAATCACAATATCATCTGCAAACATTTTAAGTTTGCATTCAGTATTCTTAATTTTGATTCCCTCAATTAAGTCTTCTTCTCTTATTTTGTTAGCCAAAACTTCTAATGTTAGTAAAAATAATAAGGGAGAGAGAGGACATCCTTGTTTCGTACCCCTTCTAATCTTAAAATTCTTAGATTTTTCTTCATTAATTAGTAAATATGCTTTTTGATCATTATATATCGATTTTATCCATCCTTCAAAATTCTCTCCCATCTCGGCCTTTTTAATAACTGTTATAAGAAAATCCCAGTCTACTCGGTCAAAGGCCTTTTCTGCATCAAGCAAAATGCAAGCTAATTTTTTTTCGTTATGTTGTTCGTAGTGTTCTAATATATTTATAAATGATCTTATATTATTTTGGCCTTGTCTTCCCGGTAGGAAGCCGTTTTGGTCTTTGTGAATATATTCCACTAATATTTTCTTTAATCTTTCTGATAAAATGGATGAGAAAATTTTATAGTCCACGTTGGTAAGAGATATGGGTCTATAGTTTTTGATTTCAGTAGGATCTTTGTCTCCTTTCGGAATGATTGTTATTAAAGCTTCTTTCCATGATTCGGGAATACCGTTTTTATGTATTTCATTAAAGGTTTGCTTAAGTGGCTCTATCAATACTTCTTTTAGTTTTTTATAATATACTGCTGGTAATCCGTCAAGTCCTGAAGCTTTCCCCAATTTTTGTTTTTGAATTGCTTCTAAGATTTCTGCACTTGAAATTTCCTTGTTAAGATTGAGCTTATGATGGTCCTTAATGGGTTTAATATTTTGTCTGTCCAGATATTGCATAATCTTTATTTTCTTATGTTCTATTTCTGTTTTATCATTATATAATTCCTCATAGTAGCTAGTAATTTTTTCTATAATTTCTCTTTGTGTAGTAAATTGTTCTTCTTTATATTTTATCATATTGATTATTTTCTTTTCTTTAATTTTTTTTAAATTTTTTGTGCTAAAAGCTTTCCTGCTTTATTTCCACTTTCAAAGTTATGTTGTTTAATTGTTCTCAGTTTTGTCGCTATTTCATTGATATTTAGCATTTTCAATTTTTCTTGTAGGGTTTCCACTTCCAACTTTAATTTTTTATCTCCTTTTTCTTTCCATTCTTTTTGCTTCTGTTTCAATTTGGTCTGTAGTTGGAGCTCTTCTAGTTTTTTTTTCTTTCTAAGTTCTGCAGTTATCTTAATAAATATTCCTCGAGCTACCGCCTTGCTTGCATCCCATATCGTCTTCATTGGTAAAGTATCTGTTATATTTTCCTTAAAGTACCATCGCATCTCTTCTTTTACTCTGTTAACTACTTTCTCATCATTCAATACGTCTGTATTTAATCTCCATGAATATACTAGTTTTTTCTCTTGTATGTTCATAACAATTGGGTTATGGTCTGAAATTGGTTTTTCAAGAATTTCCGAAGATTGTATATATGGGAGTAATGATTTAGAAGCTATAAATAAATCAGTTCTTGAAAAAGAGTTATGTACTTCTGAAAAAAAAGTATATTCCCTTGTTTTTCCATATTTATGTCTCCATACATCTGAGAGAGCTAATTCTTCCATCATACAAAAGAAGGTCCTAGGTAGTTTTCCTTGTGTTTTCTTAATGTTTTTCCCTAGCATAGATTTCCTGTCAATTTTAGGGTCTATTACTGCATTAAAATCTCCCAGGAGCAGAATGTTCTCATAATTAAATTCTTGGATTTTTTTAATGTAAATTTAAGAAATAGTTTTCTTTATTCTCATGTGGTGCGTATATTGCTATTGCTAGCATAACTAAATTCCTTAATTTTATTTCTACTGCAAGGAAAGTTCCATTATTATCTGAGAATATTTCTCTGGAGCTATATTTTTTATTGACATATAATACAACTCCTTTTTTCTTCTTATCAATTGTTGAAGTGTAGCATGTCCCAAGCTTTGGATTCCTTAGATATCTTTTTTCTTCTGTTTTAATTTTAATTTCTTGGATACAAATGATATCTCCTTTAAGCTTTTCAAGTTGATGAAAAATTATGCTTCTTTTGTATTTAGAGTTTATTCCCTTCACATTCCATGATATTATTTTAGTTGACATTTTGGTTGTTTAGAATTTATTCAATTTTTATTATTGTTCCACCCCTTCCGCCCCTTTTTGAATACTTTTTATTTTTGTTTCTTTTCACACAAAAAGACGACAATGAATTTCTGATCGAGTAAGGAGGTCTTTATGTTATCAGCTCTTGATTCAAGATCAATAAATCAGTTTCTGTTCTATCTAATGGATTAAATCTTCCCAGATATATTTTGGGTTTCTTCTGTTTTATAATTATTAAACAGAATTTCCTAGGGATATTTTATACTAATAGTGCAATCCTATCCATGTCCAGTCTAAAGTAAAATTTAAATTTAATGGGATTCCCAGGCAATCCAATACAGAGTTTTAACCTAAGTCCTATAGTTGTTTTAAGTCACTGAAATGCAATACAGTTTGATGATTTTTCTACTTCTGTTAAAATATGGAAAAGTCATAGTATCATAAAACTGGAAGAGGCCCTGTGGGTCAACAGGTCCAGCCCACTACACAATGAAGGATCTCCAGTTAGAACATCCCCAGTAGTTATATGTCCAGCCTGTTTTTGAAGTCATCCAGAAATGGAAACCACACTACCTCTCTTGTCAGTTGGTTCCATTGTTGGTCTGCACTGGCTGTCAAGACGTTCCGTATAATGTTCCATCAAAATCTACTCTTTTGTAACTTCAAACAATTAGACCTAGTTCTATCCTCTGAGACAACAGAGAATAAGCCGGCACCATCCTTTTGTGGTAGCCCTTGAGGTATTCAAAGAGTGCAACAATGTCACCTTTCAGTCTTCTCTTCACCAAGCTGAACATGCCCAGCTCCTTCAGCCTCTCCTCATCATCCTCACTGCCCTTCTCTGAATCCACTTCAGCTTGTCTATGTCCTTCTTAAAATGAGGTATCCAGTACTCAAACTGATCACAGTACTCCAGATGAGGCCTGGGCAGAACAAAATATAGGAGGACTATTAATTCCCTTGACTTCGAAACTATACACCTATTAATGCAGGCTAAGCATTTGCCTTGTTTGCTGCAGTATCTCACTGCTGGCTCAAACAAAAATCTACCAAACAGTGTTACCTTTATTGGTCAACTGAAATGTACAATATACTTGTTGCAAATTTGTGAAACTCCACTGGCTTCTTCATCATGCAAAATGTTGCATACCAAACAGGAGAAAAATTAGAGATGTTAGTAAGATGCCTGCATTTTGTTGTTTCTGTCTTTCATTAAGATGGTATGGGGAGAGTATCTTTAGCAGGCTGGCCCCTCCTCCTCTGGCAATTTAAAGTCTATTTGCATATCAACAAGGACTCCTCTTTTGCAATCAAATATGTCTCCATTCCTGTGAGGCCACAGGCCTCTTTGTAGGCAGAGGACAATGGATTCTTAAAGAAGTCTCCATGTTATTGCATCAGGAACATTTTGGTAGGTGTAGAAGTAAAACATGCCAATCCAGTCCAAATTTGAGAAGAAAAAAATTATTTTACCTTGGTTGAAGGTCCCAGTCTCAGGGACATAGCCAGGATTT
>NC_056523.1:270227675-270315106 GCF_019175285.1 Sceloporus undulatus
CCAATATGTCTCCATTCCTGTGAGGCCACAGGCCTCTTTGTAGGCAGAGGACAATGGATTCTTAAAGAAGTCTCCATGTTATTGCATCAGGAACATTTTGGTAGGTGTAGAAGTAAAACATGCCAATCCAGTCCAAATTTGAGAAGAAAAAAATTATTTTACCTTGGTTGAAGGTCCCAGTCTCAGGGACATAGCCAGGATTTGGGGGGGGGGGGGGTTCCAGAGTAAGTGCCCCCATATTAATGGGGGTTGGGGGTGGTGGCGGGCCAGCACGCCCCATTCATTTTTTCTATGGGAGGGGGGGCCCGACCCCCAAGACCCCCCCCCCCTTGGCTACATCCCTGCCAGTCTACTGGCTCACTCTTGACTGTTCCCCTGTTGCAGCTACAATTTGGTATCTCACAATCCAGAAAACATGCAGGGGTAATTGTGTTGGCCATTTAGTAAATTCAAACACTGCTGGCTCATGTTCAATCTATAATCAACAATAATCCCAAGGTCCTTTTCACATGTAGTGTACTCCTGAGCCAAATATCCCCCCACCCCATACCTGTGCATTTGATTTTTGTGGTCTAAATGTATAATTATGCACTTGTCTCTGTTGAATTTCATTTTATTAATTTCACCCAGTTTTCCTCTTCAGTTCTGTTCCTATTTTCCAAAGTGTGAGCTACTGCCTTCCAGTTTTGTATCATCTGCTAATTTGATAAATATTCCCTCAGCCCAAGCACAAGTCATTGATAAAGTGTGCCCTCAATATCTGTGGCTTCAATATCTGCAGATTTGAGCAACCACGGATTGAAATGAAGAAATATTTAATTTCTTTTAAAAACTGTGATGGCCAGGCTGAGAAGCAGTCCCAGGGCACTAGGGAGGCTGAGGCAAGACATGGGCAAGCCAATGCCTCCCTCACCCATCAACCCCATTACAAAGCCACAGTCAAATCTTAAATTTCTTCCTCACTCTCTTTCCCACCATCACACCACATCGTTGCCAAAATTTAAATCCATCTCACTTCATTTCCCACCCTCTCACAAGGAAGCCTCTGTCAGAATTTAAACTCCTGCCTCATTCCTTTGCCCACTTTCTCATAAGAAAGCCTCTTCTAGAATTTAAAGCCCTTTCCCTCTGATATGCAGTACCTCCTTGCCCTACTCCTTCTGCTGCCCTCCCTGAGGTGGATCAGTGGCAAAGGGGTTCAATATCTGGCAGAGCCTTTGTGGTGGGAAACGGTGCAGGAAGAATGCCTTCCTGGTGCCCAGACCTTGTCACTCAGGTAATTGTAAATGTTAAATACTTGAGCATCCACTGTTTTTTGGTAACTGTGGGAATTCTGCAACCAAACCCTCATGGATACCAAGGGCCCACTGTAAAAATATTGAAGAGAGTTAGCCCCAGGAGAGGACACTGCAGCACTCTACTTGAGACCTCTTTATAATCTGAAGCACAGCTACGGATGACAACTCTTTGAGCACAGTCTTCCAAACAATTATGGATCCATCTTATGGTTTTTCCAGCTATTTAGCGAGTTTGCTAATCATGGGTGGGAAGGCTTATAAAATACTTTGCTGAAATCCAGATAAATGACATTCCCGCCATTTACTAAGGTAGCGAGCTGTTAAAAGGAAAAAAGATATAAGGCTAGTTTGGCAGGATTTGTTCTTGACAAACACATACTAGCTCCTATTAATCACTGCATTGTCATCAAGATACTTGCAGATGGATAATCCATTCTAATATATTTTGTGGTAGTGAGGTCAGGCTGATTGGCCTATAGTTTCCTGGATCTTCTTTTTTGCCTTTTTTGAGAAAAGAACCATGTTTGTTCCTTCCAGGCCTTTGACACTTCACCTGTTCTCCAAGATTTTTCAAAAATGATGGCAAGTGATTCTGCATGTATGTCAACAAGCTCCTTCAATGCACTGGGATGCAGTTAATCTGGCCCTGCAGATTTGAACTCATTTAGGTTAATGAGGTGATTCCTGACTAACTACGTATCAGTCTTGATTTGCAACCCCGATTGCTTGCTAGGGTCTCTGGTGATTCATGAAAGCGCACAGTTCTTTGGGGGAGGCATGTCTTTTCCCCCTGATGTATGTTTAATCTTGATTGCCTTCAATAAATGGCATGCTTTAAAAAAGATTTCTGAGACACTTCAGTTTTTACAAGAAACTAAGGGCCAATAAAGATGGCATTAGAGGGGCGGCGTGATACCGCTCCTTTGAGCACTGGATCGGGGCTGTGTCAACTGCATGCCCTCTAAAGGGCACCATATTCACCATGCGCACAGTGTGATGACACCCTTCGGGTGCTGCATTGTGTAGATGTAGTGGCAGAGTGGCGTCATCATGGTGTGTGCTGTGTAAATGGCTGCACACCAAAATGGCACCATGAGGGCTGGGTCACGGCATCAAGCGTGCAGATGCTACATCATGACTCCACCCACAGGCCAGCCCCTGTATGGGCTCTCAGTTATGTTTTCCTTTTGATATGATTTCAGTGTTGCCAGACTTAAATATGCTTTCATGAATTCTCCTTTAGTCTCTTTAGACTTCAGTCCAGGGCCCACCATATCCACAGGTTCACTTCTCCTTGCTCACATTTTTTATCATACTCCTTCTTAAAACAAATCTGAGGAGTATCGCTCACCTCACTTGCTGACCTTCTCAAGTTCTGACTGTGAATGATCTTTGGTATTGAAAAATCCAGTCATGGATGTTCTACACCACACATATCTTTTTCCTGATAAGATAGTTGATAGGACTGTGGGTAAAAACGTAGCTTAAGAGACTGATATATTCGTGTTCTTCCTTTTATTTTCTCTCTTTTTCATCTTTCATAGTTTCACAGTTCCCTGCTGTTTATGGTTATTTGCTATCTTTTTTACTTGCTTTGCAACATCTGTACTGTGTACTTTATCTGTACTTCACTGCCAATAAGATAGATCTTAACACCTGAAATCTACTTTTTCTAATAATAATTTTCTTGTACTATTTTGGGGTTTATATTGGTTTATTTTTTATAGTCTAATTGTACATTCCTTTTCTGATAGATTCTCCGAGTGCTGCAAAAATATAGCATAGGTCATTGCATATATAAATGAGGTGAAATAGTCCATTCAATTTCTAGGCAACCTTATGAATTTGCAGAATGGAAAGTGCAATAGTTTCTTGTCTACATTGGACATTGTAATTATGCAAATATATGTGAAAAGAGAATGGAGATTAGTATTACATTTCAGTAACACAGAACCTGTGAACACAGGCAACCTGGTTGCTATGATTTGTGATCTAGAGATCCTTTGGTGAAAATTGCAAGTATTTCTCAGGTATGAAAAAAACAGAAGTGAATTAATACAACCTAAAATAAAAATAAAAGTATCAATAAAAGTATAGTGTCTAGATCAAGAGAAGTAATAGTGCCACTGTATACTGCTCTGGTCAGGCCCCACCTGGAATACTGTGTCCAGTTCTGGGCATCACAATTCAAAAAGGACATTGAGAAACTGGAGCATGTCCAGAGGAGGGTGAAAGGTGAAAGGTCTGGAAACCTTGTCCTATGAGGAACGACTCAGGGAGCTGGGGATGTTTAGCCTAGAGAAGAGAAGGTTAAGAGGTGATATGATAGCCCTGTTTAAATATTTGAAAGGATGTTATATTGTTCCGGGAGGGACCCGGAACAATGGATGCAAGCTACAGGAAAAGAGATTCCACCTCAACATTAGGAAGAACCTCCTGACAGTAAGGGCTGTTCGACAGTAGAACACACTCCCTTGGAGTGTAGTGGCATCTCCTTCCTTGGAGGTCTTTAAGCAGAGACTAGATTGCCATCTGTCGGGGATGCTTTGATTGAGATTTTCTGCATGGCAGGGGGTTGGACTGGATGGCCCGTGCGGTCTCTTCCAACTCTATGATTCTATGATTCTAACCTGTTAATCCTGTGTTTCACCACTTTCTAATTACACTTCTGCCTGAGGAGGTGAAACAGTTCACAGAAGGGAGGCTTATGAAGAGAAACAAGCTAAGTTTATAATATAAATGCCCCAAAGGCACCAGGTCTCATCTGATCTTGGAAGCTAAGCAGTATTAGCCCTGATCCAACATAGAAAGAAGGGTATATATCTTCAGATTTTTAAATTTATTTTTTATATATTTAGGTATTTATATCCCGCCCTTCAGCCCTAATGGCTCTCAGATAATTCCATTGTGTGGAACAACTTTATACAAAAGAAAATTCTGGCATAATATTTAAATAGGGAAAGAACTAGCCACACTATATAGTTTTTTTCCTCAATTTAAATATTATTTATTTACAAGATTAAGCCACAGTAGTTTCACAGTAAACAAAGAGCTCTCATTTAACTTGCATCCTCTTCCGGTCTTTCTTTATATGTCACCATAGACTCAGTTTCTTTCAAATACAGCTCCTGAACAAATTTAATTAAATAAAAATGGCCTCTGTCCTTTTTCAGTCACATGGTGAGAGAAAATGGGCATAGAGAATGGAAAGAAAAAGCAGCGATATCAACAGCATAGGTCTGCATGTAAAGCAGGAGAAGGAGGAGCAGGTCAACTTGAAGGAAAGGGAGTATGATTTTGGTAGTGATAGAATAGAAAAAGAGAAATTACTTCAAGAGAGAATATACTGAAGAATAATAGAGCTGTATGTTGTATGTAAACAACTAAGGAAGGAAAAAGAGCATGGATGCTAGTAGGGCCAAAGAAATATTAAGTAAACTAGTGCCTCTTAATGAAATGGCCTTGCAATTTACTCTCAATGATCATGAATCAAATTGACTAGAAGGCTACTGACTTAAACGTGAAAGCCTTCAACTACTTCATAATTACTGTAAATCAATGAAATGCAGTGCAATTCTGTGCATATTTACTAGCGTTGTGAGATTGGATATAGCAATGGGATCCTGTAACTATAATTCTGCAGAGATTGCGGAGCAAGACAAGGTATTCTGTAAAGTTCGATGAAGATACTTGTGATCTCTTACTTGCCAGACTCCACCATTCACCCACAACCTTCTATTCCCATCATGGCTCCAGCCTTGCTAATGGAGAATAGGGGAAGGGATACAGAGACATCACTGACAAGAACAGAATTGGATGTTCCTCCTAATGTTGAGGAAACAGATTCCACCTCAACATTAGGAGGAACTTCCTGACAGTAAGGGCTGTTCAACAGTGGAACACACTCCCTTGGAGTGTAGTGGAGTCTCCTTCCTTGGAGGTCTTTAAACAGAAGCTGGATGGCCAACTGTCGGCATGCTTTGATGGAGAGTTCCTGCATGGCAGGGGTTGGACTGGATGGCCCTTGTGGTCACTTCCAACTCTATGATTATATGATTCTATGGATACTCCTCCATATCCTTCCTACCTCCACTCCACCAGAATAGTTTATAAGGCAAGATCCATGTTGGGAGGGAACAGATGGCTGAAAGTTGGACTTTGGCAGGTAAGATTTAATAGCCTGACAGAGTTTTACGGTACCTTGTCTTGCTCCATTATCTCTTTAGTATTAAAGTGACAGGGACCACATCCTGTGTCCAACCCAGCAACCCTAATATTTACTCGTACGCAAGTCCCACTGTGATCAGCTTACTGCCTGATGCAGAGTATGGAAATAACTGATTAAAGATTAATTTGTTACTCTTAATTCATGAAAATGCTAACAATTTGTTTTAAAATCAGTTTTACTTCAAACAGCTTTAACAATTCAAATATTGCACAAGTTTAGACGTTGTGTCATTAAATACCAACAGTGTTATTTTTGAGTAATAATTAAGGGTTCTCATTATTTCATAACTGGCCATATTCAGTAATTTTAAATGGATTTCATTTCATTTAATGGTTTAGAGAATTAATAAATGATTTCATACTTTCTTAACTTGTTTGCGTTATTGAATTATTTTTCTTAAACAGTTTAATGCTGTTCTATTGGCATTCTATCAACAACAGCAGCATTTGCAAAAGTCACAGGTAACGTTTTATGCACAGGATGCACATTTGCGAAAGCTATTCAGCCTTAGAATCCTATAATATTACTTCATGTTCCCTGTCTACAACTTCTTTGGAATGGAAATATATAACAGTGTTTCTAGCAATGCTGCTGCCATTGCCAGTTGGTGGTTATTTCAGACAAATATGGGTGCTACATGTATAATGTCAAGAATTCCAAGAACTATCCTCAAAAAGTTTTTTAAAAGTTTCCAAAATATATTGAAAGGAAAATATTATATTCATATACAGCAATTTGTTGAATAGGTTTGGTTTTCTTTAATTTACAGCCAATCTTTATCCCTCCTCCCCACCAAAATGCAAATAACCTTGTAATATTTGTGTCCTATAATGATCTAATTTATAAATAAAATAGGGTACCAGAAAGGTCATGAAAACAAAAACATTGGAGTAGAATACATTCAAAACAAAAACATCTTTATCAAATGAAGGACAAAATCCCAGGAATAGCAGGGCTACCTTCTAGGCCTTGGCAACAGCTCAGGCCCAGAAGAATTACTAGGGATGGTTATTTTGAAACTTCTGTGCTTCTTAGATAAGCTGTGCCATTTGCAGCATGCCAAGAAAACAGCTGGGATTGCCTAGAAGAATTTTTTTCTGCTTTCACATCCACTTCCATAGCTGCAAAAAGTCAATTAAAGAGGTGCTCCTGTAATGAAATAATTATAATATTAAGGGTAATAATTATATGTCCTGGTACCTCTTTATTAATAACAAAGATAGCTATGGCCATAGGAAAAATGCCAAAATCTGTATTAGCGGAATAGGAAATAGCGGAATAGGCCAGTTTAAAGGTCACAAAAATAGTTATGTGCTTTGAAAATCTTTGGATCTCTTCATCAGACTACATGTTCAGTGCTTGAAAAGTTACTTTTAGGCAGAATGAATACGATGCCATGCTGAAGCCATCCATAACTGGACAGTGTGGTGGAATGATGCTCTGACTCCTACAGCACCATCTTGCTCTGTATTTTCAGATGACACAAGAAGATTCTGTGTCTCAAACTGTCCTCATGTGAAAAGGAAATGGAAAACTCATCTGGATTGGCCACATATATTGGGAAATTATGGTTTTTCCCCTGTAATTTCCACTTTTCTTTCCAAGATCCAGATGACACATTGGTAATTCCAGGATGTTTCAAGCTGTTCATCTCTTTTCATGAGTCTTTTTGTTGATACCATCAGAGTGGTTTGTTGTTGTTTTTTAAGCCAATACTTTCTAGTCTGCCAGCCTTCCCCTCTTCATTCACTTTACCCATCTTCTGCCCACTTTAAATTGGATCTTCAGTGGTGTGTAGAAATATGTGTGCATCTACACACCCACATATGCCAGCATGAGGGGAGGAGAGAGGAAAAGAAGATGGGGGAAAAGACCATCCCTATCTCTCTTCACTGTTTTACAAACTTGCTCTGTGGGAGAGATAGAAATGGTGTAAAGAGGAAAGGGGTGGATGAGGAAGAGAGATCCAGTGGATTTCCTGTTCATTTTAAGTGCATTACTTTTGTTGTGGGGGGGGCATTGATCTCATACATCACAATAATTAGTAAGTAAGAGTATACCATGCATTTTAAATAAATCATTAAATATGCAGATAAAGAGGAAGAAGCAGCACAAAGTGACATTAAATGTAGCTGATTGAATCAGCACCAATTGCCAGTTGGGAATAGAGCTGAGTGCCAGACTGTAGATAAAAGGTCCCCCCCCCCCCACACACACACAAATTAGTCCAGTTTCAGCCAAGAAATATTTGTATGGCCTTCTTCAGGGAATGTTGAAAGAAAAAGGAGGGACACAGTACATATGCATTATTAATTATAATAGAAGTAGAGACTGAACAGGCACAAAAAAATCTCTTTAAACATGCAATGCTGCTATACATAAATATGTCTCTGTACTGTGTTATCCAACAGATCTGAGTTGGTCATTGATACAGCATTGAATTCCCTTCCTGCTATTTTCCTGTAAAAGCAGACTAAACCAGTTTCTACGTGCCTGAAGCCACTTTCATTTCTATACGTTTTCCTGCAGAACTGGAATTTGAGTTGGCATGATTTTACCAAGACTGATGCTAATGAGAGATGTAACCTTTGCTATTTAGCCAGACTATGAACATAGACTTCACAAAATGTGTGTTTGTCACAAAGCCAATAAAATGCTGAAATGGGCTATTGAAGCATGCTAATTATACAATCTGTCTGTCTAACAGTAATAGAAGTACATATACTCCAACCATCCCTACTTAGCAGGATATTTTCTTTCCTTTTTTAATAACATTTAATTACTTATAAATTACACTTCTGTGGGCACCCACTTACAAATATTAGCTGTGTGGCTTACAGAGCAGAAAACTGAAAAAAAAAATACAGTATTAAAAATGCTAGACAGGAGCAGATATCATTAGACACACTGAGGAAGTCACTTCAGGTAACGAATGATGGGTAGTGTAGAGAGATCAGTGACAGCAGCTCCATAGCCTTTTAGTTCTGTTAGAAGACATAAGTATATGGGCTCAGCCCTGTAAGCTAGTTTGCTGTCCTGTGGTCATGTGGAGGAAGCTGCCCCTGGTGCACCAAAATGGCTTTAGCTAGGTCTGGGTTGGACCCAAATTTAGGTTGTGTAACTGGATTGCTGAAAATGGACTAGTGATTCCATCCTTTACATGGCAGTTCCTGGAAAATGTCCCTCAGACATGCAGGAGGACTTTGTGTTGAAAAGGTAACCCCTCCAAATCAGGAGGATCTCCCATCTCCAGGAAGCAGATCTCAGATCCAACTGAAAATATATAAACTCGCCCCTCTGTTTTCATGTGGGATCCATTCCGGACTCACCCACGAAAATGGAAATCTGCCAATATTCAAGCCCCATTGGCTTGAATGGTGACACGCCCCTGTGGACAACCGTGGGTGCACGCCATGGGTGCATGCCCCATTTTATGTCCCTCAATTTGCCCCTTGTGCATAATCAAGGGATGTAGATTCGAAGTCCGCACAAATGCAAGGATGACTGTAGAATAAGTAAAACGTGAAGTATTCCTTCTAGTGCAAACAAAAGAAGGCAATGATCAACCCATCTTTAAACACAGACAGATTCTCCCATTATGCCTGTGGTGTGTGTGTGTGTGTGTGTGTGAGAGAGAGAGAGAGAGAGAGAGAGAAAGTGAGTGTATGGGAGCTCCGCTTACAGCATGAGGCCTAAATTAATAAAAAGGTCATCACCTGGCACCAAAAAAGATCATTGAGTGGATGCAAGATAAATCTATTTCAGTTTTTCATATGTGGAATTGCAAGTCTGTTCTATTCTTTTTATCTCTCTTTTTAAAAACTACATGAAAATGTAGATTGAATTGTACACATCTCCTCCCTGTGTATAGATTTTTAATATATTTTTCCTGTGAGATACATGTTTTTCTAAGCCACAGACTGCACTACAAAAAATGAGTAAGTCTACAGGACTACTGTATTCTGATATACATATTAGATTCAAAATTTCAAAGCCTGATGGTTTGCTTTAAAAAAAGGACCAGACAAAATTTTCCACCATTCCCATCTTGAGTATTCACACCAGCTGATTTTGTACGCATGAACTAGCTGCTTGTCTGCCTTCTCCGCAAGACACAGTATTGCATACTGTATTGTATTGCATACTGTCTACCGTGTTATACAATGTGGCTCCTAAGGCATGTTTTGAACTCCTGACCAGAATGCAATTATTTTTTCTGGTATATCATTCACCAAAACTGTGCTGACCCAAGATACTTTATTTTCTGAGGTGAAGAAAATGCAATTGTTTCTCCTGATCCTGTTCCATGCTGAAAATTCAACTGGACTGGCAGTTGCACCTTTTGTAACACTTGCAATAAGAAAGCAACCTCTTCTGCACCTGAAGAAATGAGGCCTGCAAAGTCACCTGCAGGCCAGCTCTCCAGTACATTGCTGCTGTTGCCCAGCATCTGCTACCTGAGGCAACTGCCTCACTATCTAATGCAGGGTGCACAGTATGTGACCCTCTAGATATTGTGAAATTGCAACTCCCATCCCATCAGTCCTAGCCAGCATAGATAATTGGGAGAGCTATTCCTGTACCAAAAACACTAAAAACCTCTATGGTTTTGAATGTGTGGAAAACAGGGCTCTTGCAGAGTAAATGACAATAGAAGGCAGTGAAGAGCTACCAATAATATGTGAAAGGCTCAGAGCTCACAAATAATTCCCCATCTGAGCATCATGGTATAAAAATCCCTGTTTCCTTCTGTGCATTGTTAGATGGTATGGGTATACAACTGAAAAGTACTGGTGCTTTGTGAATGGTGAAAGATTTTATACCAAAATACATATTGCAAAACATTTATTTACTCACTTGCTGTTCTGCAAAAGGTCACTAGGAACAGTTATCTTGTTCAGTCAATTTTTGGATGCAACCTAGATATCCTTCTTTACTGCACAATAAATAATGTACTGTATTATCAAAGTGCATTGACCTATGAGACTTTTGTGTGTGCTTTTTCTCCCTTGCCTAATAACTTACATTTATCTCAGCTAACTGCTTTGTCTTTATCCTTTGATCAGGAAGACTCTGTAACTAAGAACCTTTATAAATTGAAGCTCATTCAAGCACTTTCTATTTGGGTGTCTTGGAGACAAAATAGTCTAATATTGTTAGTTTGTAGGATTACTAAAATGAAGGTTCCCTTAACAACTCGGCTATATACCTGCAATACTGAAATCTTTCCACTTACTTCATATTTTTCTGTATAAACCCTTTCTTCCTCCTTGTTCTATTGTTTTCCTAGTGTGTACAAAATAAAACTGCATATTTGAAAAATATATTTGTTTGCAGTGTTAGAGATCAAAATGGCTCTGTCCTTGCTATGGTATACATAGTATCACATGTAGACTATGGCACATTCCCGACGGGCTGTATTGGGCGCCGTCGTTACGCGTGATGGGCAGCGCTTCCTGACGCGCCTTGCCCCTCGCATGTAACGAGGGCGTCAAAATGGTGGCGCCCTATACAGATGGGCGCCACCATTTTGATGTAATGGACGCCTAGCGTCCACACGTCTCAGAGCCTTGCGACATCATAACAGCGCCGCAAGAAGAAGCTGCTTTTTGCGGCTCCTTTTTGCTGCGCTGGGGAACCGCGCAGTTTGTTCACTGCAGTTCCCTCGTGCAGCAAACACGGGCGCTGGCAGACCACCCTTTTGGGCGGTCTGTAAAGCGCCTTAGATACTGAAAAATATTTTGAAACCGATAATATATCTAATTTTGATTTTTATTCTTAAAAGCACAGCTAATAAAGGTCATTTTGACTAAAAGATCAAAATAAGCAGGCTTTTTCAAGACATTTAAAGATAAGCCATCCCTTAAATTGTCAACATCTAAAGCTTTAAATTCAGCAGTGCTAATAGAAAATTAATTCAGCATCTTCCCATTTTTTAAACAGAGAAAGGTGTTCTTGAAACTGTAAATTATAAAGATCAGTCAATACCATCCAACACTATTCTTAAATAACATCAAACTTTGACCTGTCCTGTTTAGTTGTGGGCAGCAAAAATTGGTCAGAAATAACATACGTCTGGTTTTTAAAGAACAGATACAGATATCAAGGCCAGCCAGATATATTCTTAACAATGGACATTGTCAAATCTCAAAGGCATCAGCATAGAGAAATAACGTTTTGTGCTATCGGGGGGGAAAAACTAACTGTGGGTAACTTTTATGACTAGTATTTCCTAATTGCTGTATTTTTGCTACTTAAGAAACCATTGTATGAAGTACCATTTGTAGAAGGATACCATAAAAATGTGGGGCATATATGACAAACATGAAAAGACTATAACCACACTGCACATTGAAAATAGTAAGTCAAACCAGACAGATAACAATGTTACTCTGCTGAACAATCAATCACATCAAAAGATTGTGTGGCATCTGGCAGCATAATTTGTTATGGCATAAACAATATCTTCCAACATTTCAAAGATGAAAACTGAGACACACTTGGCCAAGCAACATCAGAGTGTGGAGAAGATGGCAAGGTTATTAATGAGAAAGAACACACAAGCTAGGAGTTGTTGCAGCAGTTTGCTTTTACCAAAGTCTACTTGGAAGAGCAAGATTCCATCTTTTCTCTTCTCTCCTTCCTGCTGAGTTAATTAAGTGAAACTACTGAAGTTACATTAGCCTCATAAATGATCCTTAATTCAAGAGAAAAGCAGTTACCAAGAGTGTTATGAACCTTAAAGTATCAAATAACATTCTCATGATTTTAAGATATAACAGTTTTGAATATAACAGTATGAATATAACATTCATAACTGAGCAGAAATTGTCAAAAACCTTATCCTCAAAACATATTCCTATTCCATCCACCTACTAATAAACCCTGTTTACTTCAGTGATCTATGCTGCAGCAAAGTAGGCCTGAGAACTGGGAACATGATGGATTGATTCCTTCCCATCTGTGCTCTCTTACCAGTTTCCAGGTGATAAATTAGGATAAGCAATACATTTTTTTTTTAAAAAAATCCAAAACCTTCTTAACAGAAAGACCTAACATTTTATGGTACCTTCCAGCTGAAATTCAAAAAGTCATTTAACATATTAATCAGTTAATTTATAACCACCATCTGGCATTCTTAGGTGATTGACCACCTGTGTCTAGAACAAATGCACCTGCCTCTAAAGTCAGCTCTATTCCCCTCTCCACCATTTCTCTGTTTACCACAGTAGCACAGGGCATGAACCATCATTGCCAGATCACTGAAGAAGGATATAGCTCAATGGCAAAACATATCTTTGCCTACGATCCTAGGTTCAATTGGTGGCATTTCCTATTGGAGTTGGGAAAGATCACTTCTGGAAAGCTCACTATCAATCAATGGAGATAGCACTGAGCTACATGGACTGATATGGTCAGACTCAGTATAAAATTCAACTTCCTGTATTCCAAGTCAGAGCTTGGAAAAGTTCTTATTTTGGAAAACAGTTACCAGAACCACCAACCAGCCTTGCCATTAGCCATGTTGTCTGGAAGATTTTGGAAGTTGTAGTCCTGAATATAATATACCAAGCTCTCTTCCAGACATCACTAAAGATAGCAATACTTGGACTCAGACCCAGATATTTTAATTGCTCAAACTTCAAGCCCAGTAGGCTAATCTAGAAGCTGAATCAAGGTCTGACGGATAGATCAACTCCAAAGAATTGTAGTCCTCCCCATAAAACAACTTTTTAAAATTTCTGCTGTCACAGCAACCCTGTGATGTAGGTTATATCAAGAAATGGTGACTTCCCCAATGACGGACAGCGCCAGAGGCCTCCCCTTCACGGCTACAGCCAGGGGAAAGGCCGGGCGCTACTCCTGGAGTCCTCCAGGAACAGCACCAGGCCTTTCTCCTGGCAGTGGTGGCGGCGCCGCGGAGAGGAGGAGGAGGAGGAGGAGGCCGAGCGCCTGGGGCCTCTTCGGCCCCCTCTCCGCCGCCAGCGCCTGCACCTCGATGCAGGGGCTGAGTGGCGGACTGAAGGCCAAGAGGCCTCCAGCCCACCACCCAGCCTTTGCACAGAGGTGCTGGCGGCGGTGGCGGCGGAGTGGGGCCCGAAGAGGCCTCTGGCGCTGGTGCTCCGCTGCCGCCGCCGCCGCCACAAAAGGGCCGGGTGACAGGCTGGAGGCTTCTTGGCCTCCAAAACCCCCACCCGGCCTTCCCCCTGGCTCCGGCTGAGGCGGCGGTGGCAGCAGCAGCGACGCGGCACCAGCGACGAAAAGGTAAGTAAGGAGGGAGGGAGGGAATGAAAGAGTTGGGGGGAAGAGAGGGGAGGGAGGGAAGTTATCCCTAATGGCGGCGCGCGTGCACGCGCGCCACCATTGGGGACAACTTCCGGATTTGCCATGCGCGTATGCTCAAATCCGCGTATAAGGAGGACCGACTGTATGGGAAATACCTTCATATACAGAAGACTTTAACTAAGCAGGATACAACAAGAGAAACTGTGGGTGTTCTCCAATATGGTATCAAGTGTAGCACCTATATTTCAGCAGCTGCAGTGTATAAAATGACATACTGTACTGTGCTTCCTAGTACTTTAGTAGTCAAATGCTTACATGCACACACAGTGAAAATACTTGACAAAAATGAAAGAAAGGAAAAATAGATTTAACTCTAAGAGACTTGACAGAAGGAGCCAAACCTTGAAAAAAGATAGACTGAGTGACAAAATTGTAATAATCATATGTTGATCTTGTAAACAGGGATAAAATAGAAGTGATTGATGCTGGGGACAAAGTCCAGAAAATCAGGACCCAACTTGCTGAGGGACAGTTGACGAGTGTGCTGTTCATAGGCATATACTAATGGGTAATCACAAAACTAATGGTTTATTGATTAGCAGTCACTTTTTGCATATTCATTTATTTTTGTGAACCTATTTACATTATTTACGGCCTGGATTTGTGCAGAGAGAGAGCATGAGTATAATCTCTTTCTAGCCCTTGTTCGTCTGTATTCCGAACTCCCATACTCAGTGCTTTCTGTTGCTTCTTGTTTCAAGCAATGTTTCCATCCAGCACTAAGTGCCACCAATGTAAACAATGGAGGAGTCAAGCATCCTACATGATCATGCTTCAAAATTCAAACAGAATCCTGTCACTCCACAGCCCTGTGTTGAGAATGATCTCCACAAAAATAGGGCATATGTTCTATATTTTGCCCCCTACACCCTCCTTTCTAGTCCTCTCAAGAAAGACCAATAAGCTTATCCTGAGGAACATGAAGAGGCAGAGCATTCATAGCAAAAGAGTAGTCCTATGCTTGGCCTGTCTGTGACAGTGCTCAGCCTTCTATTATAGACCAGGACTGGGCCAGGGCAAGGAGCCATTTTTCACCTCCCTTCATCATTGGCAGGCCACACTAGCAAGTCAGTCATGACTGATAACCACATCACTTCTAATTTCAATATCTGCCTCCCCCCCTTTTTTTTTTTTAATGGGGGGCAGTTTGGGATTTGAACCATTTGATGATGAGGGTGAAAAATCATCTGGTGAATTTTTGTTTTAAAAAATTGGGAGCCTGGGAAATTTGCGGTGGGGGGGGGGTTCATGCAACCTACAGCCTGTTCCTTCCCCACTCCTGCATTAGAAGGAGTGGGGCAATCTCCTCAGGCCATAGATGCTGAGGGACACGATTTGAAACTTCTCGCCTCCAAGCCATTCCCTTTGTGATCCCTGGCTAGTCTCTGCTTAGAAATGACACGTACAGACGTTGGCAGGATTGTGGTTGGTTGCAGTTGGAGAAGAGAGCTGTACGTGCCACAAGAAATAGCCTGCACCTACCTCCCCTCAAAAGACTATTGTCCCCTAATGTTGTGGAGGAGCCTAACAGCCAAATGCAATCCCATCAACTTCTACATGTGTTATTTGCTGCATGATGTCCTTTGCTTTGTGCAACAAAATTTCAGGAGCCAGCAAATTATGTTTAGGGCAATATGAATCTTGCACTTTGACTGTGTGTCCCATGATCACCAGTCAGAAATGTATTCAATTTGTTAGTTGCTGTTGAGAGGAAGGTGTCATGGGGCTCTCACTGAACACAATGGTGCAAAATGTACTACTTCCTGACAGGGACCTCTTGGCTTTAATGTAAGGCATGTAACTCCACTCAGGAAGTGATGCTTCATATGCAACTTGTCACTGTGCTGAGAAGCAGCAAAAGACCTTTCCTGTGTTGAGGGAGCCCTCTGACACTTACTTCTCCCCCCCCCCCAAAAAAAAGGGAATGGGGTGAAAGAGAGCAGGAGGAAAAATAAAGAACCAATGCTTACGTTAGGATTTTCATATTGAACTCTCACATCTTCCTTCAAGGCAAGTTGACACAGAAAAACAACATCAAAATCTCAAATTATTTTCTGGAAAAACGGGAGAGGAGAGGTGACCCTTAACAGAATATTATGTCTATCATTTGGGGGTGTATTTTACATGACAAAATAAGACCAGCATAACTTTCTATGAGGTTTTTGTGAGCCAACTTTGTTTATTTAACTGTTTTTGTTGAACAGGAAACAAACATGCCATCAGTATAGTGACTCTTCCATAAAATCTCAGAAGTAATCATCTATATTGATTATCATTTTGCAGAGTATCTGCTATTTTATGGCTGAATCGTGATTCAGAATAGGAACCCTGTGTTAATTTGATTTAAAACTGATTTTGACTATGTTGTGATAGAGTCATTTCAGGATAATATTTCCAGAACATGAACAATTATCTATCGCCCACTGCAATGACTTGCTTAAGACACCAATCAGCTTGCTACACTGGATGTTAAACTTGATGGTAAAGGCTGATACTGTGATAAGAGACATATTATGGTCCTCAGTGATGTAGCAAGGAATTCAAATATTTAATTTCTCACTATCCTGGAAATAGTTTGGTTTCTTATTGGTCTGCATGATTGATTTGGTAGGATTTTATTTATTTTAATTGCTCCTCCTTCTTACTGAGCCTTGCAACTTTGCTAAGAATGAATCTGTCCAGTGACCTAAGTGTCAAACGTTTTGATGAATTATAGGCCTCCTTTCTCCCCTCCCCCTTCACAATGGAGATTTTCAGACAGGGGAGGGAAGCTGGGAGTAAGGCATACTCCCAGCAAAGTTGCACGATCATGCTGAGGATTTTCAGAAACATCATACTTATCCAGGACTTAACCCATGAAGGTCTAGGAATACTCCAGCAACAAACCATTCACAGGGAAGTCCTAGGAATGGTTTGTTGCTGGAGCATTCCTGGATCTTCATGGGTTAAGTCTTGAATAAGCGCAACATCATCTGAAAATCTTCAGTGTGATCATGTGACTTTGCCAGGAGTATGCCTTTTTCTTCCCTGATTTCCCCCGTCTAATAATCTCCAGTGTCAGCAAGATAATCATAGGTATGAGCCTAGCTGTCAGGCTTCTTCTTTCCCACCCATGCAAAATCCATCTGACTCTTTATTAATAAATGAAGGCCTGACGTTGCCAACAGATGTGCCACTGCCAGCAACAATAAATGCCTCTTTGCAGAAGCCAAGTGCAGCCAGAGGAATCTACACTGAGAGCTCAGATGTGGGTTATTTCCATTTGAAACAGGTTATGTGAAAGATCTGAGCCAGAAGCCCTGAAAAGCTTCTGTCAAGCCCAGTCAACAGTACTGGGCACAATATCCTGAACCATGATTAAAAACTTTCCAGTAGGAAGTAAGTTTCAGCCTCTGGAGGACCGCCACAGTGTCAAATTCGGATAGCACAGCAAAAGAGAGTTAGTAGTGAACTAAAATCAATTGGATACTGTTTTGCTTAAAGGTTTGGATATATATGTAGAATATAGGATTGTTATAACTTGGTGGACATTCTCATTTTATGGACTGCATTACAGATTACACATTAGACAGGCTCATTTGTTCAGTGAAGTGTTTGCATATCTGTGTTTTCTTTGTCCTTTGATGAGCCGCAGCTGTGGTATCTTGTGCCACTAACTGCTTATGAAAAATCTGCCAGATTTAAAAGTCATTTGCCATCTGAAGGGAAGAGGTAAGGAAGATGGATCAAACTGTTTTGGAACTGGGAAGACTAGTTTTGACTGGAAAACCCTGACACTCCACTCCATGCCAAGGTTCTCATACCACCCTTCTATTCTCCACAAATATGGAGAATATCTGAGAGAACCTCCTAGGCCAACCAGAGCTGGTTCAGCAAATGCAACTAGGCTGTAATATTCCCAAGATTAACACAGTGAAAAACAGAACATTGCCTTTCAAGTGAAGTTATAAGGAATGTAAAAGGAGTGTATTTTGGTTTTGCTCTGTGTTGTATTAATAGCACAGGGTAAGGAATGTGTGGACATTCAGATTTTGTTTGACTGTAACTCCTATCAGCCCCACTCAGTAAAGCACTGTTGAAGGGTGAGATTTCAAGTCCAACAACATCAGATGGACCAGGCATTCAGTTTCCCATCACTGTTCTAAGATTATAGAACTGATATTTGCTTTTCCATTTAAAAAACTGAAAAATCTGTCTACTTCAAAGTATATAGAGGCTTATATTTTCATTGAATTAAAATTCAGGAAGAGCAAATTATATTTAGTTTCTGTTTGCTAACATTCCTGGTCTGTAAGTGAAGTTTAAAACTTTAATGGTGTCTATTTTTAGTCAAGCCAAAAATGCACTATGCTTCAAATTGCACCAAAGTGTACTGTATTTCAATACTCTTTAGCGCAATTTTCATTTGCATTAATTAGCAAGAGAGACACTCAGATGAGTATCCAAGAGGAATACTGCTACATTGCACACTGTGACCTATGTGTCCCTTTCTTGTCTTTCTCCTTCAAACATACTGCAACTATCTCTCTATTATTCACACATTTAAAATTCAACAATTATTGCTACTAAGCAGGTCACTAAATAGGTCTGTATTAAACATTAACCCACATAGCTCTTTGCCTGTGTACCCCTTCAATTACTCAGATTATTCATATCGATTTGCTAAATTATTCAGCATGTCCTTATGTACATTAATTTGTGGAATCAATTTGTGCGTAATTTCCTGTTATATTTCTCTGGGACCTGTGTGTGTGTGTGTGTGTGTGTGTGTGTGTGTTTTGCTGCTACAGTATTGATGTTGTGCAAATTGCTCTGGTTTGCTAATTCATCATTTTAAACATAATCCACCTTTTCCCAACTTTTCATCCAGTAGCATTTAAAAGAAGTAGGTCTTAGACATTATTTCTTGCCTTATTATACTTCTTCATCATGCTAAAAAAAGTGCTATTCCCATGCACGCATGGTAGCTTGCAGGATTGTAGGATTCTTCTAGTATCTATGTCTAATTTAAATTTTGAATAAATACATTAAAGAAGAGGCCTTATCATAATGAGTAATGTATAGTTAACAAGCTGAAAAATTAGGTAGATGAGCTTTGCTGGAGAAGATACCTTCCTGCCCACTTCCTTGTTTTAATAATGTTCAGGAGGATTAGTGTTTAGAGATGGGGTTGCATTCCATGTCTGTTCTGAGGCTACATTTAGTTTATTTGTTTTTTCCTTAGTTTTTCAAGTAAGTTTACACCCCCACCCCTCAAATGCAACATCCATGAACAGGCAAAAGCAGGTTCCCCAACCAGGTATCCTTTCCATGAACTGAATGGCAACTCCTATCATCCCCAGCCAGAGTAACTAGAAAGGCAAGCATGCAGAAACAAGAAGGGGAGAGCATGGGAAGCACATGATATCTCTTTGTGAGGATACTATCAGTGGACATAAATTTCATTGACGACAGACTAGAATCCTGTTTAGCCATTATTTACCACAGTTTTCTCAGCATTAGAGTGGGGAAGTGCTTAGCCCTACACCCTTCCATCATAATTCCTTCACACTGAAAGCAAAACCTCTGAAAAGGAGAGGTTCCTCACATAGAAGTTCTCTACATAATCAAGAACAATGGGGAATTGGGGGTCTTGCTCACATCAAAAGCCTCCAGACAAAGAGGAATCTCTCATCTTCAGATGCATCACTTTTCTCATGAGGAAAGTGATGGCAAAGGAAAATTCCAACCTGATGCCTCACTGAGGGCTCCTCATTGTACCAGGCATTTGTGGGCTGGCACTAGGGCGAACAGCTGCTCCCTCTGGGCATTCAGAGAGCTAATGCCATGTCTCATGAGACTTGGCAATGTGACCTGGGGCAACATCTCACCCCAGGTCATGTGGAAATATCACAAGACTTGTAGTCTTGTGAGATCTCGCATGGGAGATACAGCCTTATACAGGCATGCACATGTAGCTTCCACCATTTGGGGGCTGACCCCCAGGCTGTGGCTAGTCACTTGTGGAGGCTAAGGGAGAATTTTTGCATGTTATTGGAGCATGTGTTTTTTGCCCTCCCTGGGGGGGTGCGGATGGGATTTTGGTTGATTATTATCCTATAATGTTTATTAGAGTTAACTGTTGTTTAGTTTCTGTGTATAGTCTGGTGCTTCATCAAGGTGTCACATTCATTGCCAATTACTGAATCTATGCACACTGTGCAAATGGGTTGGGCTGTTTTGTCACAACTTTCACTGTTAGACAGTGGAGGGGTCATCAAGCACATGATACGATAGTGACAGTGGACCCGAGAGATAGCACTACTGATAAAGGGGGGGGGGCGGCTGGCTGGCTGGCTGGGCAGATGGAAGTTACCCCTCTATGTGCATGACCATGCATAAGTGTAATTACATGCTTTTAGGGGGGTGGTTGGGCTTGGGTGACAGCTGACCCCACTAGACTCTTAGGCTTAGGTTTAATTGGGGGCCTTGTGCCCCTTCCACCTGAAGGTAAAGTCATTGTGCTCATTAAGCAAAGTCACCATGACAGTGATTGATTTATAATGGCATTATGATCGATTTATGACCATTGTATGATTGGTTTATATCTTTATTATTATTTATGATTGTATCTTGATTGACTTATGACCTAATTATGAATTATTTATGTGCCTTTATGATTGATTTATTGCATGCTGATTGGTTTATCACCCCTGCATATGCATTAAAGTTGTGGCCAACACAGGATCTGGCCTCTCATTCTCCTGGCACAACAGGGCTCTTGTTATTGTGCTGAAGAAAACATGGTAACATTTTGCAAAGGGATCTTTAATATCTTTGAGACAAACTGGAAGAAAGAAGCTGGTAGCATGAGCTTTTGTAGACTTGAGTCTACTTCCTCAGATGCATGGAGTGCAGTGTTCAGGGACAAACCTATATAAGCAGGCCACAAAACAGTGGCCAAAAGGCTGGAACCAATAAAAAAGGAGATACAAAGGACTGCAGCAACTATAGGACCATAGCATTAATGTCCCAAGCATGCTCAAAATTCTGTTACTGAGACTTTAATTGTATATATAGAGAGAAATCCCAGAGGTGCAAGCAGTGTTCAGGAAAGTAAGGGGTATTATTTGCTTAATGGAGTATACCAAGGAATCCCAGAAGAAAATCAGCATGTGCTTTATAGACTATAGAAAAGCCTTTGATTACATAGATCACAAAATGCTATGGAATGCTCTTAAAGACATGGGAGTGCCTGTACATTTGATAGTCCTGATGAGAAACCTGTACTTAGGACAAAAAGCTCAGTAGCAATATAATTGCTGTTACTTAGTAGCAATAATTGTTGAATTTTAATTGTTGAATTGAAATAATATGTTTGAAGGAGAAAGACAAGAAAGGAATATTTTTAGAATAGAATATGGAGAAACAGAATGGTTCAAAACTGGCAAATGAGTCAGGCAAGGCTGCATACTATCACCCTGCTTGTTCAACTTGTATGCAAAAAATATCATATGAAGAGCAGGTTTAGACTCAGAAGAAAAATGAGTGAAGATAGAAGGAAGGAACATCAACAGTCTAAGATACCATACTACTAGCGAAAAACATTACTGACTTGGAACAATTATTAAGAAAGGTAGAGAAGAAAAGAAGAAAGTGCGAAGGCTGAACATAAAGAAAAAATAATGACCATGGAGGAGCTACATAAATTCAACCTAGACAATGAGGAAATTGAAATAGTAAAAAAAAATTGGGCAATGAGCAAAAATAAAATCCAGCCCTCCCCATGCAAGACAGGTACCCCAACCACCATGACTTTTTCCTCCTGAGGGGGGAAAAATAAGAGAAAGACCTATATGAAATATGATTCTAAAAATGCAAGCTTTAACACAACATGTAGTTTGGCCCTTAGTCTAATTGGTAAATCCTGTTAGCAAGATAAGCAAACGTCACAATATTACTAGCAAAAACCAATGAAGACTTGCAGCAACTACTGAAGGCCAAGAAGTAAAGTAACAGAACAGACTTAATGATGAAAATTATGAAAAGAAAAATAATGACCATAGAAGAGCTACAAGAATTCTTCATAGATAACAAGAAATTTGAAATAGTCAAAGAGTTCCTATATGTTGGATCAAACATAGATCAGAACAGAGACTGCAGTCAAGAAATAAGAAGACTAGAAATGGGAATTGTAGCTATGAAGAACTGGATAAGATCCTAAAGTGCAAAGATATACAAGTGAGCACTAAAGTTAGAATTGTCCAAGCCACTGTAGTATCTATCCCTATATACAAATGTGAGAGCTGGACAGTGAAGAAGCCAAATAGGAGGAAAATCAACTCATTTGAGATGTGGTGCAGGAGAGTGCAGATGATACTATGGAGAGCCAAACAGACAAACAACTGGGCCCTTGGACAGATAAAGTCTGATCTCTCCCTGGAAGCCAAGATTATCAAATTGAGGCTACTGTAGTTTGAATACATCATGAGAAATCACAACTCATTAGAAAAAACAATAATGCTAGGAAAGGTAGAAAATAATAGAAAGAGAGGAATACTACACACCAGATGGGTAGAGTCAATTAGCAAGGTCATGGGCCTGAATCTATAAGACCTAAGCAGAGCAGTGGAGGATAGAGGGACTTGGAGATGTCTCATCCACAAGGTCGAAGCTGACTCAAGGACAGTTAACAACAACATGTGAAAATAACAATAGAAATGCTGAATTTATGGGTATAGAGATGATGTAATATAGTGGGCCCTCGTTATACATGGATTTGCCATCCACAGATTTGAGCATCCATGAATGGCAAGCCCATATTGTCCCCTATGACGACGCGCATGCAGCTGTGCCACTATTGGGGACAAAAGTCCCCCCCGCCTTCCCTCCCTTCTTCCTTCCTTACCTCCCTTGTTCCTTCCCCCTCTCCTTTCCTCCTTATCTGCTTCCTCCAAGGCTTCTGCCCCAGCTTGGCTGTGGAGGGGTGGATTCTGCCTCCCAGTCAGCCAGGGCTGGGGCCAGGGCCGAGGTGTGAGTGTTGAAGCCCAAGCCCTGGCTCTGGCGCTGGTGCTGGCTCCCTCTGGCCAACAGGGTTTCAAGGGAGCCGGGGCCAGGGCCAAAGACTGGTTTTCGGAGCCCCGTACCCAGGCCTAGCAGCCAGAACTGAGCCTCTGTGCTCCGAAACCCAAGCCCTGGCCCTGGCTCCCTTGGAACCCTGTTGGCCAGAGGGAGCTGGGCCCAATTTTGTTCAGTTCATTTTTTAGAAGAACCTACCAGTGTGTTCCTGCAGGGCAGTGGGATTGGACTGGATGGCCCTTGTAGTCTCTTCCAGCTCTATGATTCTGTGAACTGGATAGGAAGAATTTAAGACTTTCAAAAATAATTCACGTTTGAGAGACTGGAACAATGACAGAATTGTCCATCCCTAAAAGAACAGGAAGTAAGAGTTGTGCAAGTAATATATTTATTTGCAAAAGTGGTATTCAGTTGATGCGAATAACTTTGTTTCTGCCTATATGAATTTCAAGTATTGCTCAGTCCTTGAGCATGATTACCATCTAAAGTATCAGGCAATCCAACAATATGTTTTCATTCTATATAGTAACAGAATGTTCTGTAGGGGTTTTTTTTTCAACTGTGAAAACACATTAGTTCTGAATACGAGATCTCTGATGTATTCAAGATTACTATGAAATTTTTATATTGCATTTTCAAAAGCAATAGTTGTTTGATTTCTTTTCAACGACAGGAGAGTTAGCCACATTTATACACACAAAACCATGTAGACAGAGCCAGAAGGTATGTTTTTGCAAGATCACTTCCTGCATTAGAAATCTTTATTTATAAAATAATGTGCCGTAAAATAAAAGGTAATAAACATTCTGGCTACAAATCTTTAAAGTCATACACACAGAATTACAATAGATATATGCTTATCTAATCTAAATGATTTTTGCTTTATACACTTTTAAAGATTCAGTCTGTAAAATGGCTGTGAGACAATGAAGATGCAAAATTAAATCATTCCAAAAGCTATCAGCTAGAGATAATAATATTAGTAGGTATGCTGTTCATTCTCTGTTTTCAAGTTCTCAACAGAAAGAGTGTGTCTTAACATCCATTAAGTAAAATTTCAGTCTGCAATGTTGTTGTATTTTAGGTATGAAAATTTACATTCAGTTTAATGTGCTGTTTTCCCTAACATTCCCCAACACTCCCTAATAATGCTTGTGATTTTTCTAAATACACAATTTTGTATATAGCTTACCCAAAACAGACATTTTTGCATGCAACTTTTGCAGCACATGCTTTGTACACACTATTTCAGCCATGAACTATACTGCAAAGTTCTGAGAAAAGCACAATATGAAAAATAACTGTGTTCCAATCTCATATTATTTGGGAAGGCATAAATTATTCTGGGTCACTAAAAAATACAGATCACATTGATTTTTTGCCCTTCTCTGCTTTAATATATTGTATGTATCTGTACACACACAGAAAGACACACACACCTATCTTAGCCTTCTATGTTGGCTACCTTTCTACCAAAATATGAGTTAATTGGTTTGTACTGGTTTGTTCTAACCCATGTAAACTACTTTAATGATTGCTAGTTCCAAAAGAGCAAATCTTTAAAAATGAATTAGTATGCAAATATTTGTACTACAATGCAGTAGAAAGCCCAATTTTAAATCCCTACTTAGCAATGAAACTTGCTGGATGACCTTAGGCAAATTGTTGTCTCTCTGATTTTTGTATATTTTATTTATGAAGTGGAATAGGACATGTGGGAGAGAAAGAGAGATTCTGTTGTTATTTGGTGTTATGGACCAGAAAAGAATAACTGTAGTTCACAGAATATGGTCGGAAAAGGAAGAATGTAAATGAGGAACATTGGCTCTAGGGAACGTGTGATGTGTGGATCCCTATTTATGTATCTGTTCATGCACCTATTTAAGTATTTATATTCTGCCTTTTGATCTGGTGCCTTCTATGCAGTAGAATTAGCAAAGCATCAAACATTCACAGTACATGATAAACAGTAGTCAGGATCATTAAGAAGAAGGATCAGTAGACAAAAACAAAAAGAGGTGTAATAGTCTTGCTTCGTGAGAAACACCATGGCGACAAAAGTCACCAAAAACATTTCCTAATATCTAGAACCTACACTATTAAAGATAAATTGATTCCCAAATGTTGCTGGAAGAACAAACTTCCACCACCATTTTATTTGTTTCCCAATACTTTGATTCCACAGTTGTTCCATTCTGCCTGGGAAGGTAAAGTTAAGCTTACGCTTAGCTGCACTAGGCATATCAAAATATATTCTAAGCAGTGGCATCCCTAGGCTTGGTGTCGCCTTGTGCGTGGGGAGGCTATCCGGGCAGCAGTGGTGGCTTCCCCTGCGTCACTCATTTGTTCACTCAACTGCCTCACTTGTTCTCCTGGCTGCCATCTGTCCAGGGCTGTGGAGGGTGCTGCTGGCAAATGAGGCAGCAGGAGGGTAGAAAAGCAGGACACGCTGCCTCTCCTCCTCTTCTGCCTTGGCTTCCTCCTTGCATAAAGAGCTTGGACAGTGGAGAAGACAGTGCACCCCACAGTGGGGTGTATTTTAGGTATAAAAATTTACATTAAGTTTAATGTGCTGTTTTCCCTAACATTCCCCAACACTCCCTAATAATGCTTGTGATTTTTCTAAATACACAATTTTGTATATAGCTTACCCAAAACAGACATTTTTGCAGGCCCAACTGGGTGTCACCCCTCTTCTGAGGTGTCATCCGATGCAGGCCATACATTCCACACGCCCATAGTAATGCCACTGATTCTCAGAAAGGAGAGTGGTCTTAGTTTGTTATTCAGTTAACATGGAAATTAGTGAGATAATAAACACCCAACTTTCATCTATTTCTAATCTAATCAAAGCTTCATTGAAGTAGCTACTGAGAGCCCACAACAGTAAAGTAAATGCCCCTTCATCATCCAGTAAAAACATTTCACCTCTCCTGTTAAATGTACACAAGACAATCATTTTCCTGTGTCCCCAGCAAACCATCCTCCATGCAGTACCACCCTATCCTTTTGTAAGCACCTCAACACCCAAATCATACATTTATTGCCATGGTCCCTTTCCCCCTGCACCACAGTCGTTTCTTCCCTTTCAGAATCATAAGAACATATGCCAGATCAAATCAGGACTAGAAATGTTTTCTTTTCTTTCTTTTACATTAAATTTTAAAATCAATAAACCATACAATCTATACACACACGCGCGAACATTCATTTATATACATGACATTTAAAAACATAGCTTCACACTAATCTACAACCCTAACCCCAAACTAAACTAAATTATTTCCTAACTCCTGCTAATCCCCCAATTTATTCCCCAGTGTAAAACTAAAACAGTTAACACAATAAACAATAAATACAAACCCAATTAATATAACTAACACAGACTATAATTCACTTCTCACTTCCCAAACCTAAAAATGTTAACACACATTCTCTTTCCCGTCAGATATGCTGGGTTATATTTATTTCACTTCTGACCTAAAAGAATAAACAAAGTTGCTTCAACCCTCCAATTGTGCAACTATTACTTGAAGTATTTTGAAGTAATTTTCTGTTACTCATTTGTCTCACAATTTACTGTGTTAATCATAGGAAGTAATATGTGTTTGGTATCACATTATGCTGTGATACTGGAAATAACATATAGTCATCATGACTAGTAGTTAGTATCAGCCTTATTTTCTTTTCATGATTCTCATCCTTTTAAAGAGCCATATGAGGTGGCAGGCATCAATACATCCTATAGAAGGGAATCCTGCAGCTTAACTATGGAGTGTAAAAGAAGCATTTCCTTTTGTCTGTCCTGAATCTCACACGAGTTAACTTTGGGCTTTCCTAGGCTGGCCAAAAGCTTCAGAATTTGGTGGGAGTTGTACCTGTACTTTTGCTTCTGGAGGAGCCCTTCATTAGATGGCAGAGGAAGAGTGAGTGAATGGCCAAGAGAGTGAATGGTGGGAAGAGAAAATAGGATGGTGAAAAAACTAAGCAACAGGGGATCCTAGGGAGCACTCCTGGGGGTTATTCACACTGTGAAAATAATCCAAGATGAATCTGGGTTGAATCTCCATTCTTCACATGCATCCCATATGCATCCAATTAAATTTGGGCGTGTGTGTGTGTGCCAAAACCCCCCACTTAAATTGGGATAATCAATATTGGAATTTTCTCCAAGTTTTCTTTTTAAAAAAAGATCTGCATTGTCAGTAGTGTGAATAACTGATGTGAATAGACCCTAACAGACTTGGGGGGAAATGCTGCATGCCTTGAACGTGTTCTGAATGTATTCGCATCATCGACTCCATCTTTATTCAAATGCTTGCACATGTGACATCTGAACGTGCAGAGATGCACATCAATGTGATTTCATAGTGTGAATGAAACAACCCAGAATGCATAAGTGAGATGATTCACGTTGTTGAGCTAAAAAACCCAATGTCTGAATGACCCCTGATCCCCTATCAAAACTCATGACATCAGCGGAAGGAAAGCATATTCTGGCCTCTGCCCATTGGCCACAAGAAAAGGAGCTGCTGGGTCAACTGTTCTATCTCTAACCATGTCTATCAAAGAAAAAAAAGGAAGATCATGATGTTCATGGTTGTGTATAGATGGCTGCTTACATCTCACCAGTTTGTTCAGGCATTGTTGGACTGATTTACTTTCTCTGTTTTTGCTCTCCACTCCAATTGTGTGCCTTAACTTTTTAAAAGCAAGTTGTAACTAAAAACCAGTCATGTAATTTTTTTAAAAAAAACCCACTAAATAACTTTGGGAGACAATGGAAGTAACTCAAGGAGTAAATGTTGCTGTTGGCTGCTGTATACCAACAAAATTGCTTGCAGTTTGTGTGTGTGTTTGTGTTTAAAATTACCAGATTATGCTTTTCTTTTTCTGAAGCATTCAAAGGCAATTCACGGCATGAGTAGCAGCATTTTATTCCCATGATGAGAGTGGGTTTTTGGGATATAATAATAATAATAATAATAATAATAATGATGATGATGATGATGATGGCGGGATTACAGCAATAAAATAATACAAAGTAATACACAATAATACAAAATGTTAATACAATCAATAAAACACTAATATTGAATTTAGGAATTCCTATTAGTACTCTAAAATAAATTTATCAGTAATCAATGGTCGAAGTCAAGAGTGGGCTATTGTCATCAACTTTTATATAGAATCTGGTGGATAAGCCTGTTGGAAGAGATCCGTTTTGAGTGCTTTCTTAAAGGCCTCTAGGGTGGTAATGCAACAGATCTCTTCCAGTTAGGCTATTCCATAATTTGGGAATTGCTGCTGTAAACGCCCTGTGGGAAGTTGTTATTAACCTGTTACTATCATGTTCCAATAAGTACTTCCCTAATGTTTGGAGAATGCAGGGCAGATTGTGTAGGGAGAGGCGTTCCCACAAGTAACTTGGGCCCAAGCCATGTAGCGATTTAAAGGTAATAACCAACGCCTTGTATTGCACTCGGAAGGTAATTGGCAGCCAGTGGAGAGATTTTAATACTGGTGTTATATGATCAAACCTAGATGTACTGGTGACCAAACTGGCTGCCGCATTTTGTACCAATTCTGGATTTGGTACTAGGGTAGCCCCAAGCAGAGCGCATTACAGAAATCTAAACGAGAGATTACCAGTGCAAGTACCACTGCTTCAAGGTCCTTTTGGTCAAGGTAGGGGCGCAGTTGGCGTATCAACGGAAGCTGATACCAAGCACTCCTGGCAGTCGTATCTGTATCACAGCAAATCCTCCCTCCCAGAGGACTTATATAGTTCTATATTTATATACTTACTGATTAGGAGGGGAAGCACAAGTTATTTTACAGTACAATAAGATTTTTTGAATGCTGGACCTTTTTTTTTTTTTTTTAAAAGAAGAAGGTGTGTACATCCAGCTCTCCAAAACCAATAATAAGAAAAGATATGAAAGAGAGCAGATAAATGGCCAATGGTCTACATTGTCATGAGATCTGAATCATAATTGGACACACTATATAGCTTCTTACACACACACACACACACACACACACAGAGAGAGAGAGAGAGCGCTTTTACAGTGTATATCTCTGTGTGAATGCTCAGGCAGCACCAAGAGACACTAACCATCATTTTTTGCTGTGAGATCTCTTGCTTTTTTGCACTAGTGTGAAATGAAATGAAATTCTTTATTACTAGTGTGAAAGCCCAATACTTATCTGATATGCAGGACAAAATAGAATGAATTAATTTTGAAACATTGGAAGTGTCGTCCTCAGCATACACACGCACACACAAAATCTCATATAGGATAAAATCTCCATCATGAGGAGCCCGTAATATTCTGAGGGTAGATTCAGGTATTGCAGGTAATTCATTCACTAGCCTTCCAATATAACAGTCAAAGAAAGAAGCAAGGATTTTTCCATCTCTTCCATGTCTGTATAATATAAATACCTAACCTTCCTTCTTTAGACCTGTGTGTACTAGGCACACAAACCACTTGGATCCACACTCAGTCTTGTGATGTAATGTCTGAAGCCATCATAAGAATCTGTGTCAGTTAATATAATCTGTGATTTCCCAATGCAGCCATGCCTGTTCTTAGATTCACTGCTTCTAACTTGTAACTCCACAAGTCCCTTTTTGTTTGTCCTTGAAAATGTTAGCCTGTAAATACATCTTCATGCAATTTCTTGGCTTAATGAAAGTCAAGCATTTGATCATTCACTTGTCTACCTACGTCCCCTCCTCTGCATTTTACAATTGATTAAGTGTGATGTAGTGAGGAACTAGGCTTGTGTTGATGTGATTTAAAGATCTGCTTAAGCCGCCATCTCATTTGGACTCATCTAGAAGAAATTACTTTTAAACGGCTGTTATTTGGGACCAATAGTGCCATTGCTCTTTCTGCATACAAAGTGCTTTGGTAATGAAGTATTTAACACACTGCCAACAAATTCTCTTAGCAGAGAGTGGTATACCCCTTAAACCTCTAAAACAATCAGGTATCCCAAAAGGTCTAATATATGCCACAAAGAACATAGCAAGAGAGAAGCAGTCAATGAGCAAACCAAGAAGGATTAAATTGGCACATATTTTTTACTCTGTATGAAAGCAAAATGGCATAGGCAGCTTTTGAACAGCTTAGAAGACATCAGCAATGATTCCAAGTGTTTTCCCATTGTAAGGAAAGTCAGAGAGAAATACTGATCTGTCTAATTTGGGCCCAATCACATCAGTTCCATGGCCTGTTACCCCAAGGTCTAGCCCCATTCACTCCTCCTCTTTTTCAAAATTAAGTTGATGTCAAAAGGAATGTTTTAGGCATGTAGCTGAGAAGTACCCCCAGACAGCCATGATCATATAAGGAGATCTGATGGGGGAAACTCAAGAGCACAGCCAAGGATAGATCAATCAAGACCGGAATCTGCATAATCTATTCATGGGAATGATGGCGGGTGATAGACCTTTTGCTTACAAATGAACAGAAACCCAAGTACATTTCCCTCTGGAAGTCTATTGTCCAGAGACATTTGCACTAATTGTCCAATTATTTATATGTTCCCTTCTCATTCTTCTCTCCTGGAAACTTCATTTTAATCCTCAAACTGCTGCAGGTGATATTTTGCCCTATAAATATGCCTGCCAAGACACCACCAGTTTGGTCTTATTTTGATGCCAGACAGACACTCTGTTTGTATCATACTGAACTCCTCAGCAACCTCTGGCCACTCCAGATCCACGGGGAGTGTGCTGAGCTGCCTTCATCTCACAAAATCCCCAGATTGGAACATCCGCTTCTGGAACTGGTACAATATCATCTCCTACGATCCCTCGAGTCACTATTTGCTACCATCTTTATATCATTAGTTCTTGTGTGTGACAGTGTACTTTTGTGTGAATAGTGCTTCCCAGATATTTACACATAAAATTGCACTTCGATCCTGCATTCTGGAATTCTGTTTCTCATAACTGATATACACAGGCTTGATTCTTGCTTCTAGTTGCCCAAAGCCCTCTCAACAGCTTTAAGTAAGCTGATGCAATTCCCCTATTAAATACTGGTTGTGGGTGCCTTCTCAGAACCCTGGTATTTTGGGTAACAGGCAGATACAAATAAGGTGACTTTCCTTCATGGAAGCCACTTAAGCTGGCAATCCTGATATTGAGCAGTCATGTGGTGACAGCCTTTTTCTTTCCCCTCTCCCCTTCCTCCTCGCTATTCCCATGCATCTCCTGTTTTCTTTTCTTTCTTTCTTTTTGCATCTTTTTTCACTTCTTTCTTTCTTTCTTTCTTTCTTTCTTTCTTTCTTTCTTTCTTTCTTTCTTTCTTCAAAGTCATGATCCAATAACTCTGGAACTGTGTTACAAATTAAATATTAAAAATTAAATTTAAAAAAGAAAGGCATGCTGGTAGGGCATAGAGCAGGAAGGCAGGATTAAGGGGGGATGTGGAAGAGAGAGCGGGTCTGCCAATTGCATCAAATGCCCCCATCATGCTATTTAAAAAAGGTTATGATAAAAGCTCAAACCCCAGTATGTTTTTGTTCTTTTTAAATAACATGATTGTGGCAAGACCAAGGTAAGACTGAGGCTTGTATGATAAAGTCTTTAATCTATGAAAGCGTACACTACTAACTTTTTTCTCTCAGTTAGCCTCAAATAGACTACAAGACCTAGACTAGCACAGCTATGTCTTTGAACCAGTCTCCTTCTATAAGTGAGTATGCTGAAGCCAGCAACTTCCACAATGCTCTGTCCAGCATTCAGATATCAATCTGATTTACATACCAGTAAGTGTCTATACTACAGTCAGCCTCTCCTGAGCCTTTAGCTACAGATGGGACGTTAATGGGTCTAGATTCTAGACTGCACAGGTTGATTGTGCATCTGGTCAACAGGGAGCAGCAGGAAGGGAGGGAAAGAAGGAGGGAAACTACAGTCACATGAAAAAGGAATTTTGGAAGCAGAGATTGCAGCACTGATGCAATGGTTTGTCCTCTACTGAACAACACTGATAGGACCCCTGCTCTGAGCTAGCTGAATTCCCTTTCTTCCTTCATTCTTCCCTACCTTGTATAAGAAAAGATGTTGGACCAAGAAAGATGAGCAACCGGGAGAGGACTGAAGTTACAAAGCTGCCTGAAGCTATAAAGATATAGGCAGTAGAAACTGTTATTTGAAAAGCTGTAGGGGAGTTGCTCAAGGGCAGCTAGAAAGAGCACATATGAGACAAAAGATTATCCAGACATAGTCGAGTTGACTAGAGAATGCTCCAAGGCAGACAATGTGCTTCTGTAACTGCCAGATCTGACCTGAGCACTTACATACTGATATCTGAACTAAACCTATCCCCTCCTCTGTGAAAGGTGATTTTTTTAAAGGGTTTGTGCTAGTCTTGTGGCATAGAGCCTTGCATTTCTTCCGTGATGTATGGTCTCCTGGCAGGTCTTCTAATGACTCGTGCATCTAAGACTGTGTGAACAGGAAGTCCTGGGCATTTGATAGGATGGTTCCTTCATCCCTTCTGGTGGCTTCCTTCAGCGGTTTGGAACACATGACCCTGAACTAATGCTATGTAGGTCTTCCAATATTGCATCTTCCAAATTGGTATGTGTGTCTGGGCCGCTCTCCATTTCTGAAAGCACCCACCACACACAGAGATGACTCAAGAGACTTTGCTTCTTGAGGCAAAAGATAAGATGGTTGCAAGTACAGAAGGTCAGGATCCACAATTTATCCTAGGTTAATTCAGAGTCTTTGGCCTGAGAATGCTCAGTAACATGGTAGCTCTCAAAACAGGTTGCTCCAAAATTCAAATATTGAATTCACATAGGACCAGCTGTAAAGTCACACTCACAAATTGTGTTATTGTGTTATCGTGTTAAACGAAGGGTGGGGAACCTCTTTCAATGTGAGGGCAAAATTCAATTCCAGAGAAGTTCATATTGACCTCATTCTTATGGTAAGCAGGGCAAAAAACAAAAGTATGAGACCAAAACCAGTACATTTTAGTGTAAACCGCTTACTGCTAGTAACACAATCTCCAGAGAATTTCAGAAATATGGAGAACTAAATAGAAACCATGAAACAAAAATGGAGTCATGGGGAAGGGGATATGGCCCCCTGGGGAAGGCTAGGTGTGCCTCTAGGGCCTAAGGGTCTCCACTCCTGCATTTAATGGAAATATGCTAACACATAGCTCAAAGCTGGATTGATTGGATATTTCCACTTGCATTTAAGAATTTTTGTGTTCTCTGCTGTTCTGTCTCTTCAGCTGAGTGTGGGTTTTATCTATAAATAAAGAATGTGATTAAAAAATGTGGCTGCAAACCCTCATCCAAATTTTTAAAATAATAATGGAGAGTCATATTAGGGAAGTTAGCCAGAGAAAGATATTGAGTGAGAGTTGTTGTAGTTTGTTGTTGTTGTTGTTGTTGAGTGAGAGTTGGCAAGTAGCAAGCAGGCAAGCAAGAAGCAAACATGAAAGAATCCAGTAGAATCTTTGAGACTAAGGTCTAATGTGCACAGCAGAATTCATGCAGTTCAATATCGCTTTAACTGCATGACTCAGTGCAATGGAATTCTGGAATTTGTAGTTCTGTGAGCTATTAGCCTTTTCTGCCAGAGAGCTCTGGTGCCACAACAAACTACAAGTCCCAGAATTCCATACCATTGAGCCATGGTGGTTAAAACAGTGACAAACTGGATTATTTTTCAGTGCTGACTAGACCTAAGTAAGAAGGAGAAATTTCCAGCATAAGCTTTCATGAACACAGTCCACTTCATCAGGTAGATGGAGCGAAGCCTTAGTGGACAGACATACCTATAGAAACAGGTGTGTATATATGTTAAGAGTAACAAAAAAGCAAAGCCAGTTGGAGTGGTGATAAGCTGTGGAACTCCCTATCATAAGAGGTACTATAGGCCCCCTCTCTGCTTTCAAAGGCAAAGATCTTTTTATTCACTGAGGCCTTTGAATCTTAAATCATGTGGCAGAAGGGTATTTTGATAGCAGTGTGCTGTACTTTTATTAGTTATGTTTTAAATGTGCTAAGCTGTTTTTAACCATGGGCTTTTAAAACAGAATTGTTTGTTTAAATGCTTTTTAATGTTCATAAAATGAAATTTTAGGAAACTTTTTAAAAAATTATTGTAAGCTATTTTGGGACAAATGCCAGGTAGGGTATAAATTTAACAAACAAACAAACAAATAGAAACCAGCCTTTCAACTATTCTTTATGGCCATCATTGACATAGACACTGTCAACAAAACCTTATGATAGAAATGTCTTCTTCCTACATGGTCTCAAAGGTGCTACTGAATTCCTTTATTTCTTTTTATGGACAAATAAAGAAAACTTAGTGATTTTCCTGTTAAAGGTTGACTCTTATTTTAAAAAATAATATAATTTTCCTAGCCTTGGAGAGAGAGGAAAGAAGAGGTAGGCACGGTTCTATGGTGCCTAAACCCAGAAGCAGATGAAAGGCCCTCCCTTCATACCAACTGTCATTGACCTGGCCTTGGAGGGAGGGAAGAAGAGGAAAACACAGCTCCAGACCCAGAAGCAGATTAAAGGTCCTCTCTCTATCCTGATTTCCATTGCCCTCGCCTCAGAGGAAGAGAAGATGAGACAGTAACAGCCTCAACAGACCAACGCTGGTCTGGGGGCAGAGTGGGGGCATGGTGTCCACATGACACATGCCCCGATGCTGCCCTGATGCCGTCATCACACCATACACCTGACTGTACAGCAGGCAGTGTCACGGCGCTCCTCTGGTGCTGTGTCCAGATGATGCAGCGCCAAAGGAGTGCCAAAAAGCCATGGGTCTGGAGGCTATGGTGCCCTTTCCATGGTGCAAAAAGGAGCTGCTCCTTTTTGTGCCCTGGAAAGGCCACATTAGGGCCATAGGATGTAGCTGCTGCAGCCCTAATCCGGTGAGGAAAGAGGCAGTTGCAGTCCGCCCCTTAGGGGCGATTTGATCAGCCCCTAACTGCCTGACATAGTCCCCTCTGCCACTGCCATCCCCTTTCCTTATGTGTCTTGTGTTTAGATTGTAAGACTGAGGGCAGGGAACTGTTATTGTTTTGTTGTTGTTGTTCTTTTTCTTGTAAAGCACCATGTACGGTGATGGCTCAATATTAATAAATGAAGAAGAGGGAGGGAAATGTAAATATGGCACATGTGTAATTTTGTCCTGAAACAACTATTACACTAAACATGGATTGATTATGCTGATTTCAGTTTCTCCTAGCCTTTGTGTCACTTTTCAGTAAAACAGGAGGGGGGTTACATTAGTAAAAAATCCTTCTCAGATTAATCTCTTTTCTTCTAAGTAACATACACTGTGCTTTCAAAATGGACAGGAAGAGAAACATCCAAACAATGGAGGAAAATTTTAATTTGTAAAATATGGGATGCACTCTAAAGGCTGCTTGACACCTCATTGCAATGACAAATATGGTAATAAGAACCACAAAATGGCACAAGTTATTCCATTCACTCAAGAACGATTATGTTGAGAGTTCAAAATGGTACAAAGTTAATCCCCTTCTTTTGGTATTGTTTAGTCATGCACTTTGTCCTCAAGCATTTTATTTAGAAATGTGATACAAATTATTTAAAACACCTGTTTAATGTGATAAAGGGAAAAATAGTTTATATTTTTATTCTAGTTTTTAATAATTTTAATTTGTAAATAAAAGCATTGAGAAACTGAGCTAGTAGCCCACCTTGTATATTTTTATTTTTACATGCTTTTGGCAACTGTATTTTATTAACTCTCCTTCTTTTCACAAAATGCTCCAGTGGAGCACAAATCCCATCTCACATGAGTGGATAAAATTGATAAAACCCATTAATAGGCTTCTTAGTATGCTTATTAATGTAGGCTATTTCTGCAATCCATTAAAATATTTGAGAGAATGTGTTGTTATTTCTGTACTATAGTGTTCTGTGTGTGCTGTTAAAAGGTATGCATTTCATTATGCTTTTGTCACAGTATTGTGGTTCCATTTGAATTTGTATTCCATGTGTATTTCCCTTTTGATTGGGGACAAGGGAAAAAACAGCAGTCATCTCTACAATGTGCTAAGAGGAATCTATATGGAAACTATTGTGGGGGAAGACGAGCTACAGTTTATTTAGAGAAACTGATGATAGCAGTGATGTATAATAAAGTTCAGTTCCAGGCAAACATATTGTTGTGTTCACTTACTATCCGTCAGAGCAGTTGTGACTGGTAGTTTCCATAATAGTGTGACAGTGAACCTGTTGCAATTTGGTCATTTGATTGGTACTAAAATCCACCTTGTCACGTGCTTTGTAAATGACAGATACCCACCCTATCATCCTGTTATTAAGAGAATTTGCTGCTGTTGTAACTGTCCTCGAGTCAATTTCAACTCATGGTGACCCTGCTGAAGAGACAACTCCAAGACCCCCTGTCCTCCACTGCTCTGCCCATCTCCTGCGAACTCATATTTGTGATCTCTTTAATAGAGTCCATCCATCTCGCATGTAGCCTTCCTCTCTTTCTACTTCTACCTTTCCTAGCATTATTGTTTTTTCCACTGATTCATGCCTTCTTTTTATATGTCCAAAGTACAACAACCTGAGTTTTGTCATTTTGGATTCTAGGGAGATTTCTGGCTTGATCAGCTCAAGGATCCATTTGTTTGTCTTTTTGGCTGTCCATGGAATCCTTAGTATTCATCTCCAGCACCACATCTCAAATGAGTTTATTTTCCTCCTATCCTCCTTCTTAACTGTCCAGTTCTCACATCCATACATGGTAACAGGGAATACAATGGCTTGTACAATTCTAACTTGTTCTCAGTTGCATATGCTTGCATTTTAGGATCTTCTCCAGCTCCTTTATAGCTCTCCTTCCCATTCTTAATCTTCATCTGATTTCCTGGCTGCAGTCTCCATTTGTATCAGTGTTTGATTAAAGGTATGAGAATTATTTTACTATTTCTTCATTGTCTAGTTCACATTTCTGTAGGTTCTCTGTGGTCATTATTTTTGTTTTCTATATGTTCAACGATACATTACAGTAGATGTTCCAGGTATGTGAAGTTTTCTGCTAGTATTATGGTGTCGTCTGCATATCTTAGACTGTTGATATTCTTTCCTCCTATTTTTATTCCTCTTTCTTCTGTGTCCAAGCCTGCTTTTCTTACAATATGTTCTGCATATAAGTTGAACAAGTAGGGTGATAAGATGCTGCCTTGTCTGACTCCTTTTCCAATTGGGAAACATTCTGTTTCTCAGTGTTCAGTTCTGATAGTAACCTCTTGTCCTAAGTACAGATTCCTTATCAAGACTATCAGATGTGCTGGCACTCCCATGTCTTTAGGGCATCCCATAGCCTTTCATGATCTATGCAGTCAAAGACTTTGCTGTAGTCTATAAAACATATGCTAATTTTCTTTTGAACTTCCCTGGTGTGCTCCATTAGCCATTGTATGTTTGCAATGTGGTCTTTTGTACTTCTTCCTTTCCTGAACCCTACTTGGACCTTTGTAATTTGTCTCTCCATGTATGGTATTTTAATGTGGTTTTATTATTGTTAGCTGCTTTGATTTGTTTGGAGAGGTGGGATATAAATAAATTATTATTATTATTATTATTATTATTATTATTATTATTATTATTTATGGTTGGAGTCTATGCTGTAGAATTTTGAGCATAATTTTGCTTGCACGGGATATTAGTGCTGCGGTCCTATAGTTGCTGCAGTCTTTTTTGTCTCCTTTTTTGTGGATGGGGTTGTATACTGATCATATATTGATCAAGAGAATACTGTTCCAATATTGTCAAATTCTGAAGTGGGGCAGATGGCCCATGTAAACATGCTGCAGAGCAGGCAAACTGTAAATTCTGCACCCATATTGGGCATTCCTAACTGGGTTCAATTCTCTGCTCAAGCAAAAATCCCCACTGGATGACCCTGTGTAGGGGACACTCTCTCAGCCTCAGATGATGGTAATGACAATCCCCCTCTGAAGAAACTTGCAAAGAAAACTCTATGACAGGTTCTAAGTCAAAAATCACTTGGAGCCACACAACAGCAACAACCGTCTCCTCCTTCAGGCACATAATCCTCAACGTAAAGCATAATTTTACCTTTCTCCATCTCCAACAAAAATAATAGTAAGTAATAATAATAATAATAATAATTTGTTTTATTTATATACCGCTATTCCAAAGATCATAGCAGTGAACAGCAAGTAAGCTAATTAGCAAGTAAGCTAATTTGCCCCCAACAGTCTGGGTACTCATTTTAGCAACCTTGGAAGGATGCAAGCCTGAGTCAAGCTTGGGCCCTTTTTCTGGTCTTGAACTCGCAACCTTGTGGTTTCGAGTGAATGGCTGCAGTACAGGCATTTACCCACTGCACCACCAGGGCAGAGTAGATGTAGATGTCTGTGCACTGTATATAACAATAGTCCAGTGCTCACTCTGATACAAACTTGCCCTATTGGATGTCCAGAGAGAGAGAAAGATTCACCTGTTTTCAATGTAAAAATGTATTGATTTATTGGATGCCTTTTGTCTGAAGTGAATGTAAATATGGTGCTCCACACTCATGGTCTATGATGAGTAGAATTTGACTGGATTGAAAACTGAATCTTACCCATGTGTTAAGTGGACAGTGTCTGATACCACACCCTGACAGCAGACTAGCTTAGCACTCAGAGCTGTCAAGCTCAGGGAATTTAGAGGGCCCAGTGGGATGGTTTCACCACATTTCACAGCAGTTGGCATCTGAGGAGAGTTACCATGTCTCTTCCATGCAACACATAAATCGAAAACTGATAGTGGTGGGGGCTAGGAAATGCTCCAGAACAGGTTTTCAGGTGGCACAGAAGGCTACAACAGAGAGGGAAGGAGAAGAATATCCTGTTGGACTAATGGAGGTCCAGTGATAGCATCAATGGTATTGATGGCACTTATAATTGCATGTCCTTTCGTTGTTTCTGTCTTATGGTGAACCTAAGGAAAATATATATTGGAATTTTCTTGGCAAGATTTTCTTAGAGGGGGTTGGCTTTGCCTTCCTCTGAGGCTGAGAGAGTGTGACTTCCCCAAGGTCACCTAGTGGTCTCCATGGCTGAGCAGTGAATAAAACCCTTGTCTCTAGAATTATAGTCCAATGCTCACACCACTACACCATACCTGTCTACCTATTTATTTATTTATTTAATTATATGGAAACTTTCTAATTTGTTGTTAACTACCCTTAAGATGATCTCAACACATGGTGACCCCATAGATGAGACCTGCCCATGACTTCCTGTCCTCCACTTCTCTGCTCAGTTCCTGGAGCATTAGGCCCATGGTCTCTCTGACTGAGTCCACCCCTCTGTTATGTGGTCTACTTCTCTTTCTATTGTCCTCTACCTTTCCTAGCATTATTGCCTATTCTAAGGATTCATTCCTCCTTATGATGTGGCCAGAGTATGACAGCCTCAATTTAGTCATCCTGGATTCCACGGAGAGTTTATGCTTGATCTGTTCTGTAACCCACTTATTTGTCTTCTTGGCCATCCATGGTAACCTCAAGCACTATATCTCAAATTTATCTATAAGTTTAAGTTTCTATCATCTTTCTTCCCTTTCCAGCTCTCATATCCATGCATAGTGATGGTGAATACGATGTCTTGGACAATCCTTGCTTTGGTTTTCAGGATTATAACTTTGCACTTTAGGATCTTGTTCTATTCTTTCACAGATGCCCTTCCCAATCCTGGTCTTCTAATTTCCTGACTGCAGACTCAGTTTTGATCTATACTTGATCGAAGGTATGGGAACTCCTTGACTATTTCAATTTTATCTTTATCTAGGATGAATTTTTGTAGATCTTCTGTGGTCGTTTGTTTGTTTGTTTTCTTAATGTTTAACATTAAGCTTGCCTTGGTGTTTTCATTCTTGACCTTCTTCAGTAGTTGGCCCAGGTTTCAGCTAGTAGCATTGTGTCATCTGCATATCTTGGTAATAGGACTTACCAATTAGACTAAGGGCCTAACTGTATGTTGTATTAAGCTTGCATTTTTAGAATCGTACAGCACATTGCTCCATACGTGTAAAGTGGAAGATGTGCTGCAATACATTGAATGGCGCGTGCGACCATGGCGTGCGCACGCTGCGCTGCTGCAAGCGCAAGCCCCATTCTATTGAATGGGGCTTGAGTTTACGCAGTATTTGCCTTATGTGGGGGGGGGGGTCTGGAACAGATCCCCACGTAAGGCAAAACTCCAATGTATTTCAAATACGTCTCTCTTTCTCTTTTTTCTGCCGGGGAAAAAGTCATGGTAATTGGACCTGTGTTGGATGGGGAGGGGTGGATTTTTGCTAATTGCCCAGAATTTGATCTTTATAAAAATTGGATTTCTGTAGCTTTTGTTTCTTCTTTGTCATTATAACTAACACTACGAAGGCACATACCAGCTTCATGGTGATGTGAAGTTAACATTTACATCATGGTCCAGATCAGGGACTGTGAAAAAACAAAAAGTCCACTTCTAAGTGTAATTTTTAAAAGCGTCTGCTTGCTATAATGTGTAGTTTAGCACCAGGTCAGCCCTGTAATTAAAAAAAATATGTTGCAGAGGGGCATATATGAAGAGTGTCCTCCTGGTGGGCTTCACATACACAACCAGTTAGCTGGTTTATCACTAAAATGCTGGGCTAAATAAACCTTTTGCCTGATTCAGAATGGTTCGACTTATGTCATTAGGTCAGTGGTTCTCAAATGGTGGGACAGGGCTTCCAGAGGCGCATAAGACTTGCTCAAGGGGATCATAAGGTTGGAGTTCCTGATTCTTCCTCCTCTGTTTTCCAAACTTCCTTCTGTCTTAGATAGGATAGAGAAGGGGGGCATATAGAGCAGCTGCCTCTGCCTGAGGGAGGGAAACGAGGAGGAGAGCAGGCCATGGTTTCTGGTGGGGATCATCTTGAGCCACCACTTCTTCTTCCTCCACCTGTCCCATCTATCCTCCACCTGTCTTCCTCCACCTGCCATGGTTCTCAGGATAAGATGCTGCTGCAGCTTCAACCAGTGTGCCCACTCAGTCTAGTTTTCCCTAGGCACATGGCAGCCAAAAGAGAGCCAGTGTCCACACTGATCAATTTTATTTCCTTATAAAATATTAACATATGAATATATATGAATGTTTGAATGAAAATATGCATGCACTAAACAAAACACACACACACATACACACACTGTGGCAAGCAGGGGAACCTAATGTTCACATGTAGATGTAAAGTGGGTCACAAGGGTAAAAAGTTTAAGAACCACTGCCTTAGATTATGCTACTATCAGTACTTTTTAGTGGTTTTCTCTCTCTCTGACTCGGTTAACCTTCCTACTTTACCATTTCTATTTCCATTTCAATTTTCTTTAGTTTCCATTATTCCATTTTGGTTCTCTTGCTTTCCCTTTTTTTCTGATGCAACCCTCCCCCCAAAAGAATACACCCATTCTTCTTATTCCATTTTTAAACTTTTTTTGTTCTCTTGCTTTCCTCCATCTCCACATATCTTTGTCTCTTTCTATTTATACCAAAGTCACTGAAGCTAGCCAAGCAAGACTTTTATCTCTGTGTTATTGCTGTCTCTGTGATGTATTCACTGGTACATTCTATGAAGGACATTATACCAAAATAAATCAAATTCTCCCATTTTTATCACTCAGGTCTTAGCAAATATATTGTATGGGGAAACAGATCAGGATTTTATAAATATGGTCTTAAGCAAAGCAGGGTCTTCATAAAAAGCAGATTTTCAAAATTGTTCACAGAAGATAAGCTGAGAAACACAACTGCAGAAAGATCTATTTTGTGTGTGTGGCAGTACTGTTGAGCAATTCTCCTGGAATAATAGAATTTAAGGTAGCAGTAATGCAAACTATAACAAGTACTATTCATCTTGCTTTATATGAAAACATGATGAAAGGAAAGCACACCTACCTTCCCTCAATATGGTAGAACACATATCACTAAGCTTAAGAGTCATGGTAAAATGTATGTGTTCATAGCACCAGTCCAACAGAAAAAGGGAGGGGGGAGGCAGGCATTACGTATGGGAAAATCCATAGCCAAGGATTAAATATTATATCTATTTTTTTTAATTGTGCATTTATTAAATTGGGCATCTATAAACACAATGTTACCACAAATATGCTCCTTGGCTCAGGAGGACAACTCTTTAATGTTATCTTTATTTAACTCAATGCATACAACGCCTGGCAATACTTGCAATGTTTGAAAGAGTGGTGTATAGATGCAACTAGCAAATAGTCTTATATTTAGGCACTCTGTTTGCTTTTATAAATAATGAATTTCCCCCTTCCCCTTCTCTTTTTAATGTTAGAACATGGTAATATATAAATTAGATCTTTATTGTGTATCCTTATTGTTGTTGTGGGCCTTCAAGTTGTTTCCAACTTATGGCAAACATAAGGCAAATCTATCACAGGGTTTTTCTTGGCAAGATTTGTTCAGAGGGCCTTTGGCCTCCCTCTGAGGCTGAGAGAGTAAGACTTGCCCAAGGTCACCCAGTGGGCTTCCATGGCTGCACAGAGATTTGAACCCTATTCTCCCAGAGTCTTAATCCAACCCTGAAACCACTACACCATGTTGGCTGTCATGTAAAATAGAATATTTGTGGGAGGGGAGGAGGCTAACTTCAAGGATCCCTTAGCCTGTATGGCCATTGGGATTCTGGTCTAGCAACCCAACTTTTCCAAGCTCTGCTTAGTTTTTTGTTGTAGGTGACCCAGTTCTTGTCCCCATTATGAATTCTGAAGTGACAGCATTGTAACTGGAAGCAAGTGTAAAGGGTTCAACATGCTTCCCTCTACCTCCGATCCTAGTACCAAGGACCACCTGCTTGAATAGAACATTTCCACCTGGATGGAATTACACTTAGATTATCCCTACATAGAAATCTGTACTTTTTGAAATATAAATACAGCTGAACTATGGTGCCTTCCCTTCCATTTCATTTGGTCTCTTGCCCTGATCCTCCATCAACTGCTATCTCTTCTTTCAAGCACATGTGCCAGTAATCTGGGTTTGATAGTTTCAGAAATGTAACATGGCTGCAGATTTCTCTGTGCACAGTCTCTTTCATAAATTGATAATGATGTGGCTAGAAGCTATTTATAACTCTGCTCCTGTGTCAGCTCTTTAAAAGTAAACAAATTATTTCAGTGTGCAATGTTCTGCCGATCAAATCTTTGGTGGCAACTCTGTCAGTTTATTCCTGGACATCATCTGCTGTAAATATGTCCTGTGAATTGGCCTTTCCAGAGCCATCTGGTTGGCCACTCCAAGAACAGGATGCTGGACTTCAGGAGCCTTTGGTCTCATCCAGCAAACTTGTTCTTGTAAGATCCAGTCCCAGATTCCGAATGGTTCATCTGGCCCTCCGATTTGGGATTTTCTGGTTATATATCCAACATTAGTCCTAAAGATTAAGTAGGTCTGCTTTAATAAATGAGATGAATCCCATGTATTTGCTCTCCTCAAAGTAGGACTAACTTTGACCTTACCCTTTTTGTCCCTCCCACACACAAGACACTCTTTGATCTTGACATATTAAAAGTAATCTAATATAAGGGAATGCTTATGAGTTATCTGGACAATGTAATCACCAATTTGAGGCCCATGTAGACCCACATAAAGATACATATGTTCTGGAATTCCTATTATTTTGCTTATTTCTGCCCTTTATTTATATAACTTCCAACTTCTGTTTATATTGTTACTAAAAGAGGAAATTCCATTCTTTAAATATAAGATGTAAAGGGAATGCTCATGAGGAAGGAAACAGAAGAAGGGGGAGATCTCTATTTGTGTTGCTGCTACTGTAGTTATGAGTCTTTGTGAACTCTGACCAATGGTGTATCTATCATAGGGTTCTTTTGGCCAGATATATTCAGAGGAGGTTTGCCATTGCCTTTCAGTGAGGTTCAGAGGATATTTCTTGCCCCAGGTAACCCAATGGGTTTCCATGGATGAGTAGTAATGCAAACTCTAGTCTCCCAGAGTCCTAGTCTAACCATCATACCATACTGGCTCTTATTGTGAGCCTGTCGTATCCAAATGAGTTTAGTTTTGTGACCCCAGCAGATATTAAAAAGGGGTTCAAGTCCTCTGCATTTTATATGGCCCTCTGCCATTTTATAGTTTATAAAACTCAGTATACTGGTGGGGGTGGGGGTGGGGGGGGGACGACTATAAAGATTTTAGTTAAAACAAGGAAATGTCACTATCTTAAAGGAGCCCATATGAGCCTCTGTTCTAAAGGTGCTTAGAAGATGTTATCTCCGGAACACTAACTCAAACAGAGAGACAACAAAAGGCCATTTCATCTACAAACCAGTTATTAAGTTCCATCTTTTCATCAAGAGTGATGAATGGTCAGTCATGTTCAGTACAGAAATACACCAAAATCATTCAGGCTCAAAAACTATAACTCACTGTTGTTCAAATGACCAATTTCAGTGGCAACAGCGTAGGCAGAGATGAAAGCAGAAACGGGGGCCTGTGGTTGCTGCAAGATGCTTTAAAATCTTGGTTCAAATGGGGAGGAGGAGAGGTGGTATTTGAGCTCTGCTTTAGTCAGCAGAAACTCCTTCGCTGCTACTGATTTTAGCAAGACTTGTGCTCTGTTGTGTTATTGAACTAAATTCCTAAGCCAAGGATTATTTGCTCTTTTCATGTTTCATATATACACAGAGGGCAAGATACAAAGAATGACCTGTATGTATATTGTGAGCGTGGATGTGTTAGTAGGGAAATCTGTATGAGAACAGTACACACAGTGTCTTTCCATGAATCTAGAATCATTGATTGCTCAAGCTTCCACACAGCATGGTAGCATATTATGTAGTATTTCTTTGGTCAGATATCCACACTTATCATGTGGCTATTTAAGACAGGAGAGTCAAGGGGCCTGGGTTAGGCAGGCAATTGATTTTGAGTGAAGAACCAACAACATGGCTCCAATACCCCTACATGTTGGGCTCTCTTCACACATATGAGCTCGCTAGTCTGGTTCATTATAAGCAACTTAGGAAAACTGGTCCGTCTAGTACAATACAGACTATTGGTCCGTTTACTACAATATTGTCAGCTCTGACTGACTATACCTCTTTAGGCTTTTAGGCAGGATTTTTTCCTAGCCCTACCTGGAGAACTCTGGTATTATCTGGTGATTTTTTCCATCAAATAGGGATGTAACTCTTCACTAAGGCGCGTTACAGATGCACTGAAGGGGCGTGCTAGGGTTAGGAAGGGACATGTTAGGGTTGAGAAGGGGCGTCCCTTCTGGACACTCCTCAACCCTAATACGGACCAAGTCAGTACAAAATGGTGGCGCCCGTCCACACGGGGGCCGCCATTTTGACGTCGCGGACATGTAGTGTCCGGACATCGCGCGGCGGAAGTGATGCCGTGAGTGCGCGATTAGCGCCTCGCGGTGCCACTTCCGAGTCGCAGAAAGAAGCACCATTTCGGCGTTTCTTTCTTGCTGCGCCCGGGAACCACACGGTTTGGCCGCTGCGGTTCTCAGACATAGCAAGCGGCGGCAGAGCACCCTTCTTGGGCGCTCTATAACATGCCTAAGTTTCTTCTTGAAGATAGCAATGATGAGTAATTTCAACAATTTTATTTCTGATGTGAGAAAGTTTTCAAAAACTACACAATTTTTGAAAGGCTAGGTACAATTCAGGACTTAATCTGTGCAAAATTCACACATGCTTTTCCACAGAAAAAAGCATTGTTTGTGCAGTAAATAGCATTTTCTGCATGGAAAATAATATTTCATTTGCAGAAAATTTTGTTTTCTATACATATCACCGATGTGCAATTTTTATGTGGAATAAATCCCCAATTGCAGCATTTTATGCACAGAAAATAGCATTTTCTGCATGGGAATTAATATTTCTGCATTTAAATATTTCTGCTATTATTTATGCTGAAATATTATTTGTGCTGTTTTCTTCACAAAACAACCACATGCAAGTTTTATACAGAATAAGTCCTGAACTGTGAAGATTGCAATCATTCCAGGATTCTTCCCATCAGGATTTTTTAACACTCAAAAAACATGCATTTTTCAACCTTTTCTTTGGGGGGGGGGGGTTGTAATATTCTTTCCATCCCCACCATCGAATGTCTGACACTGATTAGCTTCAGTGTATCTTTCATTTCGAGAGGTTTTTGTGAAAATCTTGTGGCTTTTAAATCTTGTGGCTTTTTTTGTACAAAAAAATGTATTATTTTAAAAAGTAAAAATAAATGCTTAGCATTCAAAAGGAAAACAGTATCTAAGAAGTTGAAGTTTGCCCATTTCTATTTGTTGAAATCTGGAGGGAAGCTATTTTATAGTGGTGTGCTTTATTGTCAAGTGATTCCCACACAGTGAACTATAGAGAAGGTTCAGATGGATAGTCTTCTTAGTTGCAATCCACATAGTTGTATTTCCAATTCCTTTCAGGCATATATTTATTTGTTCTTTCAGATCACAGCTGGCCATGCTGATACTGTGACTTCACTGGAATCACAGGGCTTAAAATCTGAGTCAGAATTATAGCTGCTTACTTCATGTGAGGAACAGGTTCAGCCTTATTCTAAGATGAGCTTAATGCAATATGTTTAAAATATGTTTCCATTAATAATGCCTAATTGTACTTGTGGATAATCATGAATCCTTTGTAAACATAATTTATAATTCAGATTAATATATTTAAACTAGGTAGTAAATTGGAATGAAAGCTTTCCCACATAATTTAATTGCTTAAAGGAGAAATTGCAGGGAAGTGGTTTACTATATGTTTGGTTTTCAAATTACCTAGGTCCCTCAACAAAATTCTCAGGATTTTGACTTTGCATGCAGGCTCTTCTCTTGAGAAGCTGACTTTGCGTGCAGCCTTATCTAGATAAAAGATGAGAGATTAGAATAGAGTAGATCATTGAATCCCCTCTTTGTCATTTTTTATTCCTGGAAAGGGTGGCCACTTGTTATTTTTAACAGACTGGTAGGCACTTCCCATATCTCCAGCTTTCCTTTATCTCCCAGAGCCCTGATCTGCAGCTCTGACATGTCTGCAAAAATCACCCATCATTGTTTAATGGTGAAATCCAAGAGCTAGAATTTGCGAGATTCTAGTTTTGAATTTTAATTTTAAAAAAATCTGAAATTTTTAATGTTTCTGTTCTATCTTCTAGGATTGCCTTATATTGTTGTGCACAGAGTAATTTTTGGTTTAAAACACAATGGTCAGACTCCTGTGACATATTTAGGCTTGATCAGCCAACATATGTTACATTCAAGACATTGTGGAAGGCAGTATTCATTATCTCTTTCTGCAACCCCACCTCCATGCACACTCATACCGAAGGGGACTTCCAAGTGCCAGAATATGCCACCACAACTATCTAGTGGCTGGAGAAGGATAGGGTGCCCAGGTGGTATCCAGCTTCAGTTATGCAGCTGGAGAAGACTTACCCTGATTCCACTGCAGAGGGGGTGATACTGTGCCAAGCTCTCCCAAGCTGGCAGTGTGGCTTGACAATCTAAGCAGTTGCTCAGAGCAGGTCTGGGATCCAGTCTCATGGCATTGTCATCGCAAGACTTGGAGTGAGAACTGGCATGATTCTCATCCTGCCAGGCTTTGTACAATAATTTTCAAGCATATAAGAGTCTGTACACAAGGCAAGGACCATTGTCAGCCAGACCTTCAATGCAACACACCCAACCACCCTCATTGCATCATTTTTTCTTAGCAAATCCATACTCTTTGGCTTGTTACCTTCCAGGGCCAGAAAAGAATTTTTTCTCATGCTATTGTAGTATGAGTTTTCCCTTCCTTGGGGATTTTGCCACACTGTTTGTGGGCTTAATTATGTATCTGCTATTTTACTTTGCCTTCACTCCCCAGCAGCTAGCATTCTGATTACTTTTACACCTTTGTCTTTTTGGGTGGATATAGAAAGGAAAGAGGTCATTGGACATGAATTAAATTGTGGGGAGGAAAGCCCTGGGGTGGCTAGTGGGATGAGAGGGCAAGGACCTGCAATCAGGGTGGATGCAGGTGACCTCACTTCTAGCATACCATTTGGACATGTCACAATGATTGACAATGATTCACAATGATATGAAAAGACCTGGCTAGATATTTACTAGACCTATGCAGTGAGCAGGCCCACATGATCATTTGCTAGTTTTCAAATAATTGGGCCCCACATCTCCTCACTCCTACCTGGCCTACACATTGTCTACCTGAGGAAGATACTAGCTATGAATATATATGATTATGATTATTTTGATTGTCATATTTGCATTAAAAGTTGTGGCTAACCTATTCAATTCATAATATGCTGTCCAGCCTCATTGTCTTGGTGTAAGAGAACAGCCATTACCTTCCCACATATGCTAACGTACAGTAGTGTATTAAAACTGGAAATCTAAGGAGGAGACTCAAAGCCATTCTCTGTATACAGAATGTTACAGTGCGCCTGCACCATATGCGGGCCATATGCAGACTTGAGGTCACGTGTACAGCGAGCTCTAATATGGTGAATGGGGGCAGCAGGGACACACCCCATTCAAATGAATGGGGCTTAATCTTATGCGGAATTTGCCTTACACTTGGAGGGTTCGGAACGGATCCCCTGCATAAGGTAAGGGCACACTGTATGTCCGAATTAGTCAAGAATATGCTTACTTGCAAGTTTCATATTGAAATCAGTGAAACATCTACATAAATATTTTTATGATGAAGGTGTCAGATATCAATGTAATCATTTCTAGTTATGACTTCAGATTATGATTGTGCCAATAATGATTTGCCATTATGTCTCTTAGAAAAGTGACACAGTTCTTGTTTACAACTTGAGGGCCTTGTGGTTTGATTGCAGAAAAAGGTTCTTTGTGCTTTTTCAATAAAAGAAATGAACAGCATAATGCATGCTTTAAGAAATCTTGGTGGAAAAAGCTTAAGCACAAAATACAGGAAGAAGATTAACTGTGATGAAGTCTGTCAATAATGTGCTCTGCCCATATGGCACGAGAAGCCATTTAATAACTACCAAAACCTATACAAGAATAATATGCAGTAGGTCATCTACTTTGGATTAGTAAAATTTCAGATGCCCTTGTTAGTCCTTTCTTTCATAGTCATGAGTTACTTGGAGGCATAATTACTTTTACAGCTAAAAAGATGAATTTTCTCCTGGGGATTAATTGTAGCAATTTAAAATACCATTGCGAGTCGTTAACATCTCTTAACAATCACTGAGAGACTCATGTTGTAAATGTTAGCAAGGCTATTCAAAGCATGGCATAAATTCACAACCTAATCATTTAATGTAGCAGAGGTTTTCATGCAATATACCTTTTCATCTTCCTTGGACATGTTGCCATGATCACCCTCTACAGTTACAATCCCTCAAAATGGAAAATGGCCAAATGCAGCATTGACTTATGAGGGAATGATGTTACAAAGATAGCTCTGCATTATATTCAGTGATTGCATTCGTGGTGGAAATACTGATTCAGTGTCAGTATTTCTTGCTGAAATCTAAACATTATGAATGATAAGTGTGTGTCTTTAAAAACCTGGGTATAAATGTCAAAAGTTGCAGTCCAATCAGAGCATCGAAGCATATATTGTATATGGAGATCTGAGGGTGTCCATGATCCATCAATATCATCTTTTGTATCTGTTTTGGGGAGCATCTGTGTACCATTAGTGACTGTGCATAAAGTGTAGAATACTTTTGTAAAAACCTTAGTTTTTGGAATGAAAGAGATTTCAAAATGAAAACACTTGAAAATCCTTAATCCATTCTGAACCAAGCCCAGACCTTCTCAGATATTGCTCAATGGATTGTTGTTCTTGTTGTTAACTGCCTTCAAGTTGATCTCAGCTCCTGGTGACCTTATAGATGAGACATCTCCAAGACTCCATATCCTCCACTGCTCTGCTTAGTTCTTATAAATTCAGGCCTGTGGCCTTCCCAATTGAGTCTAACCATCTGGCCTGCGGTCTTCCTCTTTTTACTGTCTTCTACCTTTCTCAGTATTATTGTCTTTTGTAATGAGTCATGCCTTCTCACGATGTGTCCAAAGTACAACAGCCTCAGTTTAATCATATTGGCTTCCAGGGAGAATTCAGGCTTGATGTGTTCTAGGAATCATTTGTTTGTCTTTTTGGTCTGTGATGTTTTCTGATAGTAGTATGGTAGTAGTATTCCCCTCCTATCGATAGCCATTCCTTCACACTACCTCCCATCCCATTCCCAAACAAAAGAGCATGAATTGATAATCAGCAAGGAAAAAGACTCATAGGTTAACTGTCAGGATTTTTATTTTTTTACATCATTCAGGACAGAGTGAAAATGTATGCAGGCAGAGACCTTTCCCATAGTTCCTAATAGCTGGGAGAAACCATAAAGCCCTGAAATTAAGGGGTCTTCCATCGACAGGTGGAAACTTCTTTTTGTTTCAGACAGGTTTTAAAATTGAAGGCCATTAAGAAAAGGGGCTGTTTTATTTTAAACTGTAATATTTAAACTGTTTTTAAAAATACAGTATTCTGAAGTATACATAAATTGTTTTAATAGGGTTAATAGTTTAATTCCATTTTAATACTGACTTTTGGTATGTTTTTGATTATATTGTAATCATTTTAATTAATATGTTGCCTTGAATTCAGATCTTGCGGGAAGAGATGGGGCACGAATACAGTTAACAACAACCCATCACAACCAGCACAGATACTCATTCAGCGTGGTCTGAAAACCATGACCTATGAGGAGTGGCTTGGGGAAGTGGGTGTGTTTAGCCTGGATGAGAGATGGTTAAGGAGTAACAAGATAGCCATGTTTAAATACCATATATACTAAACTATGAGTCAACCTCATGTATAAGTTGAGGGCAGGTTTTGGGGCCAAAATTATGGATTTTGCCATGACCCGTGGATAAGTCAAGGATAAAACTTGGAGACTCATTCAGTGTGTGTGTATATGTGTGCATATAGCAAGAGAGACTCTAATTGAGGCTGTTTGCTTCATTGCTTCAGCTTTCATTTCATCCTTCAGTGGGTGGGAGAGGGGCTCTGTTTAAAAATCACCGAGGACTCTTTCTGCTTGGTGCAAGAGAGAAATAAACTGCTTTGTCAACTGCATAGGGAAATCTGAAAGAGCCACTATCACATTACCATACTGACCCATAAATAAGTTGACCTTGGATTTTGGGATCAATTTTTGGGCATAAATTTCTCGGCTTATAGATGAGTATATATGGTACATGAAGGGATGTCATATTAACGATAAAGTAAACTTGTTTTCTGGAGACTAGGACACAGAACAATAGATTTAAGCTAAAGGAAAAGAGATCCCATCTAAACATTAGGAAGAACTTTCTAATGAACTGTTCAACAAAAAACGGTCGCCCGCTAGCCGGGCAGACCGTTTTGCCGCTAGAGGCGGCAAAAAACTACAAGCCCCAGTATGCACTGGGGCTTGCCCTGGCTCCCTATTGGTGCATGGGGCAGAAGGGGTGGTCCTTCCGCCCCACAACGCTCTGGGAGTCGGGCTCAGTGGTGCGGAGCTTCCGGTCCTCCAGGGCAGCCCATTGGTTGGGCTGCCTTGGAGGAGGAGTTCCGCAGCACACATTGTGGGGGCAGGGCTTAGGCCTATATAAGGCCGTGCTGCAGGCCCCGTCCCTCGGTCGGCGCTTGGCTTCGCACGGTGCGGAGCCAAGCTAGGAAGGGAGGAAGACAGGAGCAGCCTCCCTCGTCCACCCACCGCTGTTTTGTGGGGTTTTTGTCACAACTTGGGGCGGCAGCATAGGCCAGGATCTGCACAGTGTGGTACCAGGGCTATGGAGTTCTGCTTGGGAGTCAATAGGTACCCAGGGGCGAATAGGGCAGGCGTATGGCCATTGCGGGGGCCATAGCGCGGGAGCGCCTCCCGGTGACTAGGGCCTTAGTGAATATGTGAACGCATGGCATGTTTTGCGGTCAAGTTGTGTTCCTTAGCCCCTAGGTCATCCCAAGTGCCTGGTGGGTGCCAGGTTTTTGGATAATCAGACAAACGTGGGGTTGTTTTATTTCGCAGATCCTAACCTCATGCTTGGTGCCAACCCTTACCAATTGCTTGCTAATAAAGTTGTGGCCTTTCTTCCAAACTTGTTGTTATGTGTGGTTATTTGCAGCAGCATCTGAGGCAATGGAATACAGTGGTACCCCGGGATACGAAATACCCACATTACGAAATTTCCGGGATACGAAAAAAATCCCATAGGAAATAACTGTTCTGGGTTACGAAGGTTATTTCGGGTTACGAAGAAAATTTTGGTGCTTTTCGGCGCTATTTCACACGAAATCGCGGCTTTTCCCCATTAGCGCCTATGGGTTTTCGGCTTGCGAAGGCTTTTCGGGTTACGAAAGCGGCGGCGGAACGAATTAATTTCGTAACCCGAGGTACCACTGTACACTGTCTTGGAGAGTGGTGAGTCCCCTTCTTTTAAACAGAAGATGGATGGCCAGCTCTCAGATGTGCTCAGATGTGTATATCTGCACAGCAGAGGTTTGGACAGGATGGCTCTTGTGGTCTTTTCCAACTCTATGATTCTGTCATTCTATGATTTATGAGGTGAAGCAGCAGCTGGTCAAGGCAGACTCCCCTTAGGAACTTAAAATATTTTTATACTTCTGCATACCTATCTGAGTATGCTAATGATCTCTTTTTGTTTTCCGGTGTTTTCTTCTTCTTAGCTCCAGTGTTGGCAACACTTAACCACTTCAGTTCACTCTCAGAGGGAATGCTGTTAAACGTAGCAGCACATCCTCCCACATATGCACACACACACACTATAGCACATACTCCCTTATCCATGGCCCTCATCAGTGTCCCCTAGCTGAAGGAAAGACAAATAATGTTTCTGATTAAAAAAATATTATAATATTGTCACATAGTGGCACTGACACTCTCACACATACAGTTTAACATTCTAGTTTCTGTTTGTCATACTTAAGTCATTTGCATGCATTACTGTCTCATTTCCATACCACCTTGCCACAACTCAAGCTCAAAGCATATAAAACATAATAGTGAGGTAGAGTAGATTCTTTTTCATAGTGTTCCAAGTCATCCTGAATCTATTTTGCATTTATATTTTATGATCAAAGGCGATAGAAGTAGCCTGTTGTAGAAATTTGGATGGGGAAAGCTTTCAGTTCACTGTTATCATAGCGTACTCAATTGAGGTTAGAAACTGAAATGGTTAATATCATTAAAATTGCAATGTTCCTTTCACTTAAAACATCCAAATGGCATACTGTGAACTAGTATAAGAAGAAATTCAGAAGACACCAGCTTTTGCTATAAAATGAAGGTCCATATGTCCATAACGTTATACTGTCTGCAAATGGTAAAATCTATGTGGCATTAAAGTCTTTTAAATGTATTTACTGGTGCATGCCCAGTTTCCTTTGACTTTCAGAGCAATGACCCTTCCCTTCAATGGAATGTTTTAATAAAGAGTGCATTGCTACTGAGGACTGTTTGAGGTGAGGGATGCACTTTAGAATATCATTGTTGAATTGGCTAAATTAAATGTATTGATTTGATCCTGAGTTTGTGTGGGTGGCCAGACGCCTTGCAAAGTGTTGCTATTTGGATGCAACTCAGCTATCCAGACTATAGAGGGAAAACAAAAGGCTTGGATAGGAAGACCAATCTTAGTTACTAAAGGGAAGAGACTGCATAAATGGAAAATGTCTAGACCTGAGGCAGAAAACTGAAAAAGTAACAAGAGACCGCAGGTCAGTGACAAAACTCCAGGCTGAAAGTCACACCCTCATTTGAACCGTCATCAGTGCAACTGTCCAAAAGTATAGCAGTGAGAATTGAGACAATGTACTGTATATATAGATGTGATATATTTACACTGGCTGGTATGAGAAATTCTCAGCACAGAAAGGAAAAAAAAGTGGGTATAAAAATCGTGGCTAGTACCAGAAAAAAAGGAGAAACCAGGAGGGGAAAGAAAGACCGTTTAGAAATAATGTTATATGGATATTTTGAATAATCCCAATAAGTATAGCTATAACTCCCACCAAATTTCTGAGACTTTTAATTGGTCTGGTGTTAATCATGCTGAAATCCACTGAAATTAACTAGCTCTCTAGGAAGATTCCTAAATGGAGATGAAAATGTATCAAGTAACACAAAAATTATTTTTTAATATTAAAAAATTGAAGTTCCTGTTTTTTAAATTAAAATATACATTAAAAAGCAATGATTTCCTCCCTGCGCTATCCCAGATGCATGCTTCATGCACATAATATTTCATGCCACAATATCTATAAGATACTTTCCATCTGCATCAGTCTGTGTAATGTAATGTAAGTCATTCAGAAGGGACTCTTCCCCCTGCTGGGACACATTGTAGGGCGACAAAATGGAGAGAGCTTTTCTTGGTTATGGTACTCTGACTGTGGTACATCCAGAAAAACAGCCAAGTTACTTTTTGGATTCCAGGAATATCTTCCCCATAAAGCTACATGTAACAATGTAACTGTTTCAGCACCAGCTCAAGCTTTTTTTAATCAGGATTATTTTCATTGTATTGCATTTTGTTTTAATGATATTTGTACACTATCCTTGCATCCAGAGGGATGAACGATAAGTGGAAATATTTTTGTAAGTATATTTTAAAACACACTTTTTTAAAAAATGAAAAACTGCTTATTTTAGTTTTAGTTTTATTAGTTCCTTGGGTGTTTGGGGTCTCTCCGCCACACCTCAATGCATCATTGAGTATTTGAAAGAGAGACTACTCTTCAGATTCCCCAAGCTTATTTAAAATATGTTTCCACTGTGACCAAGATCTTTAAACGCATACCTAACAAATGTCGGCTTCTCATCAATTATGCTTCATGATGCCTGTGCCAGTGAGTAATGACATACTGGGACATTTTTGTTTAAACCTTTTTAGTTTTGAGAGGCATTTCCCAGCAGATATATTAATCTTTCTTTTTCCCCAACCATATTTTACCAATATACTTCCAAGTAAGGCGAGCTGACAGGATTATATTGTCTGTGACAATCATGTTTGAGTCCAAAGTAAATGAGTTCTGTATGTTTGCTCAATCCATCGCCCCAGACTAAGCAAGGAGGCATCTCTATAAGGAAGTAAGATGGTGCCTACATGTAAGCTATTGGCACAGATGTCCTGACACTTATTTTCTGTAAAGCTACCATAATGAAAGTCAGTATCATATCAATCATATTAATAACGTTAAAAGTTTGCAGGCATGTGACACAGAATCTGTACTGAAACAGAATTGGTATGAGAAAGAGCCTCTCCAATGTGGACTAGGTAACTGGAGAAGTGTAGGAAAGACACATACTTTAATAACTTCATACTGCTAAGATCATGTAATGTAAAATTCACATGGAAACTATCATATTTAGCTTATAGACCTTTACCAAGTGATTCTAACTGTGATTGATGTGCAATTATTTAAAAGACCTCACTTAAGTAACTTGGCATACTTAGGATGTGGCCACTGTGAATTTAGGATTGATGGAAATGAATGAAGTTGCACATTGGACAGGAATAGAGGACCCGCATGCCTGCTTCATCATGCAGCTAACCCAAGGCTAAACTACGTGCTTGTTACTTTATCACATGGCAATTACTTAATGGATTTCCACCAGATTTGGAAAGCATATTTGGCATTGGCTAGTACAATATAGGCTATGTGGTCCTAATTTTAGGAGGATTCTAGTGGGAATAGACTGACTTTAAAAACAGGCTGTGTGGCAGAAAGTCTGGAGGAGAAAAAGAGAGAATACTGGTGCAAGGTGGGGCCATCACAAACATATATGTTTTACACTGCATTTAGCAATGTATTCTCCCAACCAGTGTAAGTTAATGCAGCTATCTTTTTTCTTCTATATAATCATATGAGGTCTATTAAAGAAATCACTGGTGAGGCACACCAAAAATTAATTAACCCACGTGAAGCTAACTATGGCTGTAAATATGAAATATTTCTTGTAGGAAAAAAGCAGGAGTGAATTTCAGTGGACAGCAGGACAGAAGAAATGAGTGCTTAATCTTTTTCTCACTGATTGCTGTTTCACTGCAACTGCACCTGCTTGCCTTTCACCACCATCATGGAATTAGAGAAGTAGATTGCACTCACAAATTTGTAACATCATGACAAGGAAAGAGACTTGACTGAAAAAGTCTCCTTTAAATAAAAAGGAGGTGGAGGAAGGATTAAGCATCATATCCTCAGGGTTACTTTGCTCATAATTTCCTACTCTTCAAGATATTCTGTACAAGAAATAGACATAAGGAATGAAAATCTGTCTCAATATGTACTTTAGACCCAAGTGGATTTATAGTTAATATAGCCTCCTTTCAAATATGGTTTGTGTTAAAACGCTTCTGATGTTGTTACGCAGCGTGTGAGGGAACATGTCAACGTTTGGCACCAGATTTTCCACCTTCATGACTGTAGTCAGCAGCTTGTGAGCTGGAGAAACACCTCTCCCTTTCTCAGTGAGCAATGAGACACTGTAAACCTCTCTCCGATGAGGCTTTTATTCATAGAAGACGTTCCACTGTGTACAAACAATATATACATCGACACCATCCACACTAATAATAATAATAATAATAATAATAATAATAATAATAATAACAACAGTTTATTTCTATCCCGCTTTTCCAATTCAGATCAAAGCAGCGTACAAATCCAGATAAAATTACAATAATCAATAAAACAGATAAAGCAAGACATAAAACAGCATATAAAACTAATACTCGAGTAGCTGAGTAGGGGAATCCAGAAAAACATAGCCAGAGTTGTTACCAAATAGAGGGGGGAAACCAAAGTCACATCTCATGGGGGGAAAGCTTGGGAAAAGAAGATGGTCTTGAGATTCTTCTTAAACAAGTCCAAAGATGTGGTGGAGCGGAGCTCATCAGGGAGATTATTCCATATTCTCGGGGCCAAGATTGAAAAGGCCCGTTGCGAGGTCCTCACATAACCTGCAGTTGGGACCTCCAGCAAGTTTTTCCCTGCAGACCTGAGTGTGCGGGGCAGATTATATGGGGAGAGGCGGTCCTCCAAGTACCTGGGCCCAAACCATTCAGGGCTTTATAGGTAATAACCAACACCTTGTATTGTGCCCAGAAGCAAATAGGCAGCCAATGGAGATCTTTCAAAATAGATGTTATATGGTCTGACCTGGAACCACCAGCGACCAATCTCGCTGCCATGTTTTGCACTATCTGCAGCTTCCGAGTTTGGTACAAGGGTTGCCCCATGTAGAGCGCATTACAGGAATCCAATCAAGAGGTTACCAGAGCGTGTACTACAGTTTCAAAGTCCCTTTGATCCAGGTAGGGTTGCAGCTGGCGTATCAGCCAAAGCTGATAACAAGTGCTTCTGACCGTCGCATCCAGTTGAGATATCAATTGAAGCGATGAGTCCAGAAGCACCCCCAGACTGCGAACTGAGTCCTTCAGGGGGAACGTGACCCCAATCAGGACAGGTGGACAAATTCCACTACCTGGACCCGATTAACAACCACCTCTGAGCTAAAATGCTTGTCACTCCTCTATCAAAGGCTCCGTGAGGCCTACTAGGCCTTGCCTCTCCCTCTGTGTCACAAAGGATCCAGCCACCCTCCTGAGGGACCTTTCAGACTGGTGGCATTCTACAGGACTTTACAGCAATTGTTTACTGTCTTTTAGATGTCACTTCCTGTTTAAATGCCTAATCATTATGGCTCACAGTAACCCTTTTATTCCTGCTTACTATTAAAACCCACACTGTATATTTTCCTTGTGACTCTATATCCTAACAGTTTGAGTCCGGATACTAATTTGCTATCTGTACTTCCAGTTGCCACTTTTTTCTTTTGCAGTCACTGGACTCTGAAAGGAATTGTAGTGACACAGAATCAAAGAGTGGGAAGGTGGCCTCATGGGCCATTGAATTCCATCTCCCACGTAATGCAGAATCTCCAACTAAAGCGTCCGCAGCAGATAGTTGTCCAGTCTCTCTTTGAAGATATCCAGGGAAGAAGACACCATCACTTTCTAGGCAATTGATTCCACTGCCAAACCACCCTTGCTGTCAAGATGTTCCTTCTATTGTTCAATTAAAACTACTCTTCTGTAACTTCAAGCCATTAGACCTTGCCCTACCCTCTGGGCAACAGAGAACAGGCCTGCCTCTTCCTCTCTGTAACAGCCCCTGAGTGCAATCATGTCACCCCTCAGTGTTATCTTCACGAAGCTGAACATGCCCAGCTTCTTCAATCTTTCCTCATATGTTTGGCTTCAAGATATAGTACTTGCAGAAAGACAGGAAGGAATTGAAGCAGCCCTAATATTTTTCCTGGTACTGAGGTTAGTCTGACTGGCCTGTGGTTTCCTGGATCTTTCTTGTTTTGTTTTGTTTTGTTTTGTTTTTTAAGAGAGAGATAAGGTTTGCCTTTCTCCAGTCCTTCAGCAGCTCATTGCTTGCCAAGGTTTCTGCTGCTGCATGGAAGTCAGTTACAGACTATCGAAAGGAATTTAGTCCTCAGTCACGATAAAACTAAAACTGACAGAAATGTGAAGATCAAATTGCAAAATTAGAGGTACTCTTTAATCTTTCCTTACTGTAAACTTGCCATTGGTTTATAACTACAGAAGCAGTTCAAAGACCTGGTGCATTGGTTTCTGTGATATAATTGAAGATGTCCACATGGAGAGAACAACTTAGAACACTGGATCTGAAAGATAATGTACTAATGCTAACTGTTAAAATTGGGAGATTGATTTACTATTGTGATTAACACAAATGAGCGAAATAATTTAATTCATTGAATTAATGGGGGGGGGGGGTACAGACAGGCAGGAAAACCCAGCTCAAGCAGCCTTTACTGAAGCTGGATCGAGTGCTGCCAAACCCACTTGAAGCCCCAATGCTGGCATATCCAGAGGGTGGTTGCATGGAAGTATGTGGGGTATATATAGTTGTATGACACTTGGCTGGGAGGAAGTGATTTATATGTTAGTATGTGTATTGGTCAGACAGATTTAAAAGATCAGAAAGGTCCAAATTTTGTTTCTGTTCTTTCTGATTTTATTTTGGAGATCCATACAGATTTTATTTATCCAAGAATATTTTTCTGCCAGCTTCTGGTATGATCAGACATTTTTCATACCAGGTCCCTAGGTAGGTTTATTTTAACCTGGTATAAAATTTGAAAGAACAGGAACAAAATCTGTGACTTTTCAGTCATCCTGGATTCATCCAGTCAGACAGCCCCTAACAAACTCTAATGACCTAAAATAATTACTTTTAAGTGTAGGATTATCAAAATCCTGTGACACTGGGGAAATCTTACAAATTAGTACTTTAATAAATCCATTAAATAATTTCTCCCCAGGTTCTGGGAAATTTGTTGTTGTTGTTGTCATGACTTATGATGACCCTAAGGCAAACCTTTCATGGGGTTTTCTTGGAAAGTTCCTTCAGAGGGGGTTTCCCATTGCCATCCTGTAAGACTGACAGACTGTTACTTGCCCAAAGTTACCCAGATCCAAAACACACTGGGTTTTTTTGTTTTTTAATGTTGTAAGCTGCCATGAATCCCAGTCTTGGGAGAATGGTGGAATATAAATAATAATAATAATAGTAATAATAATAATACAATTTGAAACTGCTTTAATTGCCCTGGATCAATGTTAAGGAATTCTAGGAACTGTAGTTTGTGAAACATTTAGCCTTCTCTGTCAGGGAGCACTGGTGCCACAATAAACTACAATTCCTAGGATTCCCTAGTACTGAGCCATGAAATTTAAAGTAGTTTCAAACTGGATTATCTCTGCAGTGAGTTTTGTACCTCAGCCTGGGCTTTACTTGATTTTATACATTGAATGGTACTGCAGGTGTGGGTTAGGACTTGCTGTACAAAGCTGCAGAAGTGATATTGTATTATCACTTCATAAAAATGTAAAAAGGAATATTAAAACTACATTAATAGAATAATATTTTTTAAAATATCATCTTCTATGATAGTTACTGATCCCCAGGAAAATGGCAGTATTCCAAATCTGCCCAATGATGATACAGCCAAGGACAGGTTTTGTATATAACAATATATACTGCTTGAAAGAGTCTTAATACAACTGATTTCAAATTTAACTCGGCACTACAACTGCATGTGGATGGAATGGGTCTGCAATTTGTGATTTGTTGAAAGCAGCACTGGTCAGGCTTCAAGCAATTTGCTTTAGAGTCAAAATTAGCTGTTCTTGACATGGAAACAGCAGTGGATGTCAAACACAATTAACATGTAATGGACTCTTTTACAAAGAACAGCAGAAATAATACATTTTGAACAAGATGGAGAAATGGAAGCATTTACTAGCTAGTCCAAATAAGCCAGTAAAGGTGACAACAGCTTAATTAACAGCTAAGCCTACTTACAACAGAAATGTGGAAATGAACAGAAACGATTACAATTTAGTTTGTCAAAGTAAGACTTCTTTGAAGCATTATGATTGTCATGAGTAACGTTTCATTCAGGCAAGCTCAGTTTGGCTTGTCACTATCTGAAATGTAGTCTCTCTTTGGAGATTTTTTTTTTAAAAAAAACTTCTTTCCAAGCATAGCAAACTACTGAAGTATTCAAATACTAGCAGCCATGTGCATGTTTGGCAACAAATGTTCACCTTTAGTTCTTTTGCCATTTTTATTAGTCCAGCGACAAAAGCACCAGATCTGTCTGATCTTGGAAGCTAAGCAGGATCAGCCTTTAGCTGCATCTTCACTGGAAAAACAGTGCAGTTTAACACCGCTTTAACTGCCATGTCTCAATGCTATGGAATCCTGGTACTTTTAGTTTGTTGTGGCATCAGAACTCTCTGACAGAGAAGGCTATCTATCTCAGAAAACCACAGGACCCAGAATTTCATAGCATTGAATCATGACAGTTAAAGTGGTGCCAACCTGGATTATTTCTGCACTGCAGACAACACCAGGGTTAGTATTTGAATTATTTATTTATTTATATAGCACTCTACTGAATGGGAAACTGCCAATGAATACCAGTTGCTGTATACTATATTTTAGAGGAAGGAATTGGCCAACCATCTCTAAGTATCCCTTGCCTAAGAAAACCTGATGAGATTGATGTAAGTGGACAGGTGACTTGAAGGCACATACACACATCCAATGGCAAGCAGCACAGGAAATACTGGAATGGATAGGTTCTATCAAAACCCATTGCACAGAATACTTTCCATAGAGTAAATTGTTATGACTCGGTCTCTTGATTAAACTCATTTAAACATGTCAAATGCAAACTAAGCTTTTTAATCTTCTGATCACATCTAGGAAACAAGACAGAGCCAGGGATTAACAGACTAACAATTAAGAATCAGCACTTATTGTGTGAATGACATCCTAAACTGAAAGCATTGTTATACACCATACAAAACAGTTCCATAACTTGTTTAAATTAGATTATATTTCACACCATCAATGAGGCAGTAAAATCAACCCTTGTGTCTTTCCTGCTGTTCCCAGTAAATGTTGTCAAGTGAAAAAAAATGAAAATCAGATGGCTTTAATTAGCTATTAATTGAGATTGCTACTCTTATGTAAGACATTAAAACAAAGAGATATTAACATGAGTTTGCATCCAAAGGTGCACATGAAGAACTGTGCTTTTGCAAAGGGGCCTTCCCAACTCCACTTCTCTCTAGTCCGCTGTCCCATCCCATTTGCATGGGATGTGGGTTGGGGAGCTGCAGCAAGACATGGAAATGAGTAGACACTGAGACAGAGTAGATATCATGAAAAAGTGGAAATGTTAATGCAAGGCACCATTGATTCCAAACTATTATTACTGCAAACTTCATACTGACACAGAACATAAAATGGAGGACATTGCAATAAATATGTAATTGATTTTGAATCCATTTTGTCTATCAGATATCTATGTCTCCACACCTGGTGTCACCCGGTGCAATGAATGGGGCTTCCAGGGAGGTGGAGCCTTCAGGGGCTGTGTGTGCTCCCTCCCCCTGTGCCATCTATCCCTTTCCTGATGAGGACAAAGATGGGACAGCACACGTGGGGGAACGTGTGGGAACAGCATGTGGGAATAAGGAGTGTGCAAGAATGGTGAGTGTGTGAGAATGGCACACAGGGATGGGGAGCAAGTAGGAACAGTGCGTGGGACAGGGACCACCTGGAAGGCACTTGGGAATGGTGTGTGGGGGAGGGCCTGACCGGGTGTCACCCCTTTTCTGGAGTGTCACCTGGAGCGGGCTGTGCCACTGCACTCCCTAATGATACCACTGGTTGATTTTTCTATTGGTATAAATTGTACACATAGGGCCTGAACAGACAGGCCAAAATAAAGCTGCTTTGGGTCACTTTGGAGATATGCTGTTTAAATGATGCATGCATCCTAAGAGGCTGGAAGCTGTGCCAAAGCCACACTCCAGACCTAAGGACTGGAGCACAGCTTTGGTGCAGCTTCTGGCCTCTTAAGATGCATGTGTCATTTAAACAGCATACCTCCAAAGTGACCCAAAGCAGCTTTATTTTGGCTTGTCTGTTTGGACCCATAGATTACCTAAAGCATACCTGATCAGAGCCTTGGACTTGTTAATAATCCTAGAAAAGTTGCCCAGCACCTTCCCTTTATTAGGGGAGATCACTACACATGGCTTTTAAACCATGGGTACACCTGGAAAAAAAAAGCAGCTTTGGCAATACAATTGCATGCCAATGCCTACTGCACACCCCAATCATGATTGCAGTGTCTTTTCATTGACAGGGGAAACCCATCAATGAGCTATCAATAGCACAAGTGCCCAGATGTGGTTGCTGCCAGGGCAGATGTGAAATTGGCAGTCATGTGGTGTCAGTGTCCCCTTCTCTCCCCCTGTCCTCTCTCTCCTTCACTATTCCCAAGCAGCCTGATTATTTCCTTCCTCTTTCTTTTATTCTTATTATTTTTTTAACTTTTTTTACAGACACAGTTATAACATAGCTCTGCAATTGCATGGATTAAAAGAAAAATAAATAAAAATAAAATAATAAAGATACTGAAAAGCATGCTGGGTATAACATAAGGCAGAGTTAAAAGGGACTCAGGAAGAGAGTGCAACAACAGCAGCAACCCCAGTCACATAATGCTGATGATGTGTGATAACAGGGGTCTGGTTGGGTTGTTTTTCCCCCCCCCCCCCCCCCCCCCGGGGACTGCTGTGTGAACAGGGCTTGTGTGCTATAGCCTATGGAGATTCGCTGATGGCTTTCAATAGCTTAACAATGCACTCTTCCAGACTGGTTTAAAGAAGCATGGGTTCTTGCAACATAGGGTCCTTAGTTTTTCAAATTGCTGTTGTCTCCACTTGTTCCATTATTTTGGGAGCTGTTCGTAGTGACTTCTTGGTTCTGCACTAGGGCTTTTCCAAAGTTGTTATTTTCTAACCAAAGCATGAATTCCTGAGGTGGTCCTATGATCTGAAGGGCAACATTGGTTCTCTCTGAATTGAGAGCCCTGGTGGTGCAGTGGTTAAATGCCTGTACTGCAGCCACTCTCAAAGCCATAAGGTTGGGAGTTCAAGACCAGCAAAAGGACTCAAGCTTGACTCTCAGGCTTGCATCCTTCTGATGTTGCTAAAATGCCCAGATTGTTGGGGGCAAGTTAGCTTACAGTTGTAAACCACTTAGACACTGCTTAGGCAGTATATAAATGAAGCTTGTTTGTTTTCAGTTTTTTTTTCATAGACTTACAACATAAAAGTACCATTTCACTGATCATTGATGCACTCTTGCATTACAGTACTATAACACTAACAAAGTTAATAAGGGAAAAAGAGGAGCAATGAGAGTAAACAGTTTGTTGTTTGTTTGTTTGTTTACATGCCACCTTTCTCCCAGAGTGGGACCCAAAGCAGATTACAGATAAAAATGGTTAAAAGCTTGCCAATACGATTTTGATAGCAATTAAAATCATTTCATTTATACAGTGGAACCTCGCCATATGCGGGGGATCCGTTCCGGATCCTGCCGTGTATGGCGATTTCCGCCTATGCTCGAGCCCCATTGTAAACAATGGGGCTCGTGCACGGCGGTGTGGAGGTGCGCGGGGCGCAACAGGCGCGCACGCGGCACAACAGGCGCACACGCCCATTCAACTGAATGGGATGCGCCGCCCCTTCTGCCCCACGCGCGCCCAGCGGCTTGAGCGCGTACGCTTAAAGCCGCTTATAAAAAGGCCATGTATGCGGAGGCCCCACTGTACAATATACAATTTGATAAAATATAAAAGTTAAAAATGTACATAAACACAGCACACACACAATAAGAAGCTTTCCTGAGAGTGATCACATATTAAAAGCCTGCTTAAACAAAAACGCTTTGCCTGCCTGCAAAAGGAAAACAGGGAGGCCAGCCTAGTCTCCCATGGAAGGGAATTTTTTTTCTGTTATGTCCCAGAATTAAAAAGAAATCAACTTATGGGTGGGAATAAAATGCTGCAGCTGCTGCAAGAAATTGCCAGAAAGTAGTCTGGGAAAAGAAAAAATATCATTTAGATATTAAAAAAAAAAAAGAAAGAAATCCAAAACCTAGAATTACAGTAACAAATATCGCAACCCCCAGGAAATGTCCAACACATCTGCCCCAACTGGAGGCGCTCAATGTCTAAGGGAATGGATAAAGACTGTTCTGGAAGGGAAAAATCATCATGGTCGCAGGGTGGTGGTATACTTCAGTTAACTGAAAATGATATTATCATGCTCTGGTGCAGGAATCAGAAGGGGAAAAAACAAGAAGAAGAATCAGAAGAACAAGATATACTGTATTTTCTGGTGTATAAGACTATTGTTTAACCCAGGAAAATCTTCTCAAAAGTCAGGGGTCATCTTATACGCTGGGTGTCATCTTATAGGGCAGGTGCTGAAACTTCAGAGCCGGACTGGAGAATCTGCGGTCGCCGCATATGGTGGGGGGAGCTTAAAAACGGCCGCGGACACATCCCTGCTGTATGCGGCGATTGTATGAAAGCAGCTACCACTCTGATAGTCTTGGAGACAAGGAGGGCTGGGCAGGCAGGGAGAGCTGACCAATCCAAGTGGGCTTTGTATACAACAAGATTTCCTGCTAAGTACCTGCATGTCCAAATTACCAAATCTGATGTTTTTTAAATTTTTATTTGGTATGCGTTGGAAGAGGGGTAGTCTTATACAGTGAGTATATACCACACTCTATATTTTAACTGGAAAAGTTGGGGGTCGTCTTATACGCCCAGTCGTCTTATACGCCGGAAAATACAGTAATTCTTTGGACAAAGTCAGGTTGAGATGAGAGGCAGAGCAGAATTGGCTCTGGAAGTATCTTAAGTTGTTGCCTGCCCCCTAGAAATCTAACGTGGAAGCAATGGATTTTGGAACATTTGTTGTAGTGTTTAATGTCATACTTTGACCTATGCTCAAGGTGTGTGTTTATAAACAAAGATAAATATTGCAGAATGCCAGTAAGTCTTCCAAAGGAAGCCAAGGCCAGGAAGCACTGAACCCTTGAAATGTTCTCCTTCTCTCTCTCACACACACACCCCAAAGCCATGTGTGGTAAACCTGTTGTTCAGGCAAAGAAAAAGGTTAGTTGAGAGGAGTTATTTTCCTCTTTCGGCTGTCAAACTTTTTATGATGACAACATCTTGAGCCTATCCTTTAAAAAATAACAAAGACAAAACAGCATCTGCTTAGGGAGCAAGCTGTTTAAGGACACCTCTTTCCCCTCCCCCATATGGTGAAAACAGATGAAATTGACATTTTTTTGTAGATGTTCAGGTAGTTTCCTAAAATTAACTTCTCCTGTTTAAAAATATAAACACAAATCAGTGTTTAACTGCCAGATGGTTAATGAAGGCAAGCCAGGCAAGTTCTATAATTCACAATAATGAGTATGGTAATGAGCCTGCATTATAAACTAAACTGCCAAACGATACATAGTACCTACTTCATATAACAAAGCCCTTAGAGTGGTTGATACTAAAAAGAAAAATGTTTTGTCTCTGAGAAGAAATATTGGAAGTATAATTAACAGCCTTTGTTAAACACTCGCTTGAATAGCACACTCAATGTTTGTTATAAACAACTGTTTTCAACTGAAAAATCTTTGTAACGTACTGTGGCCATAATGGAAAAGCTGGGCTATAAACAAGAGGGAAAAGGAGGTAGCCACACATGTAATTTTCATCTATCCTTGTTAGGGACACTTGTTTGTTTTTCTTTTAGCTGAGAAAGTATATAGATGCTGATAATTAATATATTTGATTGTTTTCTGGTATACATACAGATTGAAGCTGGTCCATAAAGGTTAACAGACTTTTGGTCTGCCCATTTACCTATCATCATGAGCAGACCTTGCATGTTATATCTGGGGACAATGTTTTGCAAGCAGAGACTATAAAGGTTCTTAAGTCAAGACACCCAAGGTGTTCCTCCTAAAACAGAGAAGGGAACTAATTCCCATTCCAGGTATCACTGGGAAAGTTTCCAGTTCCTTTTGTTCCCACTATCAGAGCTGGAAAACAATTTTTACTATATCCAGTCTTAATTCATGTTGTAAGATGTTTTGAGTCCTACACAAGAAGAAAGTTGAGATATTAATTAAATTAATACATAAATTTCCCTATTGCCATCATAGTATCTGCAATGTAGGTAAGACTAGATGAGGCATACACTCCTTACTGGCGAAGCTACAATTTAACAAAATCAGAACTTCCCACTCTCCTCACGCTTCCCATTTTCTCACGGCGATGGATTAGTTGAAATATAACTGTAGTTCCTGATTATGTTGCAAATGAGGAACTATGTTTTAAGGCAATGGTTCTCAAATGTTTTACTCTTGAGACCCCCTTTACATCCATGTGTGGATGTAGTGCCCCCCCCCTACTCAACATAATATATGAATAAAAATATTTTGCTTGTTTAGTGTGTGTATTTTTGTTCACACATCCATGTATATTCATATTTTACCATTTTATAAGGAAATAGCTCTCTCCTCTTTCTCCTCCCTCAGGCAGAGTCTCAAAGCACTCTCCTGACCTTTCTCTTCCTCTCCAGGATAAAAAAAAGTTTGGGAAGCAGAGGAGGAGGAAGAGGGGGAGGGAGAGGGAGTTCAAGGTCTCCAAGTCTCACCCCTCCCACACACACACACACACACTTGAATAACTCTTGCATTCCCCTGAGGGTCCTGCTTCACAGTGTGAGAACCACTGGTTTAGGGAAAAGATCTTACTAGACAGCTGGAAGCTTCATTTTATCCAAAGTGCTGCCAGCCTCTTATTGGCAGGGAAGAAGTTCGTTGCTATATACCTTCAAATTGTTTCTGACCTATGGTGACACCAAGGTGAAGCTATAATGGGGTTTTCTTGCCAAGACTTGTTCAGAGGGGTTTGCCTTTGCATTCCGCTGAGGCTGAGAGAGGGTGACTTGCCCAAATTCACTCGGTGAGTTTCCATGGTCAAGCAAAGGTTCAAATCCTGATCTCCCAGAGTCCCAGTCCAACACTCAAATCACTACACCATACTGGCTTTCTGCAGAAGTTTAAACCAAGCCATTTCACAGTTTGTTTTCATCTCTCCATAAACTACAGTATTTCAAACAAGGGAACCAACTAAGTTAAACACACTCTGAGGTTACTCTGTGTAACAAAGAGGTAAGGACCATGACACTGCCCTATTTTCCTCACATCACCTGGATAGAGTACTTTTTAGATCACTAGCCAAGAGGACTGTATGGATGTGTCTTGTCCCCATGCTCCCTGTGTGAGACTTTATTTTTGTAATCCCACTACTGGACACCATCAGTCTTGAACTGCTGCTGCCACCATTGACACCATGCATCTTAATTCAATCATGGCAATTGTTAGTATATCCTGGATACCCCATGCTGTATTTGGGGTCCCTATATTTTCATATACACATGACACCATAATATTAGCAAAAGATATATAAATTGAACAGTTAATAAGGAAGGTCAAAGATGAAAGTGCAAAGACAGGTCTGATGCTGAACATAAAGAAAACAAAAATAATGACCACAGAAGAAATACACAAATTCAATCTAGACAACAAGGAAATTTAAATAGTTAAAGAATTCCCATATCTAGGATCAAACATTGACCAGAATGAAGACTGCAGTGAAGAACTAAGAAGAAGACTAGGAATGAGAAGAGCAGCCATGAAAGAACTGGAAAAGATACTGAAGACCAACGACATACAACTGAGCACTAAAGTCAGAATTGCTCAGAACACTGTATTCCCAGTTACCATTCATGGATGCGAGAGCTGAACAGTGAAGGTAGCAGACAGAAAGAAAATCAACACATTCAAAATGTGATGCCAGAGAAAAGTACTTAAGGTACCATGGAGAGCCAAGAAGACAAAGAAATGGGTTCTTGAACAGATCAGACCAGTGCTCTCCTTGAAAGTAAAGATAATTAAGTTGAGACTATCATACTTTGGCCACATAATGAGAAGGCACAGATCACTAGAAAAGACAATAATGCTAGGAAAGGTAGAGGGTAGAAGAAAAAGAGGAAGACCACAGACCAGATGATCAAGAGGGTTATCAGAAAGGGCTTGCAAGATCTATGCAAGGCAGTGGAAGATAGGAAATCTTGGATATATCTCATCCACAGGGTCGCCATGAGTCAGAACCAACTTGAGACAGCTAACAGCAACAACAACATTTTCATATTCCATATGTGGAGCCAACATATTCCTGAGAGATCATAATGACCCTTAGAAACTCTAGGTCGGATTCCCAGGAGAAAAAGAGCAAGACCCAAGGCATGTGAATGATCCAGGTAATAGTGCTAAATGGGTATACCAATTGCTCCTTCCTTCCCTCAAGTCATCTGCATTTCCCCTTGCACCTTGGGACAAAGGATCTCCTTGCACCCAAAGCAGTAAGCCAACCATCCTCCTTGCCCCCTGCTTGTTCCCAGCCACCTTATCTTGTACAGTCACCTTGGGGTTGTTCTGATTCAATCACTGCTTTTGTAACTCCAAAGTTAAAGCCACCAACCAGCCAGAATCCCATTGTCAATTCCTGGGCAAACCATCAATCCTTTGTTACAGTGCTAGAAGTCATCAAGCACACCCTCAGAGACTAATTATCAGGTACAGTCTGCTCTCCTTATTGGTGGCCTTGCCATCCACAGATTTAACCATCCACAGACAGCAAGCCACAGTTTTGCTTAATGGTGGTGTGTGCATGCAGCAATGCTGCCATTAATTTTAATAAGACTTGAACATGCATGGATTTGGGTATCTGTAGGAGGAGGGCAAAATGGATCCCCCATGGATACAGTGGTCCAGCTGTATAAATATTGGTTTCAAAACCTAACCTCTTTGCACAAAGCCAGTATACATCTTTGCATACACAGTACACATACAGTGTATGTTCCGTGTCACCTTCACAACCCAGTCTATCCCCAGACCCCCAGTCTAAGCCACTCTTAATTTCCATGGTCAGCTCTTCAGACAGGCAACCATCACTCTCTAAACCCCTCAAAATCCACTAACCTGTTTCCATAATTCCATTTTGTTTAGCTCTGAATGCTGTGTCTGCATGAATTACTATCATGTGTGGGTGATTACACGCTGCATTTTACTAAATAAAACCCTCTTAATTCGCCCAAACCTGGAGTTCTTCTCAGTAATTACTGGTGTATACAGGCCGATACAAACAATCCTAAAGGTTATCCAGGCTCTTGCAAAGCTCATTTCCCCAATGTTTAGAGTAACTGTTACATATTTGATAGGGACCAGACTTGATGGGTAACACAATAACATTGTTTGTAGCATTTTCAGAGGCACAGGTGTATATTTCATTAAACAGAAATTCAACAGAGTTTAATTCAGTTAACAGACTCTAGTATATCTCCCTGTCTCCTCCTAATTACCTATCTTAAAAAATTCCTATCTCTCTCTTGCCTTACATTCAAACATTTAGCCAGTCACCAGTCATCCTCAACATTTCATACCTCCTTCCAACAGATACCTACCTCTTTGTGTATACTATGTACCACATAACCATATTTTACCTTAATTTCTATAATAAATGCAACTTACTTTCTTTTTTTAAACAAAACTCCATTACATCACAAGGATACATTGTAATTTTTAATTTAATGTGCCCTGAGGAACTGTTCACTTGCAAAATGCATAAGGTTTTTTCCTTCTCCAAATGGTACATTTAGTACATGCAACTTCATTTGACCACACATTTTCACTATTTGTGGCTCCTGCCTTTCAGTGTTAAGAATAGTATTGAGTAATAGTATTGCCACCTCCCTTCTGTTTCAAGTACCATAGAATCATAGAGTTGGAAGAGACCACAAGGGCCATCCAATCTAACCCCCTGCCATGCAGGAACTCTCAATCAAAGCATTACCAGTGGGGAAAGTTTCTACTTTCCTTTGTTATTGCCTGTAACAACTCTTTCTTCATTATTAACTTATTACCACAAGGTCTATAATGTAATAGTTTTATATGATTTAATGGCTAGGTCTTCAAATACATGCATTTGTTCTTACTATGTACATTATCCTTATTAAGCACTTGAAGAACCTGCTGTTGTAATTGTCTTTTAAAAGCTTTACTTTTGTTTCAGTCCCCAATTCAGATTTTTCTAAATTGGCCTTTGCCAGTTGTAGTGATTCTTCAGCACAGTGTGATTTCCATTACTTAGTTTGTTATTCTTTTTTTGTTTCAAATACTTTGGTTTTCCCAGTCTTCTCTTCATGCTGTTAGTTGCCTTTGTTGTTTTACAGGATTTCTATGGGGCTTTTTCACTGGTGTTTTGATTTAGACACATTGTCTATATAGCTTTTAACACATATAAAAAAATATTCTGAATTGTTGGGGTTTTTTTGAAACAGGAACAATCTAAATTGGCTGGATGTAACTAATCGAACAATTTCCAGGTGTTTGATGCCTTCCCATTAAAGTTCCCAGAACTTTTCAGAGTAACATTTTATTGTACAATAGTTGTGACTCAGCTATAGTGATCCATCCAAAACAATTCTCCTAGTAAGTTTTTTCAACAGTTTTTATCACAAAAATGTTAAAATTGACTTTTAATTTTAAAATTAAATGTAAAAATACTTGTGTGTATGTTTCTATAAAGATTCTTAATAAAAATATTTTAAAATTTATTCCATGAAATATATCCTGAAAGCGCAAAATTTAAAAATAAAGACTAGCACTTCAGTACAGAGTACAGTCACCCTCCTTTTTTGTGGGGGATCCATTCTGGACTCCTTCGCGAAAATGGAATTTCACTTATATTCAACTCCCAATGCTCAACTATAACCACAGGTGCATGGGGGTAGCATGGGTGCACACCCCATTCATTCCCCCTCTGTTCATCCCTCGTGCATAAGTGACAGACACAAGTTTGAAGACGGTGAGAATGGAGGGAGGACTGTGCACATTTAAACCACTAGAATTGTTCCTAGCTTCAGCTTGGTAAAACTTCATTAAAAAACTTACTTCATCACTTAAGAATGTACAAATCCTGGAATGACTATTTTGAATTCCTAGTGTTAGGTAATTTGGTAAATGCAACTAAACCTCATCTTCCATAAATGTTCTTTATGGACATTTGGCACTTCCAGTTTAAACAGTACAAGTACACCCAATATAAATTACTTCCAACAGGCAATGTTTGTTTGTTTTTAAATCAATAGTGCAATAATATCAAAGAATTCATAGGAAAGTCATATGTAGTGATATTTCTTACTATTTCTACTATTGTGAAAATGTTGTGGCATAGTTTATATACATGTGTTAGGGCTGGAACAGATGGCCTTAAAAGATGCCTTAGTTTAGGGCATTATCAGAACGTGGCGCTTACATGCTGCATACTCTGATGATGCCCTGAAGCTGTGCTGGAGCATCTTGAAGCCACTATGGGGCACAGTGCAGCTGCTAAAGGTGGGTTTTCCATGGCCCAAAAAGGAGCAGATCTTTGCCACTCCTTTTTGGGGCAGGTTCAAGGCAGATTAGAGCCAAGACATGGTTGCCACGACCCCAATCCTCCTTCAGAAAGGGCTGCTTCAAGCTGCACCTTCCTCTCCATCTGTCTTCCTGCTTAGTAAGTCTGCACCTGCATTGGTTTAAGACAGACTTGTCTAGTAGTTAGAGTATGACATGGGAACTGGGAGATCCAAGTTCTTGTTTCCACTGAGCCGAGAAATTCACCTTGGGGCAGTCATTCACTCCTAGTCTTACCTATATCATAAGGTTGTTGAAGAGATAATAAGCAGAGTGGAGATCTATGCACACAACTTTGCATTCATTGAAGAAAAGCCAGGGTATAATTTGTTGTTATGTGCCTCCAAGTCATTTGGGACTTATGTGACCCTTAGACAAACCTACCATAGTTTTTTCTTGGCAAGTTTCTTCAGAAGAGTATAGATAGATGTCGGTGAACAACTCCTAGTGTTACCATTCAAATGGCTCACTAGAAAACTCTCCTTACCCTCCTTAATATATTTTCTTTGGTAAGAGAAAGATAGACAATAAAAATGGGAAAACACTGGAGAATTAAAAATAGATAATGACAACATCTCTGCCCAACCCACCCCCATCCCACTGCCTGTAAAACTCCATGAATGAACCAGACAACTGCAGGACAATAGCCTCAGTTGGATGCATGTAAGGCTAAGGGCCAGAAGAGACTGGCATAAAAAATCAGCTTCCACACATGCCCAGGGCCGGCTCTAGGTATTTGACCACCCTAAGTGAGAAATATTTTGTCACCCCCTGTCACCCCTCATAATTCTTTTCACCCCTTGATTTATGCAAAAAAATACAAAAAAGATAGTTCATCTATATGGATGAGCCAACCCTGCTCATGCCCCCCCCCCCAAAATCCCCAGAAGCCGGCTTCAAGCTCTCTTATTTGTATCAACATTCAGAAAAGGAAGTGTTGCCTTTTCCCTTTTCCTTTTTTTAAAATTTGGTGTTTGCATGCAGACATTCACAGGTAGGCATTTCATCTCCCCCTTCTCTACTGGCTTCACCTTATAGAAGTGCAGATGAGCATCAGAACAAAAGAAAAAGGTTACTCAAGTAAATATGCACATGCGTTGTGGAAATTTTATTTATTAATTAATTTAATTCACTTCCATGCCACCTTCCTCCCAAAAATGGACCCAAGGTGGCTCACAAGATAAAACATTGTTAAAACATTACAATAAAATTTTAAAAATTAAATGCAACTAGTTAAAATAATATAAAATTAATGCAAAAAACATACAATAAAAATGTTTTTGCTTACCAATGAAATACAAGGAGGGAGGGGACCAACCTAGCCTCCTGTGGAAGGGAGTTCCAAAGGGTGGGAGCAGCCACTGAGAATGCTCTCTCTCATGTCCTCACCAAGCGAGCCTGTGATCTTGGTGGGACTGAGAGTAAGCCTTCCCTGGAACATCCCAGGGCTCTAGCAGGTACATATAGGGACATGTGGTCTCTCCAATAGCCTGGACCTAAGCTGTACAGGGCTTTATAGGTCATAACCAGCACTTTGAATTGTGCCTCCATGATTTTAAAAACCTCCAGCTGCTGTGGTCATGTGATGAGACATAAACTGATACAGCAAGCACTTGCACACAGTAAGAACACTGATGTGGCTATGTAATGGAGGTCCCATGTGGCTTTCCAAACTGATTTCATTTTGGATTAAAACAGGCATGTTTGTGACAGTAAAGGGGTCAAACTGGAACAGTAATATTATGTAGCGGAGCTGGGATACAGCCATTGTGTAGATTCAGCCAACAACAACTTTTCAAAGTTCTGCCATAAATCATAGTTTAGATGTGAATGAGCCTGGAAGTTGTAAACATCTGAGCTTGGATAAACTCTAGTTCATTTAAACCACTATGTGCCCATACAAACCAAAATCAAACTGTGGTTTCTGACTTTGAGCTGCTTGGACAAACCATTGCTAAAAACCTATAATTCATTGAACAAAGAATGAGGAACGGCTGTGGGATATGGCACCAGATAACTCTGAACATTAAATCATTTGCATGCAAAAGCTAAGCAGTGTCCGCCCCTCTTAACATTTGGATGGGAGACCATCAGAGAATTCCAGGAATCTCTATGTAAGACTAGGAAAAGAATCCTGACTGAAATCTTGTAGAGTTTCTCCCAAAGAGAATTCAGCATATTGGGCTAAATAGGCCAATGATCCGTCTCAATAAAAGGCAATTTGCTATGATGCTCTTATGTTTGTATAAGAGATGCTAAATTTTTGTCTACAGTTACAGCTGAATCAAGCCAGTTCTACACACTTTTTGAATTTTTCTCATAACATTGTAAAAGACAATAGAATATGGGTCCAATCCACCAGAAACAACTGCCCATGTCCTTTTAAAATTAAACATTGTTATGTATTCTTTCACAGTTCCCAAGGAAGTGGACAGGAAAAAAATTCTCAGGAAATGAAGCATAATATTCAGGATGTACTGAGGCATATCCTTTCCCAGAATGAAGAGATATCATTTCAGTTTTTAGATTTTTGCAAAGTTGTTAGTTATTTGCAGTTCGAAACAAACAACTAAAATATGTACATAGAAGTTAAGAGCTGATTCTAGAGCAAGCCAGTTATCCATATGAATAAATACTCTGACCTTCTGAATATTTCTTAATAATGTTCAGCATATGACTACAACTAAGTAAGATAAAACTCTCCTCAAATAAAGCTTCTATTTCCTCAAAGGGTGTTAAGATATTTGTTCAGCTGAGCAATAATTTATTTCCTCAACTATTTACTGAAGACAGTAGCCATGGGAATCAATTTGGCACAAAGCAAATAGCATGAATATTCATGAGTATGCTGCTGTGTTAAAAACTGCATGAAGTGTATTGTCAAAATATTCTTGCTGACCACACATGCATCCCCAGGTGTCTAAACACAAGTTTTAGGAAAAGTCCAATTTAGTTACTTCCAGAATGGCTTGCAAGCCTGTGAATTATGCTGCAGAACACAGTGACTTGTCAAACATTATTTAAGCTGCATTAATACAAGCCTTATGAGCTAGCACACTTTAATCAGTGGAATAAAAGGGGAAACCAAAGCCCAGCCTTCACTCACAAGCATAAGTGAGATGAGTGTCTGAAATTCAATCAAAATGAAGCTATTCCATTTCCAGACTGCTTGCTGTTGCACAATACTGACCCAGAGCTTTCATGGATGCAAGCTACAGGAAAAGAAATTCCACCTCAACATTAGGAGGAACTTCCTGAAAGTAAGAGCTGTTTGGCAGTGGAACACACTCCTTCCTCGGAGTGTAGTGGAGTCTCCTTCCTTAGAGGTCTTTAAACAGAGGCTGGATGAACATCTGTCGGGGATGCTTTGATTGAAAATTCCTGCATGCAGGGGGTTGGACTGGACGGCCCTTTTGCTCTCTTCCAGCTCTACAATTCTATGATTTTATGATTCTATGCCTCTACTGTTAAGCATGGAAACTCTGGAAAAAAGGAATCCAGAGTTCCCGGTATTATGAAGAAAGCCTGCAGACATGTGACAGGTTTAGTCTCCCTTAGCCAAAATGTTTGGGACCAAATATGCACAAAGCTCAAAGGTAGTTTGTACATAATATTTTTAATAATTTTGTGCAATAAACATTTGTGTAGACTGAACCATCAGAAAGCAAAGGTGTCACTATCTGAGTCACCCATGTGAACAGTTTTGGAGTATTTTGGCATTCCAGATTATTTATTTATTTCATTTATATGCCTCCTTTCTCCCTGAAAGAACCCAAGGTGGCTCAGAAATTTTAAAAACATCACAATAAAATTAAAACAGTTAAAATCATTTAAAACAATATAAAATTACATTAAAAATGTGTAAAGAATACTCAATCTTTAACTGTTTACCACCTGTCCCAAAGGACAATGAATGTGTGGATATCAGGAATGGGAGCATATTTTCCTCACATGTTCAGCACCCATATAATCTGCCTATGCAAAAAAGCCTCTTGAAAAGCTAATCCATGTAGCTTTCTTTAGATGCCTATTTAAGCACAAAGAATTGATCATTAAATAGAACTAGTAAATTCACACATTTCTTAAGACTGAGGATGGCAAAAGCTTGACATTTTTTTGTAAATGAGACACGATCATTACTTCAACAGAAACTTTGGTGCCCAAGGCAAAAATAGCATGGAAAATATAGGGATAGGTTCCTGCACCACAAAAAACAAGAGCAGGTTGATCATGTTTCAACAGACTTTTTATTCAGAACTACAGTTATGCACATGCAAAATGAAACAACCAGGTCAGCTAAGCATTTCATGAATAAACAAAAACATTTATAATCTTCTAGGGCCCATTTCAAAGCTTCTTCCAAAATACATCCACACACATGGCTACAGTTGGATTGGCTAAACTACAATCCTGCTCTTTCTCTGTTCAAGTTTTATTGCATTGTTTACTACAGTTGTACTTCTGCAGCCCAGCACTGTCAATCGGTATTTCTCCGGCCCTCTTCCACCATTCTCCCAATGCTGAGAAGCTAAAAAGCTTCTAGTTAGACAAGAGGCAAGGAAGAAAGAGGAGCTGGGCAGGCATAAAAATATTTTGGCTGCATCTGCACTGCAGAAATAATCCAGACTGACACCACTTTAACTGCCATGGCTCAATGCTATGGAATTCTGGGATTTGTAGTTTGTTGTGGCACCAGAGCTCTCTGACAGACAATGCAAAGTATCTCACAAGTATCTCCAGGCTTGCCCTGGCCTGGCAATGGGTGAATGCGATAAGATCCACCATAAAAAAGTTACATTCTGGGTCTATCCTGGCAGCAAAATTAATGCGATAATCTCCCATGTTAGAGTTGAACTGAAACTGCCACTTCTCTCTCTCCCCTGAGATGATTTTCATCTTTAACACATATACAGCAAGCACTATATTAGATTCATGGTGGCAGCACATTACTTAAGAGATCTTCTTAGCATTTTCTCAATCATTACAATCAATATGTTGTGATGGGAAAGTTGGCACTATGTCTGCAGGCCCAATGTCTCCTAGAAAAATGTCTATGTGCATGTAAATAGTTTTCAAAACAGACACATGATCCTTGAATAGGCAGAATCCTTGTTTGTATCTACAACATCTATACAAATTATGTTTGTACATGTGCATATGCTAACATAATTTCAGGAATGAAGTCAGTAAGCATTATCTTGACAGTAGTTCTATGTGTGTTAAATGTAACATGTGAATTTTCCATTTCTCTCCTATTCCCTGCCTCATTGCAAATTTTGGAAACACTTGAGCAAAAAGAAAATGAATTTGACTTTTCTTAGTGCTTTCATTACAACTACACTGCAGTTCCACTCCCTCAGCATTCCTGCTGAAATGCGGATTACTTCCAGGCAATTGTGTATAGGATAGCAGCCTTCGTTCTCTGCAGCTATTTTATACCAGATTTATACATTATTTTTACCTTTTTCATTTCAGCAGCATGCAGAACTTGCTTCCGCTGGGATGTGTAACTGAATATGTAATTTAGGCATATCTGTATACAACATTTTATTCTGCTTATTGTTGGGATTTATTGTAACATCTATATTCAATAATGTGTGTGGGGGGGTTGCACTGTATAATGTGTTGCTGAGTTTAAAAACTGTCATTTTACAGCTTATATCAAACAGAGATTTTTAAAAGTCTCAAATTTTCCTCTCACAGCTTGAATCTTGCCATAAGCCTATCTTTTCATCCATCCTGATTCTTTGCACACGTTGACGGAAATGAATTACAACATAATCATTCTGGTTTGCTCAAGAGCAAGCATTTAAAAAAACCCCACTGTCTTACACATACCATCCTGCTTTTTACATATTCCATATCTGGTACCCATTGCTATAGTACCCACTGCTGTGGTAACTGGAAGTAAAACAATGAGTGGATATCATTTTTATCATATTATTCTATAATAAATCACTATGTATAAATATAAAATGTTGTCAGGACTTTATCACTGAACACTTGCTAGATAATTAAACACAATCTTTCCTGACAATGTGCAATCTATCTGTCTATCATAGTAACAACTTTAGAAGAAGGCTATTATTCATCATTTTAATTTGCTGTGCTAAGAGAGAACATTTACTAATCTTGACTCATAGGATGGCCATATCACCATGAAAAGAGAAAATACATCACCATTCCCAGAAAAGAGGGCAAGAAATGACAAAATTTGCATACAATTTGCATGTGTTAATGTATACATATATAGAGGAAAAATTAGAACTAATTGCTATGTTTAAAATAGAAATGCAATGCATTTCACCATAATGGATATGTCTGTAACTGGAGTGGTATGTGTGCATGTCCAGTCTGCTGTCCAGGTCCAAACTACAGGAGGGGTGGTGGTGGTCCTGATAGCAAACCCCTGAGGATACCAAGGGGCCACTATACTGATGGCCAACTTCAAGTGCCTTTCTACTGTGCCTTCTTATGGTACTTTATTATTTTAGCTGTGCTTAGATTGCACAACCTCTCAAACAGAGGTTTGAATTAATTTCAGCATTGTATATTTTAAATTTTGTATGCTTTAAAATGTTTTATTGTTTTAATTGGATTACTTTAATTGTTTTTAAAGTGTTGTTTTAATGTGTTTTTATATATGAGCTGCCTTGGGTCCCAACTTGGGAGAAAGGCCGGATTAAAATAAAATAAAATAAAATAAAATAAAATAATAAATAAAGTAGGACATCCCCTTTTGCCTTGTAAAAGGACATATTACTTTGAAGAATGTTTCTCTACCACCTGGAAATAGGCAACCCTTACAACTCATGGCTTACCTAATTTTAAAGGTATATTTTTCTCAAATTATGAAGCTTATTTATAGGCAGATGAAGAACTGGTATCTTAAGATGTGTAGCACTATATACAAGCCCATAACACTAAAATAGTAGGGCATGATTTTCTCAGCATCTGTTTTGCAATTATTCAGGTGTGATGTCTTCCCAGGAAGGCTTTCTTTTCTTTGCCTTTCCATTTTCCAGCATTTTACATCCCTTCTCCTCATTTAGTGCTGGACATGTTGGGAAATATGAGAGATAGCAATGTATTTCACAAGGAAAATAATTAGTACTCACAAGCAACGATCAGCTGAACCACAACCAGTTCTACACCTGGATGTAGGGGTGAAATAAAGAATAAAATATGTAGGGGTATTTTGTTGTTGTTGTGCACCTACAAGTCATTTCTGACTTATGACAATCCTAAAGCCATATCATGGGGTTTTCTTGGGTGAACTTGTGACTTGCCCAATGTCTCCCAGTGGGTTTCCATACTAAGTGGGGATTCATACCCTAGTTTCATACTCTCAGAGTCCAATGATAAAACAACTACATCATGCTGGCAAAAACTACATATTTCATAACACCTCGTGGTGACAGCCTCTGTAACATATATTTTCAATCATGGAGGAGAGAAAGAAAACTGCAAACCATAAAATAATAAACGACAGAAGAGACTCTGAAATCTAAATGATGCAAGAAGAAAGTAAGTGTGGCTAAGACCAATGAACAAGAAAGGGCACAAATATATGCTAAGCCTACATTCTTAGAGAGACATGCAAACAAACTAAGGTGCTAAGGTTTCTACCCCTAACATGGGACATATGGGTTGTATGAATCCTCTGACTGAGGATTTGTTTTTGCGGTTTCCCATGCTCCCCATTTGCTGCTGTCTCGAATTACAGTACCACTGTAATAGAAAAGCTCTTTCCTCGTTCCCATTTCCTTGTGTGCATAGTGCTCTTCTCTATCATGCAGAGGTATTGCAGTTGACAATGCATTTTATTGACACCTGAGGTGATAGACATTTTTGCCATGGCAACCACATTTAAATTGTGGCAAGACAGACCCCAGTGCATTGAGGAGTCCCATGAGATTCCTTTCACCAGGAAGTTGTGTATTCACACTCTAACCAACTGTTGCTCTAGCATTTCAGTTATTTTAACCACTCTCCTGTCCAAAGAGCATGATAATCCAACCAGTCCTTAAATCTCCAAACAAGACTGGAAGTAACCAGCAAATACAGAAGTACAGTGGTCCCTCCACATTTGCTGAAGCTAGGGATGGAGGAACCCTGTGAATGTGGAAAAACCACAAATAAAAAATACTATTATTTTTACCTACAAGAACACCTCTCTAGGAATCTCCAGGTTCTCCAGTGGAACTCTATGGTCAATATCTGCCAGAGGTTGACCATAGAATCATGCTGGAGGACCTACAAATGCAGAGAGAAGTGTTTTCTCTAGGAACTTCTAGATTTTCCAGCACAACTCTATGGTCAACTTCTGGCAAAGTTGTTCTGGAAGACCTAGAGATTCCTAGAGAGAACATATTAATCAAACCCACAAATAAGCAAATACTCAAAAGTCAAAGCCGCAAATGTGGAAGGCCAACTGTACTTTCCCCTAGCAGATTTTGTGTTGGTGTGTGCCTTCAAGTTATTTCTGATTTATGGTGACTCTAAAGTGGCTATATTGCTTGGTTTTCTTGGCAAGATTTCTTCAGTGGAGGTTTTCTATTGTCTTCCTCTGAGGCTGAAATATTGTGACTTGTCCAGGGTCACCCGGTGGGTTGCCATGAATGTATGGGGATTCAAATCCTGGTCTCCCAGAGTCCAGCACTCAAACTATTATAATACTCTGGCTATCTCACCAAGCTTAATTTTATCTAACAGCGTTTTTCTTGCAAAAATCTTCTTAACCCAAAATCCACATTTATTTATATTTAAATCAACACCATATTTCCATGACTATATATTTAAAAAATAAATCCAGCTATTCCTATCTGTTTATCAATACTATAACTATGGAATACCATCTGATTTTTACTACAGATTGTTCTTCTGTTTCCTCAAGTAGTTTCTGATATATGGTAATCCTAAAGGAAACTTATCAAGGGGTTTTCTTACTAAATTTGTTCCAAGCAGATTTGCTACTGCATCTTTCTGAGGCTGACAGAATATGATTTGACCAAGTTCAGCCAGTGGATTTCCACAGATGAATGGGAATTGAAACCTTGGTCTCCCAGAGTCCTAGTGCAACAGTCAAAAAATTACACCACACTGGGTCTCTTGATACCACCTTAATATTGTCAGTGACTACAAGTAAATCTATCTGTTGCTCAACATATGGTTAAGAACCAATTAACAATAACTAGTGCAGGACATTATAATTATACAAAGTTTATTGTCTGTGTTTTGAAGGCTTCTGATAATAGTAATCACTCAATAAATACATTTTTATTTGAAGTACTATATAGACTGAATGGATATAGATATACTGCACCCTATTTTCAAGTGATACTGTCTGAGAAACTATTGTTGCGTCTACTACTGTATCATACAGTCATCCATTTGGCAGAGTCACTGGAAAATAAAAGATAGATCAGAGTAGTTTATTGATCAGGGAACATAACAAAGACTTTTCCTAGTAGCAGCTATATACACCAGCATCTCTTTGAAGAATTAAAAGAAATATATGTTTCTTTCCATCTAAATCCAAGGAAGCTAGTCTAGTTCTAAAAACAGTTTCTGATCTTTGTAATGGAGTGGATAAGGCAAGAATGAGGTATTCCTGTTTAGGTCAACTCAAGGCAGCTCAGGGAAGGTGAATTAAACCTGTACTGAATGGTTTCTCTGTGTTACTTTTTTTTTAAAGACTTGGGTATAAAGTTTGAGTAGGCTCCTGGATTCAGTCTTGAAGTTGGACACCTAAGTTTCAGAGGTGGCCAGAACTGTGTTTGTATAGTGGTCCCTCGGTATCCGTGCACTTGCCATCTGCGGATTCAAGTATCTACAGACGGCGAGCTCATGTTGTCCCCAATGGTGGTGCATGCATGTGGCCACACTGCCATTAGCGACAGCTCCCATTGTCCTGTGGCAGTGCGTGCATATGGCTGCTCTGCCATTAAGTCCTATTGTTCCTAACACAGTCGTGCCACCACTGGGAATAACGGGATCTGCCCCTAATGGTGGCATGGCCACATGTATGCACCACCACTGAAGTTTTGTTGTCCCTAATGGCAGCATGGCTACATGCATGAGCTGCCATTGGGGACAATGGAACTTGAGCATCCATGGATTTTGGTACCCATGGGGCGGGGGTGGTGGTCCAGAACAGATTCTCCCCCTCCATATACTGAGGGCAAATTGTACTGCTAATTGTGTCTATACTTTGAAATATAAAATACTTCCAGAATGACATATTCCTTAGTTACATTCCATTTGGCCCCTGTAACATGTTCTATATGAGGCTGCCTTTGAAAAAATGTTTATTTGCAAGCCACAAATACCCCAGATTCTGTATTCAAAAGGAGACTATAGTCTGCTTGTTATGACAGCTTTACTAGATACCTCTGAATTCCCTAGCACAATTTGAAGGGTTTGTTGTGAGCTATAAAAGCCCTTTGTAACTTAGGATCCCAGGCTGTTTGAAAGATACATTCTCATCTATGCCTACTCCAGTTTCAAGGCCCTTGGATGAGATATTTTTCTCTGTCCTGCCATCCTTGGAGGCACATTTGGTAAGCATATGAATAAGCCTTCTTGGTGGCTGCTCCCAGACTCCAGACCTCCCTGCCATGCAAAACTATGCTGAATTCTCCTCAGTTGTCCCTTTCCCAGTAGACAAAGATGTTTTTATTCAGACATACCTTTGGTATTTATGCTGGTTTTGATCAGTGAAGGCACTAAGAGGTGGGATACTGTTTGTTGTTTTATGGATTTTTGATTGTGTCATTCAGTAATTTGATTTTAATGTTTTGATTATATTTTGATTATGTCTGAATGTTTTTATTCTTTGAAGCACTGAGCGCTCCTTTTGACAGAAAAGTGGAGCTTTTAATGAATACATAAACCAATAAACAGGGGAAATATATTTTCTAAATAAAGAAATGAAAATACAAACCCTACTCTCACCACATGAACCCATGAAACCTCAAATGTTCCATAATCACTAACAGCACAGTCCAATACATGTTTATGCATAATAAAATTTCATTAAATTGAGCACAATGTATTCCCAGCACAGTGTGCATAGTACTGTACTGCCGCTTAGATGCTGCTATAATGTTTAGTAAAAGAGCTGGCTTTATTTCTATGCGGGTGTAGGGGAACAGCTCTTGTTGATTCTTAACAGAACATATTTCTTTAAATTGTAATGCCAACCTAGCTGGGATAAAGTACAGAAGGAGTGACAGGTGGTAGGCAGTGCAGTTATGAATCTGGAATGGATAACAGGAATGCAGTCCAAATTTGCTGGATAAGAAAATCTGTATCAACGAGGAAAAGTCACAAACTAAGCCCTGGCTGCTTCGTATGTCCAAACTGGACAGACAATATCAGTGTATGCAACACATTTAATATCATGCACCAGGATGATATGGAAATGGAAAAATGTGCATTGGGTTGGGATATTTTCTGATCTCTGTGGAATTCTAATATACTGAGAGTTAAGGTAAGTAGTAGAGTTAAATTTACAGAACTTGTGATGAGAATTTTTTAACTTGAGTACAGTTCCACTACAAATGGTTGAGTGTTCCTGGTTCATTGTGGCATTTCCAACACCTGTCAATCACAGTGTATATATATGTGTGTGTGTGTGTGTGTATATATATATATATATATGTCTTGTTGGTGTGAAACACCTATTTGATATTTTTAAGAATTTGTCTTTTAGATTTTGCAATGATGTAAATGTGTTTGTTTTCTTCCATGTACAATATCTTCCCAATTTTCTAAGGGAATTGTGTGGCCCATGTCTTCTGCCCATCTAATCATCTTATTTTTGATGAATTCCAGTTCTCTTTCTAGGAGTATGGAATAGAGCTTTTTTAATTTTAAAATAATCTTTACTAATATTTATTAATTAATTTCAAAACAACAAATCAAAACTTTAACAAGGATACGAATACAGGCACACATACTAAACACACTAGTAGACACATGTTAAATACAATAGAAATAATTCAATACACATACAAATACATACATAGATCTACCAGTGACATATCCTCTATCAGTTGAAAAAAGTTTGGAGTAATTTACCTTGGTTATTTTTAATCCTTTTCAGTGATTTTCTATCTGTCATATGGGGGACTTTAATGAGGTAATAGACCCAATTATATTATCATGCTCACATTCAAACATTACATCCAAAAGCTTTATAAAGAAAGTTGTTTTATTCTTTTGAGGGCCATAGAGTCCTACAACCAAAAATCTTACTTGTTGTAAGGTTATTTCAACTCCAATAAATGATCCATTTTCATACTTGAACACTTCTTTCACATTCAGTTTTTTTTACACATAAATCACTACTCCGTTCTTATTCTTTGAAGCTGCCACAAATCCTTTCCCTATTTTAGGGTGTCTAATTAATCTTATATCCTTTTTCCTTATATGGGTTCCTTGTAAACAAACACAGTCCCAATTTCTTTGCTCCAGGAAATTGAAAAGTTTTTCTCTCTTTAATTAATATTCCATGACACCATTTGAAACCCCATTTTCTCCCTCTCTTTATTTCTTTAATACTCTAATGTTCTGCCATTATTAATATTCTAATATTACTTTTATCCTAACAGTTTCTTCTATTGGATCTTTAGTACTGAATTCTTCTACTTTCTCTACCTTCTTTACTTCGTCTGATACTGTTTCTTCTCCTTCCAATCAGACACAAATTTCTTCCTCCGCTTCCCCCTGGACCCAATATATATATATATATATTTGCATCATTCAAGCACCATTTACCTCATTAAAGTTCAATATATTTTCCCTGTATATATAAACCTTGGGTTGCTCAGAGAGAATTAATTGCTCTTGGAGCTTGCTCAGTATTTCAGAGAATCATACCCACTGCAGTATAATATTGAGCTACTGATCTCTTTATCTCCAAAATCTTACAGGGTTGCCACATGGCAGACATTTTATGGTCTTTATCGTTGTCACCATATCGCTGTAATACCTAATCACTTCCTACATTCATTTGAGCTTAAACAATAGCATCTTTTCTTCTTCTCCAGTGTAACTTTTTGACACGATTAGTCATAATTGGGATCATTTTTGTCAAGCATCTTTATAGCAGATGGGATAAACTATCATGTTGCCTGCATGATTGCCAGATAATAGGAAGAAATCTACAAAGCCATGTTTTAACTATTATTATGGGAAGTGGATGTTTCTGTTATTATAGGATAACATATTTTCAAACTAAACATATAAGATTATTTTACATTCTATAACACATTGATCTGGGGAAATTACATGTATTTTGCTAAGGGCCCATCATGACAGAAGAAACTACAATAATTTGGTCAAACACTTTTAACCACATGTTCTTTTATAAAAAAAATATGAGGTTTTGTCATGAGCATTACAGCTTTATATCATCAAATGTGGTAGATATTTGGTAATTCTGATATTAAAATGGACATAACTTTTTGAGTGGAAAATACCTTTCTTTTTAAAGGCTGAATTATCACACCTTTACTTGCCAGTTACCGACTGAGTATGACAGGAGCAGCGAACTTCCATTGTGTATGCCAGATAGAGTCTATATAGAATTTCATCTTCTGGCCCACAAGCCTCCCATTGATGCATTAGGACATGTTGTTTTAGGCAAATTACCTACACAAGTAAATTATTGGGGTAGGGAATCCTTATCTAGAGAGGGAGAGAAAAGTGTTAGCCTACTTCAACACACAATGCACAGAATTGAGAATTGAAAAAAAATCTTCCATTGGCTCCAATGGAGGGAGGAGGAGACTTCTGGAGTGGAAATTACAGAGCAGAAAAGTACACTATGTGTAAATCCTTTTCATTGCCCCAGCTGGAGTAGTTCCAGTGAATCAATTGCTGATCAACTCAGTTTTCTGTTTAGGTAAGGTCTGTGTGCAGGTGTCTTCAAGGCTTGCCTTCTGATCATTCTTTATCTTCAAACTTTAAACTAGCATAGTGTCCACCCAAGAGCCAATATGGTGAAGGGGTCTGAGTGTTGGGAGAGTATTGCACTGCTTTTTTCCTGATCTGGGCAGGGGTTGAGACTGAGCTGGGACCATGTGTTATCGCACAGCTCCATTCGGGATGTCTCCCATTATTTTGCTAAGAATGGAAAAGTCCCATTTTAGCTAAGTGTGAGAGAAGTCCCGATCTGGTATGGGATGCCTCTGATCTGGGCATGGAGCTGTGCCATAAGACATGGCCTCAGCCCATGTCCAGATTTGGAAAAGACAGCCAGTGTGATAATCTCCCATTTGACTAGGGCTCTGGGAGACCATGATTTAAAATAAAACTCAGTATATAGAAACCCACTAGGGTAACCGTGGGCAAGTCATATACTCGCAACCTCAAAGGAAGGCAATGGTAAATCTTCTCTAAAGCAATCTTGTCAAGACAATCACATGATAGGCTCACGTAGGGTCATCATAAGTTGAAAATGACTTGATCACACACAACAAGTGCCCACACTGTGCAAGTACAGTAGTTTGATACGATTAACTGCCATGACTATATCCTATGGAATCTTAAGATTTGTAGGTTCACTTGGAATTCTCTGAGAAAGAGCTGTAGGAATTCAGAAGATGTCTCTTCCCCAGACTACAAATCCCAAAATTTGTACAGGATGGAGTCCTAAGCTGCTATAGCTGCTATAATTATGCAGTGTGGATATTGGAGAGCCTTTCAGACAGGGCTGTCCTCTGATCACCTTGCCTCATGTGCAGGCATATTGCCTAGAAGAGATGTAGCATTCAGGTTAAACCAGTGGTGTCCCCATGAAGGGAGACAGCTGGTGCACTATGGGCTGCTGGGGGCAGTGGTGGTGGTATCCAAAAGGGTATGTTCCTCTGGTCCCAGGCTTTCTCCCTTCATCCTTTCTTTCTTCATCCTTCGGCCTGTGAGGGAGTGAATAGGCTGGCCCAGCTCCATCAGGGCTAGCCTGAAGAAAGAGGCTCCTCCTCCATAACTGTCATCTTTCGGCCTGTGAGGGAGAGAATAGGCTGGCCCAGCTCCACCAGGGCTAGCCTGCAGAAGAAGAGCCCTCCCTCTAGTCCATCTGCCTTGGTCCAGGCATCAGAGAGAGAGAAGAACCACTGGACTTCATCCCCTTCTCTTTTTGTGTCATGTCTTTTAGACTGTAAGCCTGAGGGCAGGGAACCGTCTTATTAAAAATAATAATTGTAAGCCGCTCTGAGAGCCATGAGGGCTGAAGGGCGGGGTATAAATAACGTAAATAAAATAAATACATAGAGTAGCCAGGAAAAGCATGCACATAGAATCATAGAATCATAGAATTGGAAGAGACCACAAGGGCCATCCAGTCCAACCCCCTGCC